>NC_133103.1:6773718-7095718 GCF_022965805.1 Primulina eburnea
ACTGTGTGAGAAGAAGAAAGTGACATTTGCACTTTGCTTCAACTAAAGCTTTGTTTCTGCCTCCACCTTTCTCCCGATAACAAAGTCTTTGCAGCCTTTTTCACTGCCTTCTCTGTCAAAAGTATAATCGCATCAGTGATTCAAGAAAAAGCACTCTTTTCCCTGTAGGTACTCCCCGTTTTATCCTTTTTCATAGTAAAAACTTGTGGGTTTACTGTTTTCTTTAACTGTTTCCTGACTAAATCCATGCAACTGCTAACGAGCCTGCGTGGATCATCGATGCGTACTTTGTACTGTAGTATCTTTGCGTGTGTGTGTGTGTGTGTAGCTTTTGTTCCGGCTGTGTCGGAGCTCAGTAGTTATTTCTTCGGTCTTTCCCGTCTTCACTTCATTCGATGCTTCTGTTTTACATTTCAGTTCCATTATTGTTCGTTCGTCTTTCTTATCTATGATTCATTCAATTCCGGGTTTTATGAAAGATTGATGGCCAACATGATGAGGAAGCATTGAGATATAAGAAGTTTTGATTTTAGTGGAGAAATGGAGGGTTTAAGTGGCAGTGGTTTGGTGTCGGCACTTCCGCCGCCGAGGCCTAAGTCGCCGCCTGAGTATCCGGATTTATATGGGAAGCGGCGGGTGTTGGCCAAGATTCAGATGCTGGAGAAGGAAATTGGCTCTCTTGAGGTTAGATGACTATAATATAATTATACATATACTTAACACTTAAATTGTGTACAATTTGGTTTCAGAATTAATTCTATAACTACAATAAATGGGCGAAAATCCTATTATGGAATATTCATCTTTAGTACACTTGTTTCCTTTCGGCGTGATATCGACAGTTAATTGTTTGGAAAGATAGAAAACCCTGTCATTTGTAGTGGCTTTGGAAAAGAATAGACCCTTGAGTTTACGATCGTGTTTGGCAAAGTTAATCTTTAAATAACTAATATGTTTAAATTTTGATCATTCGGTGCTAATACGTCAGTCTGGATGTTGCTCCTGCACATACATTTTTGGAAAAGTTAAAGAGCTAAATTTTGATACGGTGACTAAATCCCAATCTGTGTTAAACTTTAACCGGTTTAGCTGCATGGTTTGTCAACGTAAAATCGACTTTATACTTTACATTCGGTGAAATTTGCATGTACAATAAAATTTTAGTTCTCTCTGTATGTTTCTCCTGCACATACATATGGAGACACTACAGTCATTTTGGTTTAATAAAAATTTTGGGCGAAGCAGGAAGAGTTGAAGTCTGCCGATGGGTTTCAGCAAGCTTCAAGATCATGTAAAGAGTATGTTATTTATTCCACAACATATTATCTACTCATAATTTTCAGGTGTCTAAATTTCATACAATCTTGCAACCATCTTGATCCCGATCCGGGTTAAATGACTATCTTTCGACCTGGCAGGATTGTGGAATTCGTCACATCAAATGCAGATCCTCTTATGCCTACGTAAGAATAGACGCCAATTAATTCAGGGGCTGACCAAAAGTATCGAAATTTCGGATGCTTTTTCGAAAACTACAAGTTCTCGTTGCGAAATTTACTCGGACGCTCAACCTTGCGCGCCGAGCTGCATCAGCCCCTGCTAATCATTTTGTTTACATTTTATATGTTTCTTAGCTTTGTGTTTTATCTACAGAAGCCGAACCAAGGAAATTCGCAGACCTCATGGCTTCGGAAAATGGCTGTGGTACTTTATCTTCTTTAATTTTGTGCGATATTCCCTTTGAACTCAAGTCATTAGTGATCAAAATATCCGTCTTCATGCAGTGGAGTATCTTGTTTCAATATCTCTGGGATCTGCACAACCGATCCCGAGATACCACCATGCAGCAAGTGTGGTTGCAGCGGCCTATGTGTGACCTGCCGAGTGCCTAAATTCACCTGTGGCTCCTGCTTGACTACAGAACGCCTTAACAAGTCCAAGTGCTGCTGGAGCTGGTGTATTCCCAAGTTCCGTTCATGTATAACGTGCTCTTGCTCCTGTATCAAATGTAGTGCTTCTCCCAAGTGTCTCGAGGTAAATTTTTGTTCTTGTTACAAAAACTGCTGCTACCCTAGCTACTTCTGCTATTAAAGCACATTGAAATCGTGTAATGCAAAGTTTCAGTTTCTTGAATCTTTACCCTTAGAGCCATCAACACTTGATGTGAGATGCACGATTTGCCGAAACTTGAAATTTATGTAATTAATAGATAATGATCTCAATGTTTTGTTTAGGGATGTCTTTGAAGGGACTGGAAAACTTGGGATAATTTTGGGGTTTTTTTAAAAATAATTTAAAATTTTAAATTATAATTTCAAAATTAATTTTAAAAAAAAAGAGTTTGCAAGAATACCTCAATCCGCGCTTACGGAGCGCGGACGCTACTCACGTTTAAAATTTTAATCCGCGCTTACGGAGCGCGGACGCTACTCACGTTTAAAATTTTAACCCAAAACGCGGCATCCATGGGGGAACAACATCATCTTCTTCGTGAATCTTTTCACCATAATCAGATTCTTGTGAATTTGGATTCTTGATAATAATAACTAAAAGAAAACATGAGCTTGAGTTATTTTGTTTGGTCCTGAATTCAGTAAATTAAAAACCATCACATCTATGCCCGTCAACTGTTTAACTTTACCAATACACAAGAATCCTTTGCAGAATGCAAATATTATGTCTGGAGATTCTGCAAAGGGTGGTGATTAAAAAGTAAACAATCTCATAATTGCGTCCAAGAGAAAGCAACCGGGCTTTTCACTTGATGCTGTGAGTTGCTCCAAGAAATGGACCCAAACGCACTTCGAGCCAGCGGGTGTAGGCCCTTCTGCGACACAAATGTGACTGTGTACCGTTGCTTATCACCCACCTTCGAAAAAACGAGAGTCGACGGCTTCACACTAACCGAAACCGTAGAGGGTGCATCGACAGAAACTGTGTAAACAGAACCTGCAGCTCCCACATTGGTCAGTTCCCGGGTGTATCGAACCACCCTCGACTTCCTAAACAACACTGAGAAGGAAGGATAGTTGAGCTGGCCAGGGTCGCGAAATTTCCTGGCACAAGTGACGTTTGAACGCTTTACAAAAATCTGCACCATGGAAATAGAGTAATCCAAAGAACAGAGGAATGCTATGTAATCTTCTGGGGTGGCATCGTATACGAGCCCTGGAGATAGGGCCTTGTGGGGGTCAACATGGCCGGCTCCATATGCCCACGGAGTAGAAAGTGAGTAGTCGGCAGCATCACGGAGAGGGGATTCGGTGTTGTCCAGCGTGTAGGCCGTTGTCATCAGAGAGGATTTGATGGCACTCGGGCTCCATTCCGGATGCGCTGCTTTCAATAACGCAGCTAGTCCACTTATGTGGGGGCAAGACATGGATGTACCTGCCCATTATAATCACCATTATCATTACCAGTTCTGGAATATACCAATCATATGTTTTGGAATAAGTTCTGGAATGTTCATTCAATTTATAACTCATTCATACGTTCCAACTACGCCCCAAGTGTTGAGTACAAGAAAGATTCCAAAATCTGGGTGATATGTAAAAAAACGACATATAAAAACGGCCAATTGAACCGCTAAGTCACACCAAGGTAAAGGAGAGATCGCCAAATTCGGGCAAGGCCGGCCGGTAAGATAACTGGAGGTGGGGGATGAGTTGGGTGGTTAGAACAGTTCAAAACTTAAAATAATACGTGCGATTTCAAATATGCTTTTAACTGTAATAATGTGAAAGCTCAACTATTTTCGTGGACTGTCTTGGCAAGAAAACGACCAACACAATTTCAAAAATCCACCAAACACCCCCTTTACAGCTCACTCTACTCTATGATTTGGATTCTTTATCCAGTAGTGGGCCCAACAACCCACAAATTATTTGTGTAATTTCTATTAGTTTATCATCCACACTGCTAATTATTATTATAATTCAAAATCCAATATCATATCTATCAGTGGAATAATTATATCAATTAATAATTCAAGATACGAGCTTTCCAAGCATGGCTCAAAAAGGGCTTTCTCTAACCACTCTTTAGAATAACAAATTATTGCAGGAATGTTGGACATTATTTTTCCAAGAAAATATACGTCACGAGCTTTCATAACTTATTTGTGGTAGACAAACTAAATACTAACAAGAATTAGGTTGTAGAAAACTTGAAGCATAGTAGTGACATTTCGAGATTAAGCAATTATTAGTATGGTCTTTTGTCATTAAAGGAATAATCGCTATTTACTGTTGCTTTATGTTTAATCTCGTTTCTTATAATAATGTAACTGATTTAGGTAAAAAAGCACAGTGAGATATGAGAATTTATTTGAAATGTAGACGTTAAGACCATTGATTCTTACCAGACATGATGTTGAACATAGTCTTCCTGTTGTCCTTCTCCAGCCCAGTGGGCCCCACAGCCTGAGACCAACCTGCCAAGATATTCACGCCAGGCCCGATCACGTCTGGCTTCAAGATCTCCGGAGTCACCATGTTGGGCCCCCTCGAACTGAAAGCCGCCACCACCGGCGACGGCTTCACGTCCACCACCGTCCCGCCGAAGCTCAGAACTACCCTCGGTTTCCTTTCCGTCTGCACGTACTGCCTCATCACGTCGCCCAATTTTCTCCCCACCGCCATCGCAGGTAACAAGTGGCTGTCAGCCACCAGCTCCTCTCCACTCGCCGCCGTGTTTGCCAGTATCATTCCAATCCCTCCTGCGCCTCTCACCACTGCCCCCTTCTCCACTCGAGCGCTGATCCCTCGGTCGCAAAGCACCACCTTTCCACGCACCATTGATGGGTCCAGAGACCCCGGCAAGCACAAATTGCTGGAGCCATTGCTGCCTTTATCGTATATCAATTCCACTAAATCATTCCCCATTCCTCCCCCACTGTACAATGACACCCCTGTATATTTCTGGCCATTGCCAAATGTGGCAAAAGCTGGGAAATCCCTGTCAATTGTGCCAGCTCCAACAGTCATGATCCATGGCGCAACATTTGCAAGAGAAGCTTTCGCGGGCCCACTGTTTCCTGCCGAACACGAGACTAAAATACCTTTCTCCATGGCTGCGAAGGCACCAATAGCAATGGTGTCGCGGAAGTAAGTTGCAGATCCACCGCCCAGAGACAAAGACAGCACATCAACCCCATCGAGAATAGCACGGTCCATGGCAGCAAGTATGTCGGAACCAAGACAACCCGATTTCCAGCACACTTTGTAAGCCGCCAATCGGGCATGAGTAGCCATCCCACGGGCATTTCCTCTAGCATAACCCAAGAGACTAGCGTTCTCCACCTGAGACCCGCCTGCGGTGCTCGCTGTATGTGTACCATGTCCATCGTTATCGCGTGGGGACGGAGATTCCTTCACCCCGACTGACATGTCGTAACCTTTGGAGAAGAACCGGGCACCAATCAACTTCTTGTTACAGTGGATTTTCGGATCAAAATCAGCCGCCGCCTCACACTCACCGCGCCACCTCGCCGGCGCATCAGACATTGTCACATCGCTGAAAGATTTAGATTCCGGCCAAACTCCGGTATCGAGAACCCCGATAATAACATCTTGCGAGGCCTTATTCAGTTCCTGCAAACTGTGCCCAGCCCACGTCCCGAAATCAGTTTCCAGACCCAGAAACTCCGGAGTACGCGTGGTGTGAAGAGTGTAGATCTCATCTTCAAAAACTCCAAGCACCGAATCCGACTGACTGAGTAACTGAGCCTCCTCCTGGGACAGGGCGGCGGCAAACCCGTGATAAGCGGACTCGTAAACGTACAGGAGCGAATCTGGGTCGCCGGAAGTGAGCAACTGGAAATGATCAGCATACCATTCATTGTGTGTGGCATAAGATGCGGGCTTCTGGTAGTGCTTCATGTGGACAATGTATGTTTTCTTGGAGGAAACTAAAAGGATGCATGATTGAAGAACAACGGCAATGGCGGAGAACCAAATTACAGGCGCAGACACCATAGTTACAGAATCAAATAGATGAAATTCTTGGATTACTCCTTCAGGTTTTTCAGTGTGTATTGTCTGGTAGAGACAGTCGGAAGAGACCGTCAGAAGATGCAAGAAGATGGACTAGTGTTGGGAATATAAACAGGGAATGGGTTGTAATAAGGCTTCAAGTTTTTGTTTATTACGATAATGACACTGCCAGCTTATCCGTGTGGCGGGTAGTGGGGGTGGTTTGTTTTTGAGTACGTGCATTGGCAATTATTCTGTGGATCCGGTGCAGGTGAGAAAAGTGGGACTAAACAATTTACGATTTAATCTTGACCGTAGATTTCCAGAATTTGGTTTTGGCAGAAAAAATAATAAAATATTCATCGTTTCTTGTCCAAGGTCATGGATCGAAAAAAATTCGATTAGACTTTATCAAATTGAGTTAGATTCGAACATGATAGGATTTATTTGGAGTTAAATTTGAGGTAAATTATTTTGTTCGATTGTCTGTGAATGACTAATATGTTTTAATATTTATTAATATAATTATATATAATTTCGATTTTTCGAACGAGTAAGCTTTCGAACTTTCACTTTCACATATACTTAATTCAAACAAAATTTGAATGTTTTTTCAAATAGAGAAAAATAACACATAAGATAAAAAGAAACTAGCCTTATAAATTAATATATTTTGGATTTTGATATTGTAATTTGCTAACTTTTAGTTTTAACATGATAAATTGGACTTGACATGCATAAAATATTATTTTTGTGACGTCAAATATCGAGTATGGAGTTTGGTACTTGTTTAAATTGGAAAAAAGACAAGAATTTTTTATAAAAAAACAGTTAGTCAAAAACCACTGCAAATAATTTATACTAATATTGTGTGTTTGTATAATAGTTTTTTATAATTAATTTTGATTAATTTAAATTAAGATCAAAATGTAATTAAAAAAATAGTGAGAGATTACATTTTATTCATAAAACGTGTAGGATTGAGCTTTGCCTGTCGAGTAGTATAATGAACTCAAATATTTATACAATACATTAGTTCAAACTTTATGTTTCGATCACTCTCTTGATCTTGATCTGAGCATTATTGAGCTATACAAAATGTAGTATAAAATTCCTGAACCGGAAAAACTATAATAATAACTTCTTCAGATTAGTGATATAACATGTACCATTTATTTATTTTTATACCCTCCATATTAATGTCCACTTGCACGTACTGGGTGTGCAAAATAAGTAACTTTATCGAGGCATTTAAGCAATACTTGCAATCGTAAGATTTATTTTCCCCTTTTAATAATCTATCCACTAACCATATTCGTACTCGAAAATAATAAAGGTGCTATTGATTATTGAAAATTATGAAGAGCCGATATAATAAATGGTAGTACATAATTATCCAATAAAAAATCAATCCAAATTTAATAATAAGAAAATTGCCTTATAGATTATTAAATCATTAAAAAGAGTCAAGTATAACAATTAAAGTAATAAAATAAAATAAAAAGCAAAACATATGTGAGACGGTCTCACGTGTCGTATTTGTGAGACGGTCTCACGGATCGTATTTGTGAGACGGTTAATTTTTTAGTTTAATTTAGATAATATATTGTTTCTTTTCTCCCTTTTGGTCTTTTCCTCCCTCCGGTACAACTTGGAGTCGCCGGGTCAGCCTCCAAATTCAGCCTCCAAATTGTAGATGCAAAGGAGACCATCCCAAATAATAAAAATTGAGAATTTATTTATTATTTGTTTTAACAAAGAGAATATATTAGGCCAAAATTGTAAAATCGAGAGCGGTTGGGTTGGGTTGGGTTGGGTCGTACTTAAGGCCTTTTGTGATTGGAAAATAAGTTGTTAGGATTCGTGTCAATTTGCTTATGGGCTGGCCCATTAGACTGTTTCTGGACCTTGCATTTTTTAAGTCAAAATTGCCATTTTGAAAATTAGGATAATTTATTTAATAAATAAATTTTTGATTTTTTTTTATAAATTATTGTTTTAGAACAAGAATATATGGATTAAATCATGCGATATACGAAAAGAAACATATCTTGAATTCGGTACGTAGAAATTTCATGGCTAATTTGAAAAGTACAATAATAAATAAATCCAATTTTTCAATTAGTAGTTAATCATATAATTGACCCCAATCCTTAGCACTTTCCTATGCCGGAAATGGCTAGAGCCAAAGAAAAGGTAACGTATGAATCTCTGAACGAAATAAGAGAATACCTGATGCTTAATAAATAACTAACGATTTTAATTTTTTAACATGTATAATCGCTCGAGCACTAAGTTTCGATTATTATACAAAATAGATATAATTATTATATCAACAAAGCGAGCTAATGCTCGTAAATGATCATACACTCGCATGCTTGTTGTTTTTTCACTTTTAAACAAAACTGGTAATTTATACTTCATGAGTAAATGGGATGCATGAAACAAAACACTATATTTAATTTCCATGAATTGGTATTTATTTTACATATGATAGCGGATAATTAAATATTAAACTAATAAATAAATACTTGCACTTGCACCGTGTGAGAATAAATTTTTTTTTTTTTGAAAAGTAAACATTCATAACATCAAATCGGTAGATCCCGAGTTACAATACTATAAAGCCAAGATGGAATATTTTCATCTTGCCAAAGTAAATCAGATGAGCTATTGAATGCTCTATGAGCAAGAGAGTGTGCCACGGAATTGGCGGAACAATGCATATGCTTGATCGATACAAAATGATTCACTAGGACCATAGAATTAACTTCAAGAGCCAATGCACCACAAGGACCAATGTCCAAATCTGGTTTGAGTACTAAACGAACCGCTTCCTTGGAATCCGAGAAAATACAAACAGAAGAAACACCCACCTGTAGACAAAGATCTATACCACAACGAATAGCCAGGACTTCAGCTGCAAGGACACTACCAGGATTACAGATGATAAGAGCATGTGCACCTCTAATTACTCCCCGTGAATCTCTAATTATCGCTCCCACACTAAACTTATTACGCGTGGTATCGAACCCCGCATCAACATCTAGCCGAAATAAATTAGAGCTAGGCGGTTTCCATAAATGATCTGCTGAGGTTTGTGAGGCACATACTGAGACATCACACTCTAATCTGGAATAGCGAACCGAATCTAGAAATGCATAAACCCAATCTACTCTAAACTGCATGCTCTTACCCTCGACTTCATGCTTATGCAAACAGGTTTCCCGCCAGATCGCCCAACAAAAGATCACAAACAATTCAAATTTCTCTTGGTTAAATCTCTTTGACACATATAAAGCACAATTAAGAAAGGAAGCATCACGATGTTTTTTTTTCAGACAATACCAAAAAGGAGTATTTTTCCAAACATCCGCAATAATTTTCACAAAAACTTATATGAAATGGTCTCACATATCAATTTTATGATACACATATTCTATTTAAGTTACTCATGAATAAATATTAGTTGATGCCAAAAATATTATTTTTTATTGTAAATATGGACAAAATTGACCCGTCTCACGAATAAAGATCCGTGAGACCGTTTTACAAGAGAAATACTCGATAATTTTTGGTAAAAACATCTTTAAATTTTCTTTCCCATATTATAACTATTTATAAAAGAATACAAAACAGGATAAAATAAAATCACAAACAATAACTTTGAATAAAAATTTACTTTATTGTCATTTTATTTTACTCAAAATAATATTTATAATATTATATTAAAATCTAATCTAATTGGCTACATCACTTGCAAAGATATATCTGTTTATATACATATCGAAAAAAAATTATTTATCACATATTTGTAAATCAATAAAATTTATCGACAATAAAAGCTTGAGGGTTATTTAAATACGAATCTTTAAGAGTTTATATTTATGTTTATTTATGATCTAGCATTTTATTTTAATTTTTTTTAAAAAAAAATTTAGTAATCACAACCCATTCATTTTTTTTTTTGGCATATCACAACCCATTCTTGTATCATAGACTTTAGGGGGCGTTCAAATTTCGAACATTCTTGATATATTTATTTTAAAAAAGGGTACATCTTCGCTAAAAACACGTAATGTAATATATTTCATCGAGCTATATTAACAAACAAATCGTTGTTTTTTAAAATATATACGTGGAGATAATAATATTTTTAAAAATTCCCTATCAATTTAGTGGATTTTCTTGTATAAAAATTAATTACCAGAATTTCATTTTCTTGTATAAAAAATAATTACTTTTATTTATCGGGGGAAAAAAGAAATTCGAAATGCTAAGCGTGCGCACAACCAATCGACATGACCCTCTGACTTTGTGCTGGCTGTTTTATCTCTTCCCTAAAAATTGTGTGTGTGTGTGTGTGTGTGTATATATATATATATCGAAAATGCTAAAGAGGATATGACAACATTAAGCATTCCATTCCTAAATTTAATGATGATGAAAATTGACTGTCTTTGTAAATTCTATACCAGGCAACGGAATGAATCATCAATAATGTTTGTTTCAAATTTTTTTAAAAAGAAAAAAAATCTGACAGTAAGCCGCATGTGAAAATGGAAGGCTCCCGAACTTTACAAGCGGCATCATGATGGATGAAAAACTTTTGTGACCTTTAAATGTAGAATGTAATGATATCAATGAAATATCAAATACTGTCACTCCCACTTTTATTTCCTTCTTTTTCATAAAAAAAAAACTAAAAATGAAATCGAATGTTTTCACGCAGAATCAATAAAATCATAATTCTTGAGTTGGTGTGATGCCTAAAGATGAGTATATGTTCACTACATAGTCAACACTGCCAGCTTTCCCAGAAGAAAATATCAAAAATACCTGAAAAAAAAAAGAGCCCCCTCCATCTCCTTTTCGAATTTCCTTGCATTTTTCTTTCTCCTTGTTTCCTTTTCTTATTTACCTCATTAATGGCGGCTCTAAAGCTTCATCTGTTCTGCATTTCGCTTCTGCTGATCACTCTCACTGAGTCTACTTCAGATGTTGAGTTGCTTTTGCAGAATATTAAGCCTTCATTGCAAGGAACTGCAGAGAACTTGGTGTTACAATCTTGGAATACCACTGTTCCACTCTGCCAATGGAGAGGCCTCAAATGGGCTTTTACCAACGATTCTTTTTTGCTTTGCACAGACCTCTCTTCACCACAATGGGCTAGTCTTTCTTTATACAAAGACCCTTTTTTGCATCTAGTTTCCCTTCAGCTCCCATCTGCTAATCTTTCTGGTACTATTCCTAGAGAGATTGGGGAGTTTACTAATCTACAAAGTCTTTATCTTAGTGTGAATTCGATATCTGGGGTCATCCCATTAGAGCTTGGTTACAGTTATTCTTTGTCGGATATTGATTTGAGTTATAATTTGCTTGGAGGGTCATTGCCAACTTCGATTTGGAATCTCTGTGACCGCCTCGCTTTTCTTAGGCTTCATGGTAATGCTCTCTCCGGTTCTCTGCCGGAGCCTGCATTGCCTGATGCCACATGCAAGAATTTGCAGTTTCTTGATTTAGGGAAGAATGTGTTTACTGGGAGTTTCCCAGAGTTCGTTACTGGTTTTCTTGGGCTTAAGCAGCTTGATCTTGGGGACAATATGTTTGCTGGTGAAATTCCAGAGGGTGTGTCTGGGCTAAAGTTGGAAAAATTGAATCTTTCTCACAATAATTTCACAGGGGTTTTGCCAATTTTTGGGGGATCGAAGTTTGGTGTGGAGGTTTTTGAAGGGAACAGTCCAGGTCTTTGTGGACCACCTTTGAGGAAATGTGGTGGAAGCTCTGGATTGAGTTCTGGTGCAATAGCTGGGATTGTTATTGGTTTGTTGACCGGTACCGTGGTGTTGGTTTCGTTGTTGATTGGCTATTTTCAAGGGAAAAGAAGGAATCCGGATGAAGAGGATGAGGAGTTTGAAGATGGGGAGGATGAAGAAATCGGTAATGGCAGTGAAACTGGCGGTGATGGAAAATTGGTTTTGTTTCAAGGTGGTGAGCATTTAACTTTGGAAGATGTGTTGAATGCTACAGGGCAAGTTATGGAGAAGACCAGTTATGGGACAGTGTATAAGGCAAAGTTAGCAGATGGAGGAACGATTGCTTTAAGGTTGTTGAGAGAAGGGAGTTGTGAGAATAAGAGTTCTTGCTTGCCGGTGATCAAGCAGTTGGGGAGGGTTCGTCACGAGAATTTGATTCCATTGAGAGCTTTCTATCAGGGGAAACGAGGGGAGAAGCTTCTTATTTATGATTATCTGCCTAGCAAAACCCTTTCTGATCTCTTACATGGTATGTTTTGTAATTCAATTTTTGCTTCAAAAGATAACTAAATATGCTTCGTATTGGGTGTTGGTTAAAATGTAGCAACTATGTGTATATTTGTGGGTAGAATCCTATTAGATTGTGATTTGCAGTTGTATAACGATGGTTATGTATGGTTTATATTTGTGCCATGTATTTGTAAAGCTTCTTTAGAATTCAATCAATGATGTTATGTTATGTGAATCGAATCTTGCATGATTAGTTCAAGGATTGAACTTCTACTAATTTTGTGAAGGCCCTCAGTGGGGAGATTTTCATGAAAAGTAAAATCAAGACTGTGATGACTGTTAGAGTAATTCTTCATTAGAAGTTATATAACAAATATCTTCTTGATGTTTCATTTTAACGTGGTCGCAACGCCAATTCCTGACCAATATCAAGATTTGATGACTCGAAAACAAATTTCTGGAGAACTTGTACTTCGTCTTCACCTGGTGGTTGTTTTTTTGGTAATGTTTGATATCTTGTTTAGGCCATGATAGCACTCAGCTTGTAATTAAGATATTTATGTGGGTAGGTTCTCAAATGCGTAACACTGTTATTGGTAAGATATTGTTGATAATTAATTGATTGAAAGATTTGAACTATTTCTAAGATTTGTATCTTTGGTTTATGTCTAGAATCTAGAGTAGGGAAGCCGACCCTAAATTGGGCTAGGAGACACAAGATTGCACTGGGAATAGCCAGAGGATTAAGTCATCTTCATGGCCTAGAAACACCAATCACTCATGGGAATGTGAGATCGAAAACTGTTCTTGTAGATGACTTCTTTGTGGCGAGGCTTAACGAGTTTGGACTGGACAAGATAATGGTTGCAGCCGTGGCTGATGAGATAATAGCACTAGCTAAAGCAGATGGTTACAAACCGCCAGAACTACAGAAGATGAAGAAATGCAATTCAAGAACCGATGTTTATGCTTTTGGGATATTACTACTCGAGATTTTGTTGGGAAAAAAGCCAGGAAAGAGCACAAGAAACGGTGATTTTGTCGACTTACCCTCACTAGTGAAAGTAGCAGTTTTGGAGGAAACGACCATGGAGGTTTTTGACGTGGAACTCTTAAAGGGTGTAAGAAATCCAATGGAAGAAGGATTGGTTCAGGCGTTGAAGCTTGCGATGGGATGCTGCGCTCCCGTTTCCACCGTTAGGCCTATGATGGAAGAGGTCGTGAGGCAGTTAGAGGAGAACAGACCGAGGACTAGGTCTGCTTTGTTCAGCCCGGCGGAAACTAGAAGCGGGAGCGTTACTCCTTTCTGAGCTGTAGCTCTTGTTATTGAATTGTGAATTGCATCAAGTGTTGTTTCATGTAGTTGGGGGTATAAAAGTAAATGTTCTTGAGTTTCTTATTTTGGTTCTTCTTTTAAGGAAGTGCAATCTATATTATATTGATGCTGCATTAATATCGTAGGTGAAAATATTAGGGAGAAGGTCCATGGCTTATAGCTCGTCTGATAGAGTATGAAGTTTGGGACGAAATCTCATATTTGGAAGTCAATTGCCGCGAATCCTCCCTCAACTCGAAAAAAAATAGAAGAAAGATTATTATGTGTGTTGGGTAAAAATCTTGAAGGATCATGTGAAGGACCGACCCTTCAAATTTTTAGTTTGACATGTGATGTAATATGCCAAATGAATGACACTTGAATTATGTGAGGGGAATGAAGGGTAGGCTCGTACATGTGGACTTCACAAAATCCTTCAATGTTTTACATTTGTATATAAAAATGCAAATTTTTAACTTTTATTGCCAATATGTAACATTTCCTAAGAAAATAAAGTTGAACATCGAAATTCAGTTTCATGGTAAGAGAGTTTCAATATAAGACATTTTTATAAAGATGCGAATTAGAAGTTGGGAGTACTCTTGGTTGATTTAATTATTGCATATTACAATAAAATTTTATTATTATGAAAATTCAAACATTAACTCTTACATATAGGGAGCAAGAGAAGGAAAAATCTAGAACAAATGAAACAAGAAGGTGCATAATAATTATTCAGAACGTGGGAAAAAAAATAGAGGCGTAAAAACTCGGGAGTTTTGGGAGGCATCCAAATATCGAATCACTGTTAAAATGACCAGTCAAATGATGCAAAATGATTCAAATCATGACATACACACAAAAAAGTTGCAAGATTTATGGGTTTTACATACTGCTACTAAAAATATACTCGAGTATTAAAGTATTTCCAATCTGCTCGCACTCTTCCGTAGAATGAGAATACCCCCCCATATTGACTCCAGCAAAGGCTTTAGTGACCATACTTCTGAAACTCCCACTCACTATTGTCTGTCAAGTGTAGTTCGATATTAGAATCGGCACAGGAGTGTAAACAAACCATGAAATAGTTGGAAAAATCTCAGTATGAGAACTCAGTATGAGAAAACACTTACCCAAGGGGCAAACTTGGCGAGTCTTGAGCCATCTGCTGATGCAGTGGAAATGGAAGGCATGATTGCAAACACCTGTGTGAACCAAAATGTGTTATACCAAAAAAGTTATTTAAAATGCATTTATCAAATACCAAACATTAACCAGTTTCCATCCATCTTATCGAATATTTGACCATGGAGGTGGGGGTAGAGTGATCTTACAGAACAGAGTATAAGGGTGAAATCAATTGTCATAATTTAACTTGAGATACAAGGAAATTTTCCAAATTCATGCAGGAACAAAAATGAAGAATATATCCACCTTCAGAAAATTTAAAGAGCAAAAATATGATATTCTTTGGCTTTCTTAGCTGAAACTTACACGGGCTGTAATTCAGTGTGACTAAACCTGCTTATTTAAACATTGAGGGAGCTTTTACAGAGCTTCTTACAAGCACTTTAAACCAAAGACATACATATCAAGATGACGAGGGGAGGGGGGGGTATTATTGAACAATTGATGGGGGGAAATATCTTTTTGAGTGATTGGAATGTGAAAGGCACAACAGCAAAGAGTTGAAAATAAACAAGGAAAGTTAACATTCACCAGCACACTCAGCATTCTACTTTATAATGTACATGTATTCACTAACTAAATCATTATATGGATATCCTGATTAGTTGCACCGAATTTGAAACAATATGGAGCTTCTCAGCATAGATGACCTAAGAAAACCATCTAAAATAGCGGGAGATCTACATGATACGGTTCCCACTATTAGCCCCAAATAAAAACCTCTAAAATATCATAACTTGAAAAAACTAATGTAAGCATGTTACATCCTAATATTACATTGAATTCTAGCACCTTGTGGGTGTTGGCAGAAGTAAGATTACGTTGTATTCTAGCACCTTCTGTATATCAAAGCTTCTAACACTTATTCATTAATTATTATCATTATTGTTTTTATAGAAATCAGTATATTGAATGTTCTCCTGCACTTTAACATTGCACTTTCATGGGAGATTGATTTAAGTAATACCTTATTTTGGACAAATGCAATGCGGTTTGATAAAAAAAATTAATTGAATCATAACTAAAGAAATATTAAATTAATTCAATCACATCATTTACTAGTTGAACTACAATTATCAAAAATCAAATTGTTACAACTTTTCAAAACCTATGCATATAAAACAGGAATAATTAAAGATAAACTCCTAACAGGGGAGACTAACAACCCAAGTAAAATTCACAGACTGGAGTGATGCAAAGTTAGTGTTATATTAGTTTCTATCAGATAAAGAAATCCAACGTAGGAACTGACATATCAAATTATATGAAAATTTAAAATGCTAAACAACCAAAATCAGCCACAGTCAAACCAAATATTTGCTATCAGCAATATAAGGACCATTCAAATCTAGCGGTACAGAGAAAAACATACCCCAAGCAACAGTGCACTCCTCACTGGTCGCACTAGCTTGATTAGCCTGACACTCAATGCCTAATTAGCATAAGAAATTACAAGCATTAAACAAACTGAATCAAAACAAAAACGATGATCAACAAATAAAAAAGGAAACAAAACTCACAGAGATCCATAATATGATTCCTGCAAATAGCGCAGTTATCGACCACGATATCTGTATAAAAATTAGGGTTAGCGTCCCGAACAATCCTGTAAACCGATTAAGAATTCGTGCACACGCAAGCTAATAATTAATAGATACATGAAGATCAACAGATAAAATCGGAATTTAGAGGATACCCCAAGCCCAGAGAGAGACGGCGTTCCACTTCTTGATCTCAAATCGCTTGGCTTTCTTGGCGGATTGCGCCGGCACTGGCGTGGGGGCTGTGTTGGAGGGCCCAGCGCCAGAAGATCCCTCTCCGGCGGGGATCATATTCACGTCGGTGTCCAGCGACGCCATCTTCGTATAGCTAGGGTTCGGGGTTTCGCTTATGCTTCAATGGAGCCGGGAAATTACTTGATGCTCAAATTACTGAAAGCAAATAAAGAAAAATCAATATGACGTCATCCAGGATGAACAAATTATGAGGACATCGACAGGGCTTATTTTTATTGGTGTAAATTCTTATTTTAAAACAATTCGATAAATTTTTTTGGATAAAATAAGATGATCTGTCTTAAATTAAAATCATTGAATTAGCTGATTTTTTAATTTAAAAAATAAAATATAATTTAATTTTTTATAGAAAAAAGTTACTTATTTACTACAATTTGGGATTTATTTTAGTCTCAAAAGTTCGAGATAATTTCTTATAAAATGCAATACTAAATATATTATTTTATATTTTAAGACAAGGTATTTAAAAACTTCAAAATTTGTTTGTGGGTGAAAAACGGATATGAAAGCGGATAAATTTATTAAAATTATTGTTACTGATAACTATAGTTTTGGTAATGAGACAATCGCTCAATGAACATACTACACACCAAATCTTGTTTGGATCCCTAACATATGGGATGAGCCATATGAAATTATAAATGATCCTCATCGTTTGTAATAATAGAAAACGTAACATAAGGTAAAAATCATCTTATATAAAATAGTATTTTCTCGTTATAATTCAACACGACTCAATAAGAACACAAATAAACCGCTTGGGTTAAGTACTCCACTTACTAGTATTTTATCATAGTATGAACATAAAATTTATTAATTATTTTAGAAAGGACGAATAAAATAGTCGCATAAGTTAATCAAATATTTACTAAAGAAACATTTAAAATAACGAGAATTTTTACTAAAGATATAATATTATGAATGAAATGATACAAAGCCTCACTTTTTCTAAAAACCAAAACCTTACAAGTTATTAATAAAACAGTAGAAATATAATGGAAATGTTGCCACCACCGACCATGAAAAATAATGCACAAGCAGTCGTTATCTATGTATTCTATTTTATTTTATTTTTTTGAGATCCACTATCGATGTATTTATATTTGAATCGATGTATTTATATTTCTTCAAAATTTCCGTCAAATAAAATAAGATAAGTGATAATGGAGAAAATAAGGTCCCAACTTACAAGTAATCGGTTTCGTTTTCTTGATATGAAATATCAAAAACTCCACACTGATTTTCTTACCACAAGAAATTGAGTTTTTTTATCGACTTTTTCATAAAGGGTTCGATAGAGTTTGGTTGGGATTATAATAATAATAATAAAGCAGGTCTCTTGTGAGACGATCTCACGAATTTTTATCTTTGAGACGGGTCAACTCTACTGATATTCACAATATAAAGTAATATTCTTAGCATAAAAAATAATATTTTTTTCATTGATGACCCAAATAAGATATATGTCTCACAAAATACTACCCGTGTAACCGTCTTACATAAGTTTTTGTCATAATTAATAATAATAATAATAATAATAATAATAATAATAATGTTATCAAAACAAAATTTTGAAACTAAGTTGAATAGAATCGAAACATGCCAAGAAAAAGATTTGGTATCCAAGATATTCGGTGAAATATGTTCAATAATTCAGACATAGAATTTATTTATTATCGGAAGAATTATTGAAGTTGAAAGACAAGGACAAAATGTACATATGTTAAAAGCGACCTTGTTGTTTATTGGTGGCGGGCCTTCATTTTCCATTAATAAAAAAAATTAAATAATATAACATAACTGTTGTGAAAAAGTAAAAATTTACGGTAAAAAGTAAAAATCTCAAACTCTCAAAATTATTAAACTACACACTTTATAATATTTTTCTCTCAACTCAATTGTTATTTCATTCACAAATGAGTGCTCTATTTATAGAGTTTCATATACAAATATTCCAAAATAAATTACCTCATTACATACATCATCACACACTAATTTTCAATATTCAACACCTAATTTTACCTAATTTTCAACATTCAACATTCAACATACATATTTTAATATTATATTTTCAACACTCCCCCTTGTGATGATGATCATAATGATTGTCTTCATTACGTGTTTTTATACTGCCTCGTTAAAAACCTTACTTGGAAAAACCCATTGGGATAAAAACCATAGTAAGGGAAAAAGAGTGCAGTCACGTAAACTCCCCCTGATGTTGACATGAACAGTTCTTCACAAATTTCGTAGATTGCGCATCCCAATATTATATATGTGCTTTCTGAATATTGACGTAGGAAGTGCCTTTGTGAAGAGATCTGATGAGTTTTCACTTGATCGAATGTGACGAACATCAATACATTTATTCTTCTCAAGCTCCTTGGTGAATGCGAAGAACTTAGGAGGAATATGTTTAGTTCTGTCGCTTTTTATGTATCCTTCTTTCATTTGAGCAACACATGCAGCATTATCTTCATATAGTATTACAGGTTTCTCGTCGAATGATAATCCGCATGAGATTTGGATATGTTGGGTCATTGATTTTAACCACACACATTCACGGCTTGCTTCATGTAGTGCAATAATCTCGGCATGATTTGATGAAGTTGTTACTAGTGTTTGTTTCTGTGAACGCCAAGAAATTGCAGTGCCTCCACGAGTAAATACATATCCAGTTTGGGAACGTGCCTTGTGTAGATCAGATAAGTATCCAGCATCAGCATAACCAATTATACTTGGATTAGCATCTTTTGAATACAAAAGTCCCAAGTCTGTCGTTCCTCGTAGATAACGGAATATATGTTTAATTCCGTTCCAGTGTCTCTTTGTTGGATATGTGCTAAATCTTGCCAACAGATTCACGGCAAAAGATATATCAGGCCTTGTACAATTTGTAAGGTACATAAGGGCACCGATGGCACTTAGATATGGTACTTCTGGACCAAGAATATATTCATCATCTTCACATGGACGGAATGGATCTTTTTCTATGTTTAATGATCTAACAACCATTGGGGTACTTAAAGGATTTGCTTTATCCATATTAAAACGTTTAAGGATCTTTTCTGTATAATTTGTCTGGTGAACAAACATTCCACATTCTTTTTGTTCAATTTGCAAACCCAGACAATACTTGGTTTTTCCAAGATCCTTCATTTCAAATTCTTCCTTCAAGTATGACACAACTTCTTGAATTTCCTTACTCGTTCCAATGATGTTTAAATCGTCAACATATACAGCAATAATTACGCATCCGGATGTTGTTTTCTTAATGAAAACACAAGGGCATATTGAATTGTTTACATATCCCTTTTTCATCAAATGATCACTTAGTCGATTATACCACATTCGACCTGATTGCTTTAACCCATATAACGATCTTTGTAATTTCACAGAATAACATTCTCTGGGTTTTGAACTTTGTGCTTCAGGCATCTTAAATCCTTCAGGGATTTTCATATATATATTACTATCAAGTGATCCATATAAGTAAGCTGTAACAACATCCATAAGACGCATTTCTAAATTTTCAGATACCGCCAAGCTAATCAAATACCGAAACGTAATTGCATCCATCACAGGAGAATACGTTTCTTCATAATCAATTCCAGGCCTTTGAGAAAAACCTTGTGCAACAAGTCGAGCTTTAAATCTTACTATTTCATTTTTCTCATTTCGCTTTCGAATAAAAACCCATTTGTATCCAACAGGTTTTACACCTTCAGGTGTAAGGACTATAGGTCCAAAAACATTACGTTTATTTAGCGAATCTAATTCAACCTGGATGGCATCTTTCCATTTTATCCAATCCTGCCGATTTTTACATTCACCAAAAGATTTTGGTTCATGATCTTCGTTATCATTTATGATGTCGATTGCCACATTATAAGAAAATATATCATCAATTTCATCTATATCTTTTCGGTTCCATATTTTTCCAGTATTAATGTAATTGATAGAGATTTCATGATTCTCGTCAGTTTGTGGTTCTGACAGAACATTTTCATCATCATGTGTTTCTTCAGGAACACCATTCTCTATTTTGTGATCATCATGTGTTTCTTCAGAAACATCATTCTTTATTTTGTGATCATCGTGTTTCTCTATGAATTTTCTTTTTCGAGGATTTTTATCCTTGGAACCGACTGGCCTTCCACGCTTCAGGCGTTTAATGACATCATGAGTATCTTCCATTTGTTTCTTTGGAATTTCAATTCGAGCAGGGGCATTTGCAGCATGTATATATGATTTAGTTACCCCTTTTGTGTCTGCAAATGCATCTGGTATTTGATTTGCTATTCTTTGCAAGTGCACAATCTGCTGTACATCCTTTTCACATTGTTTTGTTCTTGGATCCATATGTAACAATGATGATACATACCACGTAATTTCCTTTTCGGTATGTTTCTGTTCTCCCCCTAACATTGGGAAGATTTCCTCATTAAAATGACAATCAGCAAAACGTGCTGTGAACACGTCTCCTGTCTGAGGTTCAAGATATCGAATGATTGATGGACTATCATAACCGATATAAATTCCAACCTTTCTTTGAGGTCCCATTTTCTTTCGTTGCGGTGGTGCAATAGGCACATACACCATACATCCAAAAATTCTCAGGTGAGAAATGTCTGGTTCTTGACCAAATGCAAGCTGTAATGGGGAGTATTTATGATATGCACTTGGTCTGATGCGAATTAATGCAGCGGCATGTAAAATTGCATGTCCCCATATAGAAATAGGGAGTTTTGTTTTCATAATCATTGGTCTAGCAATCATTTGCAGACGTTTAATCAATGATTCAGCCAATCCATTCTGTGTATGTACATGAGCAACAGGATGCTCAACAATGATTCCCATAGACATACAATAATCATTGAAAGTCTGGGAAGTAAATTCACCAGCATTATCAAGTCTAATTTTCTTGATTGTATAATCGGGAAATTGATTCCTCAATTTTATTATTTGAGCAAGTAATCTTGCAAATGCAACATTTCGAGTTGACAATAAACATACATGTGACCATCTGCTGGAGGCATCAATCAATACCATAAAGTATCTGAATGGTCCACATGGTGGATGGATTGGTCCACAAATATCACCCTGAATACGTTCAAGAAACATTGGTGATTCAGTTTGGATTTTGCCTGGTGATGGTCTTATAATAAGTTTTCCGAGAGAACAAGCTTTACATTGAAACTTATTATTCTGAAAGATCTTCTGGTCTTTCAACGGATGACCATGTGTATTTTCTATAATTCTTCGCATCATTGTTGAACCAGGATGTCCCAATCGATCATGCCAATTGGTTAATATCGAAGAATTATCAACTACCATGTTTGATTCAATGGGACTTATATGTGTATAATGCAATCCAGTAGGGAGCATTGGTAATTTTTCAATCACATATTTCTTTCCTGATTTATATGTGATAAGACACATATATTTCTCATTCCCTTCATTCATTGTTTGAGTATCATACCCATGGGAATATATATCATTAAAACTCAACAAATTTCTTTTCGATTGTGGTGAATATAAAGCATCATTGATCAAAAATTTTGTACCATTAGGTAACAAAAATTGTGCTTTACCACATCCTTTAATCAAGTCTACAGGACCTGATATTGTATTCACCGTTGTTTTTGTTGGTTTTAGTTCCAAGAAATATCTTTTATCTCGGAGGATAGTGTGCGTTGTACCACTATCGGGTATGCAAACTTCAGCTTTGCTCATAGCATTTTCCATATTTGAACTTCAAAAAAATATGCAATGAAATAAATTACTGGCAATATATATTTAAATATAACACATATCATAATTATACAATAAAACATTATTTTATGAATACATGAAAAACAAATTATTGTACATTTATATTCTACCACTATATTGTTCATTTTCAGAAAAATCATTGAGAAAATCTGCAGCATCAAAATTGTTCATTTCTATCCCACCAACATGTTGATCATTTCCAGAGAAATCATTCATAAAATCACCAGCATCAAGATGAGTTGAATCACTCAAACGGTCACTGCGTTCAGTGAAGTTGGTCTCCTTTTCTTTCCCCTTTAATGATTCTTTATAAAGTTTACAAAGGTGCTCAGGGGCTCGACAAACTTTGGACCAATGTCCTGGAGTACCACATCTGTAACAAGAACTTTCATATCTTTTTGAGTGATTCTCATTAACACTTGTATTCTCATGATGCCTTTTCTGTGGATGGTTTGGGACGCTCTTTTGAGATGAGTTATAAAAATAACTATCTCTATTATTTTCAAAACCACGGCCTCGACCACGACCACGGCCAAATCCACGTCCACGTCCACGTCCACGACCTCGACCTCGACCTCGACCAAAATCTTGTCTTTGAATTTGATTTTGGTTCCGAGGTTTAAATTCATTTTTATTTACAGCATTTACTTCGGGAAATGCTGTTGATCCAGTGGGTCGGGACTGATGATTTCTCACTAGAAGCTCGTTGTTCTTTTCCGCCACAAGAAGACAGGCGATGAGTTCAGAATATCTGGCAAATCCACGTACTCTATATTGTTGCTGTAGAGTAATATTTGATGCATGAAATGTGGAAAATGTTTTTTCAAGCATCTCAGATTCAGTAATCTCATGGCCACAAAATTTCAATTGCGAGATTATTCTATACATCGCCGAATTGTAATCACTGACTTTTTTAAAGTCTTGGAATCTTAATGTATTCCATTCATCCCGGGCGGTCGGAAGTATAACTTCTCTTATATGTTCAAATCTTTCTTTTAATCCCTTCCACAAAGCCATGGGATTTTTTTCAGTCAGATATTCACATTTCAATCCATCGTCGAGATGTCGACGTAAAAATATTATGGCTCTTGCCTTTTCTTGTGACGTGCATATGCCATTTTCTTTAATGGTCTCGCTTAGACCCAATGACTCGAGATGCATTTCTACATCTAGAGTCCATGGCATATAATTTTTCCCAGTAATGTCAAGAGCGATGAATTCGAGCTTTGTCAAGTTTGCCATGGTGGTACTAAAAATCACGATGCATTTTATTAGTTAATGAATATTGCAATACAAAGTAATGGATAAACAACAAGTACAAGTATTCGTAAAAATAAAGAAAACACACGAGGAGGATATTCTCCGATAAATACAAGACTCGTGAGTATGATAACTAAAATAATTAAAAATAATCTTGCGAAAGCCATCTTCTTTTTTCTCCGAAAATTTGATGAAGAATAATTTTTAGAGAAGAAGAGAAAGTTGGGGTGATTGAATGAGTTTGAGAGATCATATTTATAGGGCAAAAACTAGCCGTTTTGTTACCGTTTATGACCGTTGGTGAATAAAAGAATAAATGTATGTATTTGTATAATTTTATGGTAATAATATGGTATATATAATATTAGACATGTTTAAATAATTATATATATCATATCATAATATTATAACGACTGTCATAATTTATTTTGTTTAAAAACCTTATAGGCTTTTATACTTGTCGTATCCCTTGCCGGGAGTGTGGGATGTCGTCTTAACATCCTCCCAGGATTTATAACAAGTTTATGAAAAATTTATTTTATTATTTCTAATAATAACATTATATTGTATATTAAATAAATACATAATAAATAAATAACAGTAAAATAAATATAATTACTTTTGTTACCTTTTTCTTCTGTTTGGAGCTTGGAAAAGTATGTAGGACTTTTAGAGCTTCGTGCTGATAACGTGTTGTGAAAAAGTAAAAATTTACGGTAAAAAGTAAAAATCTCAAACTCTCAAAATTATCAAACTACACACTTTATAATATTTTTCTCTCAACTCAATTGTTATTTCATTCACAAATGAGTGCTCTATTTATAGAGTTTCATATACAAATATTCCAAAATAAATTACCTCATTACATACATCATCACACACTAATTTTCAATATTCAACACCTAATTTTACCTAATTTTCAACATTCAACATTCAACATACATATTTTAATATTATATTTTCAACAATAACTATCATTTTAATAAATCGAAAACCGATTTTTTAGAATTTTGTTGGGAATGTAATAATCTGCTCTATGTATTATACTCAATTTTACATTATTTAATGAAATGAGTTTTATTTTTTTTAAAAAAAGAAGAAGATAGGGCCCACCAAACTGTCACCGAGGGACCCAAGTACATACCATTTCATATCGTTGCATTTGATAATTTATCAATTGAATGGCTGGAATCGCGCAGCTCATTGCCGGTGTTCTTATCCTCTGCGCCGCAGGCGTACGATCCGATTCGGACCTCTTTGTGGAGGAGAATCCGATCAAGCAAGTCGTCGACGGTTTGCACGAGCTCGAGAACTCCATTCTCCAAGTCGTCGGAAACTGTCGCCACGCCTTTTCGTTTGCTCGCTTTGCTCACAGGTTTTTTCATTTTTAATTTCTTTTTGCGATTCCCTTCTTCTTCTTCTTCTTCTTCTTCTTTTTTGGTTTTTGGCGGTGCTGGATTGGTGATTTTTAGAGGTTTTTTAGTTTGTAAATGAATTTTTGTTGTAAAAGGTACCGAAAGAGGTATGAGGATGCTGAGGAGATTCAGAAGAGGTTCCAGATATTTGTGGAGAATTTGAAGATGATCAGATCACATAACAGGAAGGGACTCTCGTATACTATGGGAGTCAATGGTGATTTTTTTAGCCTTTTAATGATTAATAATTATCGAGTTTTTTAATAGTGCGGATTTTGTTGTTTTCTCTGTCTGTTACTCAGAGATGAGAATACGATCCTCTCGATAAACACTCTTCACTCCGGTGTTAAATGGGTTGACTTTATGATCCTCTCAATAACACTCTTCACTCCGGTGTTATATGGGTTGGCTTTGTGAAGTTTATTTGTTGTCTACTCCTGCATTGAAAATATTGAAGTGTGACTGTGTTGTCGTTACTGTGCTGATCAGTTTTGCATTTTTGATTTCGAGGATGATCTGTTAATTAAGGGAAGAAATATGGGTTTCTTTTAATGTATTCGCATATGTTTGAAGTTTTGCTTCACTTCTGCATATCTTTTGTTGTATTAACTGCAAAACTGAAATCACTGCGTAAAAAAAAACGATCTTTAGAAGTGATCGTAGCTTGTTGAACGGATTTTTTTGGATTAACTACAAAATACTGCATAAAGAAACTGATCTTTACTAGTGAATCTGTATACTCTCTTATAAGTGATCACTCTGGATGATTACTTTCTCCAGATATGAATCTGTACACTCTCTTCTTGATCATACATGACACATTCTTTCAGAATGCTTATTAGTTATTACTCATAAAAAATTGATATACTTCACATTTTCGATGTCTCTAAGATTGCAGTAGACATAGTTCTAAATCAGAGTTGCTTCAAGCTTCTGTTTGCCCTCTGCATCATTTCTTTTTTCATGAATTGAAAGATATGGTTTTGGCTGTTTGGAGTCATCAGATGTTTACCCTCATTTCATTTCTTGACTTATCTTAATTGTTAAACAGAGTTCACTGATTTGACTTGGGAGGAGTTCCGTAAGCATAGGTTGGGAGCCTCTCAAAACTGCTCCGCTACCGCAAGGGGCAATCACAAGCTCACAAATACCATCCTTCCAGAATCGGTAACTACAATGATTTCTTTCTCACCTAAGATACTGGTGTTTGGTACGGCATGCCTCCCTTCTGATAATTTTTTTTTGCGCCAGAGATGATCTATGTGGTTGTGTAGTTTCCTGACATGACCTGGAAAGAGTGCTCCACAGTGCTAGGTTGCCCTGAAATAAACAAACAACCATGTAATGTCAGTTTTTGAATTGGAATACATAAGAGACAGCTCTGTTTGGCTTGCTACAGTCCCAAAAGTTTTTTTGGAATAGAAATTTATGGCGGACAAAATTCATACCCCTGATATGATGAAATCACCCTTTCCGGGGATTCAAATTAGAAACTGTATTTAAATGATTATAAAGGGAAATTATCGAGTATGAATTTTTTTAAATGTGTTTTGAAGCTTATGAAATGTCAAAACATTTACAAAGTACTCATAGCATCTCATTTGGTCGTGTTGGATTGCAGAAAGATTGGAGGGAAAATGGCATAGTTAGCCCTGTAAAAAACCAAGGTCATTGTGGATCCTGCTGGACATTCAGGTTAGCTCAAGTTTGGGTCAACTAGTGAGGGGTGGAACTTAATTTAGTCAATATTCAGTGGATTAGAACCCACAATTACCATCAGCGCCTCCTGACAAGTATATGTGATATTTACAGCACAACTGGAGCACTTGAAGCAGCATACTCTCAAGCATTTGGAAAGGGTATTTCTCTTTCCGAGCAACAGCTTGTGGATTGTGCAGGAAAGTTCAACAACTTTGGATGCAACGGGGGTTTGCCCTCGCAAGCCTTCGAATACATCAAATACAATGGTGGGCTTGACACTGAGGATTCATATCCATATACTGGAGTGGATGGATCTTGCAAATATTCATCTGAAAATGCTGTTGTCAAAGTAGTTGATTCTGTCAATATTACCCTGGTAAGATTTATGATTGGCAAAATAGTAGGTGAATTGTTCTCAAGCCTTAAGTTTCATCATTCTTGTTCTTGGAGGATGTTCTTCTGTAGAAATGGGGCTGTTGTCAAATTAATTTATAGATGAAAATCACATGAGACACGAGACTATATCATAACTGTTTACAAAGGTTGAGATGCTTTTCGTAGTTTCCTCTGATGTTTCTGCAATCACAGGGTGCTGAAGATGAGCTTAAAGATGCAGTAGCATTTGCTCGGCCAGTAAGTGTGGCTTTTGAGGTGGTTAATGGTTTTAGAGCATATAATGGGGGAGTTTACACCACCACTTCATGTGGCAACTCTCCAATGGTGAGTTTTTTTTTTTGCATTGTTATGATGACACCCGTGAAATAAAACAAGTTTCTAGGAAAATAAATTTTTCCTATTGCCAATCTGCATTTACTGGCACAATAAATATGGTCTCAAATACATTGTAGCTCTAGTACAACCACAAACTACGACACACAATAAGAATATTCGATCTTGCATCCTACTTGTACTAGTAAAAGCCTTTTTCCTGCTGTATCTCTCTCTCAACCTACTTTTGTTAGACAAATGAGAGGATGTAATTGGAAATATTTCTTTAGAAAAAACTTTCAGCATCTTTCTCTCTCTCAGAGTGTCAATGGATGAAAAACATGTGGCTTTCAAGTTGGAATAACTTACATGCAAGGTATTCAAGCATGTATCTTATATATTTTTTTTCAGCAAAGACTACACAAATATGCAATTGAGGTCTTGCTAACCAATTTGTCAAGTGAATGAAGTTGGTGCACCGAAATTTAGTTCTTTGGTTCGTGCATGCAGGTATAACTTATAAGAAACCTTTTCGTACATGTTTGCAGGATGTGAATCATGCTGTTCTTGCTGTTGGTTATGGGGTTGAGGACGGAATCCCCTATTGGCTCATTAAGAACTCGTGGGGAGCTGATTGGGGCGACAAGGGTTACTTCAAAATGGAGATGGGCAAGAACATGTGTGGTAAGTTTTTCTCCGGATTACACATTATGATCTTCCAGTTTCATGACTCCTAACTCCTAATATCACACTAGGTTGAGAAGATTGTTCTTCTTTTATTGTAATCTGTTTTATAAAAATTCTACACACAATAATACTGATCTCCTTCATCTAAATGGGACTAGGGAATTTAATCGAGAGGAAGATTCATTTGGGATGTGACAACTTTTTTTTTAGACCTTTTTTTTGAGATTCGAACGTCTTTGTTTCTTGAACTTCGTGGATCCAATACCATCAAATATTTGTTTCATGAACTTTTGTCCATAACCCTTTATTGCAGGTGTTGCCACTTGTGCATCATACCCCATAGTTGCTTAACTTTCCATAAAGAAGATCGGTGTCGCTACGCGCATTTACAGGAAGCCAATGCTATGGTTGTAGATGCGGTAATTATCAAAGATTACCTAGGAAATTATGTGCAAAAAATGGTTCAAGTCTGTGTACAAAATAAGACATGAAAAATTTGACGCTGTATTCGGGGGTACTCTTAAACCTGGATTTGTGCATCAGCGAATTATTATTTAGACATACATCCACGGATGAAAATGTGCTTTGACTCTTATATATGTATTCTGTCTTTATGTTCATTTGTATGCATATTTTCAGTCGAAGGGAAAGCAAAAGTTACATATAATATTTGTGCTGTGCTGTATATTCACACATTAGTATCAGAGATATTGACACTTTAGTCCGAACAGTAAAATTGGTCATGGAGCTATTAAATTAAGTTTCAATCCTATTTGTGCTCGAATGTAAATATTTATTTCTTAACATCACTCGACGAATTTATTTCATTCTCCCCAGACTACAGTAACCATATTTATTTAATATATTCACGTACGTTGTCGTATAAAATTTTATATATTAAATACTTAATTTTTCACATGTTTATTTTAAAATTTAATTATCAAAGCGTATGTGAATTGTAATATTTTCACATTCAGACGATAAAGAAATTACAGTCATGCCAATTACATTACAAATGTTTGATTCTAAATTATTTTACCACTAGAAATAGAATTACAATGAAAATATTATTATACGTATGTGCTTCAATACGTAAATATAAATAAATATTTACATAAACATTAAGTAACTAGGATAAAAAAAATATAAATATCATAATATATACTAATATAATCAATATATAATAATAATAATCATATCTTGTTTTTTTTATCAATATATAATTGAAAATAACTTCAAATGGAACAAAAAGTTCAGATTCATGCAGATAGGAAAGAGTTTATACACATTAAAATAGCTAATAATGTTGTAATATAACAATAAGACTGAAGTAATAAAATTTAATATCAATCCTTATTCCAATTACTATAGACTTCTGCTTACGCACACGGGTGATCGTGAGCCATTTTGTAAAATATTTTCTTAAATTTTTATATCCACAATTTATTTAAAGCTTAAATATTTTAATTTTTAATCACCAATCAAATTCTATAATATTGTTTAGGTCGAATGATCCAATTAATACAGATGGGGCAATCCATTTCCTTCTTGGATTTGACACGAATATAAATTATATCCACATTTATTTGTAAATTGTTTTCAATTTAATATCTTTATTCTTTTCCTTCGATTTCGTAACCTGAACAATCTCGAATTTAATAGAAATTTTACTTAATAATCATATTTACTTGAATTTCTCAACCAAATATAAGTTTTAATTTAACAAAGCTTGATTTACCAAAGACGTCCAAAAATTAGATATCAATAGACTTTTTTTATACTAATTAATATACGAGAGACCAAAATATTTTTGGATTCAAATAATAGTATAAATAAATGCAACTGTGTCCGAATTTCTACCGTCGATATCATAATAATGTTAACAATTTTCAATAAGAAAAATATTAGGTGTCTACCATCCATATTTAAAATAAAAAAATAATATATTTTTCATGAATTGAATCGAATTAGAGATCCGTTTCACAAAATTAACTCGTAAAATAGTTTTTTAAGGAAAAAAAAAAAGACGAGACTAGGTTTTTAAGAATATTCTTGTTACGTTACATCCAAGGCATCTATTTTATATTCCAAATTTACAAAATTGGAGGATGTATGAGTTCAAGAAAATAATATACTAAAAATAATATAAAGAAAAGAAATTAAGGATAAATTTGAGTTTTGATTCTTAATCCTACCTTAATTACGTTTATGGCCTATTAAATAGACTATTATTATTGCTTTTTAGTCAACACTGGATAAAGATAAGGCCTTTCCAAAATCAATATCTCATTGTATATAAATTCAGAAATTTGTCCAAACGCAGTAGTGCAACAGCGATATCTGCACAATCGGAGATGGAAAATCCTGGCAGTACTGATCGGATTGAGCGATCAGGGGTTGTTACCGGCGATGCGCCTTGCGTTTCTTCGATTTACGACGCCCTGAATTTTTCCGCCGCCGATCGGGAGGAGGCCCGTGCGGAGGTGGAGGATCGGACCGGTTCTCTGTCGTCTTCCTCCATCTCATCAATAGGAAAAAACAGCGACGAGTCTTCCGGTGGTGGAGGAGATGGGGAGGAGGTCCAGAGTGAGTACAAAGGTGGAGCATTTGCTAGTTTGGAAGCTCTGGAAGAAGTTTTGCCTGTAAAGTAAGTGGTTTTGTTTTGCCCTTTCTCGTGAGTTTGGTGAATTCTTTCGATTTTTAGGGTTTTGAATTGGGGGTGGTTTAGTTTTTGTGAATTTGAGCCAAATTATAGATGATTTGATTTTTGAACAGTAAGAAAGGGTCATTCTCGAAAGGCTTGAACTGAATCATAGATGTTGTTGGAGAATTGATCTTACGCTGTCTTTATTGCTGTGAAAATTGAGTTCAGGCATATCAATCTGATGTGTGGTGCTGTCTACATTCAACAAATTAGGTTGAAATCCCCATGGATAGATCTCGTGGGAGTTGCAAAATTGTATTATTTGAGATTTCCTTTTCGACTCCATTGATGATCATAATTTTATTGCAAGAATTTATGGTGTTGGGTCTGAAATGAGTGTTGGAAACTTGAAGTAGCCTGATTTTTTCTTCTTGACTTACTATTAACTTCTGGAAGCATGGTTTTCTGTCTGATGATGCTTGAATTAGATAATTACATCGCTAATTGCTAGTATAAATTACACCGAGTTACATTACTTTTATGCTTGGATTACTTTATATTAGGGGAAATCAGAACAAGGTTGTTAATTTCTTCTCATACTTGATTTACTGATATATTCTAATCGTCTGTTGTAGTAGTTGCCAGTAGTATAAATAATATGAGTATTTGCTTTCACGAACCATGTAATGTAATAAATAATATGAGTATTTGCTTTCACGAACCATGTAATGTAATAAATAATATGAGTATTTGCTTTCACGAACCATGTAATACATTACATGGATCATAGTATATGAATTTACATGTGTAGAGAATGTTTTAAAAAGTGTATCTTGAGATGGATGATATTTTTATCTTAAGTTATAGAGAATATTTAAAGTTTATATCTTTAGATAGATAATATGTTTATACGATTAACTTTAATCCTTAGCGAACATATATGTTTTGGAGTGAGTGAAGACAGAACGACTAAGGGAGCAATTTTTTTCTTTCTTATTAAAGTTACACACGAAATTTCATTTTTTAAAAACTTCAGAGGGAGTAACCGCCTCCTTTTTTGGCGTCGCCCACTGGTCTGTACCTTTAAGTAACTTTTTTTTTGGTTAATTGCCACTTGATCGGGGATAACATTTGTCTATGGGATAGGAATGATGTAATAGGACTAATCAGTTTCAGGGGTACTCATTCCTATCTCGTCTAGTTGATAAAATACGTGATGCAGCAATAATATGAGAATGGGAATGGTTTTTCCTCATACCGAGTATGCATTAGAGTTGTTTATGAAAAGAATGACTGTGGTGTCTCAATCCATCCATCACAGTATCCATTGCTAAACTTCCACTTTGCCTGGTTTTTCTTCAAAACGTCAAAGTATTGTTTGTTCTTCTTTTTTAATTTGGATGTGTTTGCTCTTGACATTAATCTTGTCCTTCATTAATTTTTGGTTGTATAATCTCACTGTTCAGTTATCTCTATGGATTATTTGCCTTAAGAACTTTGCTCTAAATTATCTTTGCTGGCATGTGTTACTACCGTTCGTCTCTTCATTTTGTGAAATTATTTCCTCATGGTTTGTCTGCACTGATTTCAGGAGAGGTATATCGAAGTTCTATTGTGGCAAATCCATATCTTTTACTTCTCTGTTCGATGCTGCATCCTGCTCCTCTGTTAAAGATATCGCTAAACCAGAAGATGCATACACTAGGAAGCGCAAGAACATGATCGCATATAATGGCTACTGGGACAAGAAACAAAATAACTTCTCGAGCAGCAGACGTGGAGGATTATCGAAAAGACCTAATGAGTCTATGAGTATGTTATCTCTTGTTGCACCCTCTAATTGCCCTGAGAGCTGTTCTGGCGAAACATCTAACTCTAACTCTTCGTCATCTGGTTGCTGTCTTCCTCCTTTGCCACCCCACTCAAGAATTGCTATATTTAACGAACTATCATCCTCACCTCCTACTGATAAGTTTAGTTCATGGCGGTCTATGTCCTTGGCTGATCTTCGAGGTGCTGCTGCTGCTGAAGATTCAGCAAATCACAGCATCCCTGGAATATGAAGCGAGGATAGTGGCACCTGAATCAAGTCTGTATATCCTTCCCCTTTAATATTCAGTGTCACCCTATGGATCTAAATTATCATGGATGGTCATGGAGGTGGAGACTTTTTACTTGTTTTTTTTAGTTGTTTGGGCTAAATTCGTGGATCTCAATCACGTAAATGCAATCATTTTCTTCTTTCCTTATACGTACGTAGTTCGACTGGAATTCCGACTGAAGTCGTGTGAAAGTAGTTGGTAGTTATTTCGTGTGGATTATTTTGGTAAACCGGTTTATTTTTTTAAAATTAGCTAGTTATCTTAGTTTGGTTGGCGCTGCTTATTCTTTTTAAAATTAGGAAGGCCAAACGAACAAAATAAACCAAAATTAAACTGGGAACTTATCTTTAAACATGTTTTTATTCGGTTGGTTTGGTTATTTAAATTGATTGGTTTAGTTTTTTTTTTTTTGGTTGTAAACGAACCGAATATGAAGAAATTTTTTAAGGTTTGAATTCAGTTTGAATCAAGTATATTAAAGGTAGAGTTCGATTTGAAGTTCAAATATTTTATTGTTTTTGGTTCAAATTCGATTTAAATCAAGATTTGCAATTTCGGGTTGAAATATTTGAATATATTCAAGAACTATTCTAAAAGAAAGACGTGAAAGATAACATTTTGCTTTGCATAGTTGGTGACAATATCCAAAACAATTATGTCAAGCCCCAAGCTTAAGCTCGTGCTTGTATGATTGTATAATCGGTTTTTATAACAACTACTTCGTATTTGTCATCAGTTTATGAAAATAGTTAACATAAGTTGTTATAAGATTACATTGTATCTCCTTATAAACTAATTTAAACATCATTTTCTAACAAATGTGGGATAATAGGTGCTACAATAACCCCTAGTTCAGAAGGCGATATCTTCGTCAAGGCCCGACCCTTGATCCACCGAGCTTGGGTGTTATAATCACCTTTTTTCAGAATGCGACGTCTTCGACACGGCCTGAACCTCAATCCAGCAGACCTAGAATTTATGGATGGATCTTACATGTTCAAGAAGTGGTTCATCGTATGTAAGCCTATACGAATATTTTTGTTAATAATAGTTTTGATTTTTTCAACTAATATGTCCATTAAACTAAAGTCTATATTTCCAACCCCAGGTGGAGAAAAAAGTAGTCGATCTTTCGTGTTTTTGGATCTCTTTTCTTTGAGGCGTCGTATATTGTTTCACCACAAAAAATTATTTGATTCTTTTCTTTCTAAAAATTTCCACGAAACATGGAAATTCTTTGAAAGAAAAGAATCGAATAATGCTTTTAATTCAGTAAAAAAAAGATTGTCCAGCCTCGGTAAGGTGCAGGTACTAGCTTAGCTTAAGCTTAACAGTTCTTCCCGTCACTTAACACTCTGTCCTGCAGATTCAAGAAGTAGCTCTCACACATGTATCATTTTTTCTTACACGACACTTATTTCTTGGTGTTCCTAGTAGTGACTGTCTCTGATACAACTTTATCATGTCGTGAGCCCAGGCTTGCGCTTTTGCGACTACACATTGAGCTCCTACATCAACTAATTCATATTTATCATCGGTTTACGGAAATTGTTAACACAAATTGCAAGAGAAATACATTGTATTACTTTATAAATCCATTCAAATATATTTTTCTAACCAATGTGTGATAGATGCATCACAATAAATGTCATTCTTTGTACAAAAATGGACAAATATATATCAATTGGTAAACTACATACACAAATATAATTATTTTAATAACATTCATTAATATAAAAAAATAAAATGATATTTTTCTCATTTTATATTTAGTATTATGATTATATGGCGGCACATTGAGAAAATTTTCACGCCTAGTCATACGGGCGTTCTAGAGATTTTGAAAACTAAATGAGACCAGGTTTGCTTCACTTGTCCGAAAACAATACCTCTGGACTCACTGGCAAATATTTATATTATTATATTTTTATCCATATATTAAAATAATTTTAATTATATATATGATTTACTTATTGAGTTATAATTTTATTAATATATAGTTATAATATTATAAGATATTAGTGTAATTATATAAATATTTATAAAATATATTATATTTGAATATATAATTTATTTATTGAGACATAATTGTAGTAATATACAATTCTAGTTCAATACTTTATATTAATTAATAATTTTAGTTTACTACGAAGATTATGATACTTATTGATCATAATATAGCTTTTAAACAGCTATAATTCCTTTTAAAATTTTAATTAGTAAAATTATTTGAAATTTATAATAGTAATTGGACTTAACTACAATTTACATTAAAAGTAAAACTGACTTTTTAGTTAGACCATGTACTAATTAAATTATTTACAGTAGCTCGTGTACTAATTTATCAATTTATTAATAACTAGTGGAACAAAATGATTTTTTTCTCTATAATTATACATTATAATGTTATATCTAATGTGCTAGAAAGAGATACGCGCATAGCACCATGTTTTATTAATTTATTTTTATTTTTCACAAGTGATGTAAAAAAAATATGCTAAAATTCTTTGACACTCAATCTACAAAACTTGTACATTGAAAAAGATGGGCAGTAGGTTTTCAGGAATTTTTAATATGTTTTATGTGAATCGAGTCTTGGTTTGTTGTGTTTGTCTGCAAAAGGAAGTGCTAAAAATAGCTAAGGTACATGCGGCCTGCCTTAGTTTAATGATTAATATGGTTCCTTTCTTGCTTTTGGAATGCTTCATGTATGAATAAGTGAATATCAGATAAAGAAACCACTGTTTTTCCATTTTCGGACAGTGATTAAAGAAGAAAGCATCAATTTAGAAAGATACGTAGTTTACAGTGAAATCAAAAGGAAACCAAGAGTGGATTACGAGACAGATTTGTGTGTCAAGAAATGTACGTGTTAAAGAAGTATCGAAGCATTGGTGTGGATCTTGTCTGTCCTTTTGATTGAGTATAATTGTTGTTATGGAATGTGAATCTAATGCTTGCCCCCCTTGTTCACTCATTTATCTGTCAAGAATTGGCCTAGTAAATTCATGAGTACATGTGAAGTCCCAACTAACTATTTCTACACTTCCTCCCATAATCCTGTATATACCAGCTGGAACGATGATGGGGATTGGATCAATAGAAGCTTCGTCTTCTTCCTCTATAGTAGTCCCCTCGGTCATAATCGAGCATTCGTTGGACATAATGGAGCGTTCGTTGGACATCGGTGAAAAATCTTTGAGGCGGAAAATGCACAGAGTACAGCCAGCACTGCGGTTGAAGAAGCATCAGCAGAGTGAGCATTATGTGTACGACCCCATGGTGGTTTCGCTCGGTCCTTACCACCATGGGAAACCTCATCTCCAACAAGTGGAGGAATACAAGCAGAAATCCCTCGCTATGTTCCTCTCCGGCAGTGGCAGAGATGAGGGATTCTTTCACAGCAAGATTATTGAGCAAATCCATGAAATCAGGAGTTGCTACAGTGGAGTGTCAACAGATTTGTATGATGATGAGGCACTGTGTATGATGATGCTTCGCGATTCTTGCTTCCTCATATGTTACATGAAGGTAGCTACGGGGGACAGGAAAATGAAATTTCATATGAGCCAACATCTTGGAGCATCTGCAAGTGCCTTAATGGATCCTGATATATATATGCTCGAGAATCAAATCCCATATTCAGTCATCAAGCTCTTGATCGAGTCAAGATTCGGTGAAAATGAAGGGAAATCTTTGCTCCGCAAGTACTTTATCAGTGTGAGCTTTGGGGAAGACCAGATTCTTGAAAAAATTCCTTGGGAAGACGATAAAGACGAGGAGCCTCTTCACCTTTTAGAAGCTTTCCAAAAGATATTCTCCAGAGACTCAAGGAAGAAGAGCGAAACAAACAACCAAGATTCCTACAATTTCAAAAATCGTAGCAGTGGGTTTCGATGTGTAACCGAACTTATAGCGAAGGGAATCGATTTCAAACCGAGTTCAAACTGTTTGGCTGATGTCCGGTTTGAATCTCACGCCTTCTATGGACAGCTTAAGCTACCCATTTGGTTTGTTAGCCCTGATGACAAAGTGTTCTTCGCTAACATGATAGCATTTGAAACATCCCCAGGGACCAGAGCCAACATCACCATCGGCGAAAACATGGATGGCGGAGCTGATTCACACTTACTTTCGGAACCCATGGACTGTTATTGCTTTGCTCGTTGCCACTTTTATCATTGTCTTAACTTTCATCCAAACTTACTACACCGTCCGGAATGGTTAACTAGTTTTCCAAGAAATCATCTACCACAATTACTAAATCTCCTCGAGGATCCGACAATGTTACACTTGATAAATATCCCATCAACTAGACAATAGTTTTCTCATTTGGTCATGTCTTGGTTAGTCCCGAAAAATTGTATTATCATGGTCTATCGGTTTTTATATGGACGGTCACAATTAGCAGCACATTCGAAAGTAGACAAAGACAAACAACACTTGTGTTTCTTAATAGAACTGGTATTTTTTAATACATCAGAAATCATGAGGGAGATAGATGATGCAAAGTAAAGCTTTTTTTTATCTGCCAAGAGTTCAGCGAGAGCTAGCTAGCTCTGACAAAGTTCTCGGCTTCGCTTTGAGGCAGCAACAACAGCATTCATCAGGATCCCGCGATATATGATAAGAAAATTAAAAAATTTACTAAAATAGATTTTTATAAATGATAATAGAATATTTTTATAATTTTTATAGATGTAAGGATTATTTTGTCCGACATATATCAAAGTTGATGAAAATATCAGAATAAGATGAAAAACAGTAAATTTGTGTTTTGTCAGAATTAGGTGTTGTGCCAGATGTTACAACATCTCGGACAACATCTATTTGCAGCGGAAAATTAATAACACAAATTCACTTTAAATAATTAGATGGACACTATTAAATATGCACAAGTATAAATACTTGTGCGGTGCCTTATGGCAAAAATTAATCACTAGAAAACCACAATGTTTACACAAAAACCTAACACAAGTGATTATGACAAAAATCAATTTTCTCAACAAGTTGAGAAAATAAAGCTTTCTAAAAACAAACAACCAGAATAAAACTAAAAAAACAAGAAAGCAAAAAAAAAAAAACGTGTTGCCCAACAGTAGATCCAAGAGAACCAATCTTCAGCCAACGTCTGCAAGGATGTTGTCTTCGGATGCTCTCAACATTCACGGCAACACTTGATATCGGCAGTCTTTAATGGAACGATGTTCCTCGTGATTTTCTCTGAACTTTAGATCGTGCAAAGTATGTATATGACTCTGGGTGAAAAAGACGGCCACGCCCAACGTCCTAGGTTTTTCCTTTTTATAGATGAGAGCCTTATCTTTTAAGGAAACCTATTAAGCAAGGAAAGTGAGAGTTTTATTAGGAATAAACTCTTTTTAAACATTAAGATCATATCTTATCAATTCACTAAATCTTTTAATATCTCATTAGAAAAGGAAGGCAAAATCAAAACAAATATTTAGTCAATCAAAACAATAAGGAAAATATATCGGAGGAAATAATTAATTATATTAATTGAAAACTTGGAAAATATTATTTCCCTTCAATCTCCCCCTTTTTGCCTTTCTTGGACAAAATGAGATCAAACCCATATATCATTCTTAGTTCATTTTAACTCCCCCTGAGTTCAGACACTTTTGTCTCCCCCTGAATAAGAAACTGTTAACAGAGGTGTTGTTAGTAAAGGTGACAACATTCAAAGCAACACCTGCACAAGCTCTTGATATATCCAAGCAAAACAAAAGGGAGAGGCAGACTTACACACTAGAAGAGCACAAACAGTTAACACTATAGGAGCATAGACAGTTTAAACAGAAGATCAAAACAGAAAAAAAATTAGTCAGCTCAGCTTAATCAATCCTCATCATCACTATCATCCTCATCTTCTGTATCAGTGTCATCCTTAGTGCCAGAGGGACCAACATCATCTCCCCCTTTTTGTCCATGAAAGACTCCAACAGCCAGCAGTGCTTGGATGGTAATAGCTAAATCCTCATAGTAGGCCAAATCAGCTTTGGCTTGTTCAATCTTCTTCAGTGCATGATCGAGAACCATCTGGGCACCAGCTACTGATATTTTAACATAATCAGACAAGGATGGAGTAGCGGTGGTAGGTGCAGACGGACCAGTGGTAGGAGGTACAGTGGTGGAGGAGGAAGGCTGAGTAGGGCCAGTAGCAGGAGGTACCGAGGCAGAGGCACTCCATGGAAGATCAACCTTCCGCTTGCCGTGCATAAGTGCAGAGGCAATCTTGAGCGGATCAGTGGGCAAAGATAAAGGTTCTGTAATGTTCTTAACAAACCCCTGTGACACCAAGATTCCATAAATCAGAGAGGGAAATGGGAGCTTGGATGACTTCAAACCACCAGCAGCGTACTGCAACACTGTGTTGAACACCAGGCGGCCAAAGTTTAAAGTTGAATTCCCAACAGAGAAGAGAGTCAGCGCCTGAGCCTTGGTGACAACAGTGGTATTCGTAGTCGGGGTCCAATTATGGATGGCAATCTTGTGCAGCACCGAATAGAGTGAAGTAAGGGTAGCAGCTGAGACCTTGTGTGGATGGAGAGGAAACTTGCTGACCATGCCACCAGTGAGGACAGAAATTACCTCACCTAAATCCGGAAGAGAGCCTTCAGCAGCAGCAGGTGTATCATAGTGTGCATTGATTACATCGGCTGTGAAGTTGTATACCCTGTTGCGGACAAAAACTTGTCCAAATTTTGCCGATCTTGGATCCCCAACACTTAAAGTAAGATTACCATAAAATTCAAGGATAGCCTTATGACAGTAAGGGAGAACAGAGGAGCAAGTAGAGAACAGACCCCTAGATTTGAGAAACTCAATTAAATTGTACCGATAAAAGGCTTCCACATCCACATTACGCTCCGCAACAAACTCTCGATTTTCATAGAGAGGCCAGTTCGAGAATGCAGTCTCAGAGTAGAACATGGTGTTGTAACAAGTGGCCAAATCATAGGCAGATAGATCAATGTCATCCTCAGTGTTCTCAACATCTGGGGCAACATCCATAGGTTCAGAGTCATTTGCACCACCAGAGATCGCTTCATCAGCAGAGGCACTCTTTGACTGGCTGGAGACGGTCGGATTTGTAGCGGAATGGTGAACAGTAGAGGTTGAAGGAGCCTTTCCCTTCTGATTTTTCAAGTTGGCCATAAATTGGGCCAACGAAATTTCAACCTCATTCTCATCAACAGGATTCTGAGAGGATAATGTGAGAGAAGTGACCGGGTTAGAGGGAGCATCATCGTCATCCTGGATAGAAGACGAGGATGATGAAACCACAGTAACTCGGGGTGCAGGTCTTTTACGAGCAACCAATTCGTAGTCCCCATCAGCGGAGTCATCTCCCGAAGTCTCTGCAGGGTCAATCAACGATGGACGAGTGGATGGTTGCCCTTTGTGCCGAAACCGTTTCCCTGGTGTGAGGTCAGGATTATACCCTGCCTGCCGCTTGGATCGACGAACGGGCGGACGCGGAGGATCGTATACTTGAATGATTGGTGGATTCTCTACGTCAAAGGCATTTCCAGGTTCGCCTGGAGCAATTATCTCCAAAGGGACTGGATCTTCAGTTGTAATTACCAATGGTAGAGGCGATTCGACAGCGGGTGTCGTAGCAGATGTTGTCTCAGTACCGGCAACATTTTCGGTGTGCCCCATTTCACTCCGGATGTCCAGGGGATCAAAACCAGTGCCTGCCATTGATGATAAATTGCAAGTCAGACAGAGAGACAAGAATTTCAGAAGGAAATGCGAGAGTGTTGGTGCAATGTCTTAGGGTTTCTATGGTGAGTGTGAAGTAGGTGAGAAGTGGGGAGACCGATAATCACAATTAAGCGCAAAGGAACTGCCTGTAAGTCTAACGGTAACAAAAATTCAATTTAACCAAATCAGCCGTTAACCCCTTTAATTAAGTACATAGATAATTTCTCGCACAAATTGGATTCAAAAATTCCAGAAGTAACCCACATCGATTATCGCACCACTAGACATCGTGCATCACGAAGATTCGAGAGTTTTGCACAATCTGGATTTTTATCGAATTTTCGTTGTCGAGATACTCATGTCCTCGTGACACAACAATATTCACAATGTTATGTTTATGCATGACCTATTTATGCCTAATAACAGAATGTAATAGAAATAGAAACATGAAAACAAATGTGAGATATGTTTACAGAAGAGGTGTTGTCACAAATGTCGGCAGCATCTTCTGACAACACGTCCAATTCCAAAAAAATAATTTTGATTTTTCTGCACACTTGGAGATTTTTTTTTTTTTCTGACCATAGAAGTGGCAGCTCCCACACTAGAAGAACGGTCTTCTTTAGGACTCCTCTAGGTAGCTTTTTCCATTTTCTTCTATTTTGCCTTCTGTATTAAATTCAGAAGAGGTAGCTCCCACACTAAAAGCACAGTCTTCATTGGACTCTTTTAGGTAGCTTTTTCCCATCTTTTCTTCTGATACAGAGCATATGCATAATTGATTTTTCTTTTTACTCACTCTTTGCAAGTCACTTTTTGTATGGGACAATGTCATGGAGTACATGATCATCCTTCAACTATTTTGTGATTTAATCAGATTGTTAACCATATCCAAGTGTGTCAAATAAGATAGAATAAGGAATTGTAAGTGTAACAGAAGATTAAGCAACATCATTCCAACACATCATATCACAGAATGCATGAAAATGCAGTATGTCTAAATCCTAGAAATGCAAATGCATGTTAGATGTTGTCCGAGATGTTGTAACATCTGGAGAAACATCGATCAATGCTTAATCAGAACACATACTGAGAGATTTCCTGAGATTGGAGAATCTCTCAAAGTCTAATGCTTTTGTGAATATGTCAGCCAGTTGGTTATTTGTATCAACAAAATCAATTCTAATCAAACCTTGTTCGACTAAGTCTCGAATAAAATGATGCCTTATGTCAATGTGCTTTGTCCGAGAGTGTTGTACTGGATTTTTTGAGATGTTAATTGCACTAGAATTATCACAGTACACCATTAAAGGATCACTCTTAAGACCATAATCCTCTATCATTTGATTCATCCACAGAAGTTGGGTACACGCATTTCCAACTGCTACATATTTAGATTCGGCAGTGGATAAGGACACACAGTTCTGTTTTCGACTATGCCAAGAAATTAAATTATTGCCAAGATAGAAACACCCCCCAGAAGTACTTTTTCTATCATCTATATCCCCTGCCCAGTCAGCATCTGAGAATCCTACTAGATTAGAATTGGTTTCATGAGTATACCATAATCCTAGATTAATGGTTCCGGCTATGTATCGTAGGATACGTTTTACAGCTTTTAAATGAGAAATCTTAGGATTAGATTGGTATCTAGCACATAAACACACACTAAACATTAAGTCAGGGCGGCTAGCAGTCAAGTATAAGAGACTTCCTATGATGCTGCGGTAAAGGGTGTTGTCAACATCTTCGGCCGCAACATCTTTGGATAGTTTTTCATTTGAGCCCATTGGTGTTCTCATGTGCTTGACGTTTTCATTAGCAAATTTCTTAATTAAATTCTTTGCATACTTGCTTTGGCATAAAAAGATGCCGTCATGCATTTGTTTTATTTGCAAACCCAAAAAGTAGTTTAGCTCACCAACCATACTCATTTCAAACATAGATGACATGCACTCAACAAAGTCATTGGCATGCTGTTGTGATGAAGAACCAAAGATCATATCATCGACATAGATCTGACAAATAAGAATCTCACCTTTGGCCTTTTGAATGAAGAGTGTTTTATCTACCTCACCTCGTGTAAATCCGATGTCAAGGAGATAGTCAGTCAACCTCCCATACCATGCACGGGGTGCTTGCTTCAAGCCGTAGAGAGCTTTTTTCAATTTGTACACATGATTTGGATGATGTGGATCCTCAAATCCTTTTGGCTGTCTCACATGAACTTCTTCATTCAAGAACCCGTTCAAGAAGGCACTTTTGACATCCATTTGGAAAAGTTTTATTTTCATGTAGCATGCAATGGCAAGCAAAAGTCGGATTGACTCAATACGGGCAACAGGAGCAAAGGTCTCATCGAAATCAACCCCCTCAACCTGTGTGTACCCCTGAGCAACCAGCCGTGCTTTATTTCGAATGATGTTTCCTGACTCATCAGTTTTGTTTTTAAAAACCCATTTTGATCCAATGATATTGCCATGGTCAGGGGGTGGAACTAGAGTCCACACCTCATTTCGAACAAACTCTTCAAGTTCATCATGCATAGCATCAGTCCAAAATTCGTCTTTTAGTGCTTCCATAACATTTTTTGGTTCAATTTGAGACACAAAGCATGAGAATCTAACCTGCGAGTACATGGTACTCATGCACACAAGTCCAACCATTTTTCGGTAGTCAATTTTATCCTTCTTCCAGGTCTGGATATCTTCACTCATTCCTCCAATGATTTGAGACGACGGGTGGTTCTTTTGGATTTTGCTTGGGATACATGGTCCATCCTCGACTTCCTCATTATCGCTGTGAACATATTCTTGCGATTTGTTGACATCAGTGTCACATGTTGTGCCAGATGTTGCAGCATCTGGAGCAACATCTGTCGTTTTCAGCGGTATTTGAGTTTCTAACAGATCTTCAACATCATCTTCTGCAGTTTTCTTCCTAAGATCTGCACAATCATCAAACACAACATTAATTGATTCCATAATAGTCCTTGTTCTGAGATTAAACATACGATAGGCACGACTATTAGTGGCATATCCGAGAAACAGACACTTATCACTCTTGGAGTCGAACTTAGCCAGTTGATCCCTGTCATTCAAAGTATAACATACACAGCCAAAAACATGAAAGTATCTAAGGTTAGGTTTCTTTCCCATAATGATTTCATAAGAGGTCATGGTTGATCCACTCCTTAGATACACTCTATTTGAAATATGACATGCTGTGTTTAGGGCTTCTGCCCAAAAACGCTTTGCGAGGTTCTTTGAAGTTAACATTACTCTTGCCATTTCTTGCAAAGTCCTGTTCTTACGTTCAGCAATGTCATTCTGTTGCGGTGTTTTTGGTGCTGAAAATTCATGAGAAATACCTTTTCTGTCACAGAATGATGAAAATGAACGATTTTCAAATTCTTTACCGTGATCAGTCTTGATCCTTCTTATCTTCAAACTGTGGAGGTTAGTGATTCTAGTGATCAAGTTTTTGAATACATCGAAAGTATCCGACTTCTCTTTAATAAAATTAACCCATGAGAAACGGGAGAAGTCATCCACACATACGAAAGAGTATTTCTTACCTCCGAGGCTCTCAACTTCCATAGGACCCATAAGGTCCATGTGTAGTAATTCCAGACACCGTGTTGTCCCAGGTGTTGACAACACTGGATGGGACACGTGAGTCTGTTTACCCTTTTGGCAGTCACCGCACACATATGGTATACCAGAGGAGAGATTAGGCATACCTCTTACTGCATCATACTTACTCAAGTTTTTCAGGGTTTTGAAGTTTGCATGTCCTAGTTTTTGATGCCAAAGGTCAAGTTCGGTGATCTGCACATGTTTGCATGAAAGGTCTTCTCCTATTTGGTAGCAATTGTCTGACGACCTTGTACCTGTCATAACACACACATTCGATTCATCAAAGACTTCACAGTTATGTTTATCAAATTTAACAAACAAATTATCATCGCATAGTTGGCTTATGCTTATCAAATTTGAATTCAATCCTTCAACATGAAGCACATTGTGAAGCTTTGGCAATCCTTCAACATTCAGTGTGCCCTTTCCTATAATTCTTCCTTTTGCTCCCCCTCCATAGGTCACTCTACCACATTTTAGTTCAACATACTCGATCAGATGTTCTTTAGACCCCGTCATGTGGCGTGAGCTTCCACTATCAAAGTATCAATGACCTGCAGTATTAGTTTTCAATGAAGTGTAGACAACTTTACAGTGAGTTGTTACCTTTGGGACCCAAATTTGTCTTACTATAGGTCGATGGTGGCAGGTGTTGCGGAAAGTGTTGGACAACATTCGGGGCAACATCTGGCTCGACTTTTGATTCATGCGATCATCCCTGAGTTTAAAACAGTATGGCCTGATATGACCAGGCTTAAAGCAGTAATGACATACGTACCTTCGTTTTCTTTTCCTAGGGATGGGTGCCGCAGATTGTCTTTTTGGAGGAGAGCTTTTGATGGGGGACTTGGATTGAAGTTGTGGAGATGTATCATCTTTTCCTTTCACAAAGACTGTAGACTTGGAAGATTCACCTGTTTCGAACACACTGTCCTTGAACCCTAAGCCTTTCTTGTCATCTCTTCCCATCAAAAGTATGGATTCAAGCTTGGATGTGCTTGTATTAAATTTGGACAGGGTTTCAGTTGCTCTTTGAAGATCTTCTCTGGTCTTACCAAGTTCCAAATCCTTTTTGCTCAAAATTACCTCGAGTTTAGCAACCACTGCTTTTAGATCAGCATTTTCTTTCATCACCGATTTCAGTTCAGCATTTTCTTTCACCAGATTGGCATTAAGCTTGTTTCTTTTGGTCCAATCTTCAAACAGTTCTTCATAAAGCTCTTGAACACTCTCAAGAGTAAGTTCTTCACCTTCAGCCTCCAGATCATCTTCATTCAAGTTTTCAGAAACTGTAGAGTTGAAACAGACTGGTTTTTCACAAATGTTGTGGCCAGGTGTAGCAACACCTAGGGCAACACCCAAAGGATTCACTTGTAGCCAGCGGGTTTCTGTCAGTAGTGCAGTTAGAGAGGTTTGATTGTCTTCATCCGTGGACTTCTCCTCAAGATCAGATTCTTCATCGCTAAGGGATGCATTATACCTTTTGCTCTTGCGTAATCTGTTTGCACATTCGTTGGCGTAGTGACCAAATCCTTGGCATTCTCTACACTGCACAGAATCAGACTTCCTTGATTTGAATTGTCCATTGCCTTCATTCCTAGTTTGAATTGGTAACTTCGCAGGTAACCTTTGTGACTTTTCAGGAAGACTAGAATGTTTAGAAGGTTGTGTATCCTTTTTCTTTTCCCGGATTCTTTTCAAGTAATCCCCAAATTTCTTTGTGATAAAAGAGATAGAATCCTCACAGAGATCAGAATCGTTGACTTCTTGAGATATTTGTAGAAGTTCATTGTAGGAGTCATTAGAAGTTTGAAGTGCAATTGTCTTCCCTTTGTCCTTTCTTTGCATATCCAGATTCATCTCAAACGTGCGTAGTGAGCTGATAAGATCTTCCACTGACATCTTAGACGTGTCCTTAGCTTCATCTATTGCACAGATTTTTATATTGAATCTTTCAGGCAGAGAACGGAGGATTTTGCTTACTAGACGCTCACTGGAGATAGATTCTCCAGCACTGAATGCCTCATTAGCAATCTCCCGTAGACGTCGATCATACTCAAGTATGCTTTCAGATTCCTCCATCCTCATCATTTCGAATTTGGAGGTAAGCATCCTTAATCTGGTTCGTCTCACACTCTCAGACCCTTCGCAATGGCATTGAAGGATATCCCATGCACTTTTAGCCGAAGTACAGTTTGTGATTAAACTGAACATGTTCATATCAACCGATGTGAATATAGCATTCAAAGCCTTTGAGTTATGATTTGAATTTTGCACTTCGTCAGCAGTCCAGTCATTTTCAGGCTTTGGTCGATTGTCCCCCTCTTGATCTGTTGCGACTGGTGGAGTACATCCGTTGATGACGCGCTGCCATGCCCGTTCATCTAGGGATTTTATGTAGTATCGTATCTTGACCTTCCATAAGCTGTAATTAGTACCATCAAGGACTGGTGGTCGAAGTGCTGCACTTGCAAATGTGATGTCCATTATATATTTCTGTCAAACAAAACAAAAACCAGAATCAGCACTTAGTATATCAAGAGTTGGCTCTGATACCACTTGTAAGGATTATTTTGTCCGACAGATATCAAAGTTGATGAAAATATCAGAATAAGATGAAAAACATTAAATTTGTGTTTTGTCAGAATTAGGTGTTGTGCCAGATGTTACAACATCTCGGACAACATCTATTTGCAGCGGAAAATTAATAACACAAATTCACTTTAAATAATTAGATGGACACTATTAAATATGCACAAGTATAAATACTTGTGCGGTGCTTTATGGCAAAAATTAATCACTAGAAAACCACAATGTTTACACAAAAACCTAACACAAGTGATTATGACAAAAATCAATTTTCTCAACAAGTTGAGAAAATAAAGCTTTCTAAAAACAAACAACCAGAATAAAACTAAAAAAACAAGAAAGCAAAAAAAAAAAAACGTGTTGCCCAACAGTAGATCCAAGAGAACCAATCTTCAGCCAACGTCTGCAAGGATGTTGTCTTCGGATGCTCTCAACATTCACGGCAACACTTGATATCGGCAGTCTTTAATGGAACGATGTTCCTCGTGATTTTCTCTGAACTTTAGATCGTGCAAAGTATGTATATGACTCTGGGTGAAAAAGACGGCCACGCCCAACGTCCTAGGTTTTTCTTTTTTATAGATGAGAGCCTTATCTTTTAAGGAAACCTATTAAGCAAGGAAAGTGAGAGTTTTATTAGGAATAAACTCTTTTTAAACATTAAGATCATATCTTATCAATTCACTAAATCTTTTAATATCTCATTAGAAAAGGAAGGCAAAATCAAAACAAATATTTAGTCAATCAAAACAATAAGGAAAATATATCGGAGGAAATAATTAATTATATTAATTGAAAACTTGGAAAACATTATTTCCCTTCAATAGATAATATCATAATGAAATAAATAAATAAACTTTAATATATAACTCAACATTGTAGAAAAATTATTAAATTTTCTAAACAAAAAATTACAAAACCTGAAAGAATGGTTAAATAGTATCTTGTGGGTAAAATCTTGTGGTACAATTTTTCATTCCCCAAATATTTAATCAGTCATTTTTCTATACTTGATTTAATTATTATTATTATTATTTTTATATTGAATGTTGATATATAAATCCATTAATCTTTTACATGTATTTCATGTTTTTTAAATCAATTTATTTGATTTAATTACTTTTCTAATATACATATAAAGATATCCCAATTAATATTCAAAATAAATTACCTAAATGGTCTCTTAGGCTCTATAGTTGCCTCAAAATGTCCAGTAAGGTGTGCGTTGCATCTGAATTTTAATTAAAATTAAATACGAACTCATTTTCCGCAAAATGAGTTGCAGATGATGTTACAGGAATGGCATCACCACAACTGCGGTTGGACTTCTAGTTCGAAAGAGTCCAAGTACTCGTTATTAACATGGAAATCTAAGTGTTTTTCTTGATGCGAGTGCCTTTCAAGAATAAATTTTTCTTGCAGTGTTGAAACATGGATTTTCCTGTGCTGATAACATTTTGCGGAGTCTGGCTTTAGGTTTCATGGGGTTAGAATTGTTTGAGAGATTCAATCGTAATAATGACATTCACTCGCAATTTTTCCATAGATTTCTTCCAGGATCATGTGGCTTTTGGACTGTTGTGCATAAAAATTCTCATTATGAATATTTCAAGATGAATTAAGTTTCTTCCGTTTTTTTTTTTTTTCATTTTTTCTATATTCAAATATGGAATAGCATTAACATAAAAAAAAATTTGGGACCCTTTTTCTCAGTCAACTAAATTTGCTTTCTACTCCCACAAAATCAACTGGTTTGTCCTGAGGTAATAACACAAGATTGCTAAAAATAAGCATGCACTATATGTATAGAAAGAAACGGAGAGGAATTGATCGGTAGGGATACATCATAAGGGGTAAAATAAACCAAACAAGAACTTGGCCTCAATCAACTATAAAAGAAAGAGTGTAAGCAGATAGAAGCTAAAAATAAAAAGCAAGAAAAAGCAAACTGGACATCACTCCGAAGAAGCGAGAGCTGACTGTAATACATCTTCGAGATATTTCTCTGCAGCAGCAAACTGCCTCTTTTTATCCTCAATAGCCAATGCAGCCAACGCCTTATCCTACACATAATTTTGAACCTTGTTATAAAACTCCAGGAAGAACAGCTGGGAAATGCAGATAAAAAGTGAGGAGAGGTAAGTACAGGAGGCAAATCCTGGTAGCTTCTCAGAGTGTCGAGTATCGGTTTTGTTTTCCTCTCCAGTTCTTTCCGGTGCTCTGCCATTTCAACCAATACTCCATGACTAATCTCAGGGATGTAGCCCACACGGTTGAGCATTGCCTGTGCGAAGAATATTTATTAAGAATTGATGGATATAATTTTTATTCTTTTTGAAAAACTTGACTAATGCACCAGAAAACGAGATCAAAACAAGATTCATATTTTGCAAAATACATAGTCTGGAATAGCATGATGTGGCTGGTATATAGATCACAATAGTTATCAGATATGGTTCACAAATATGGGGCATAATTATGATTCTCAACCTTATAGTTAGAATACTGTTGCAAATACTGCCTTTCTTTGGAGTCCATGATAGCTACATTTGTGTTCCACTGTTCCATCTGAGCTTCACAGGGAACTATTTCATCTTCTAATTGTGAAAGTGTTCTGTCCATAAAGTTAGATTAATCAAAAGAAAGTTAAGACTTTATGCAGCTTTATCATCGAAATTAGCAAGCCAACTTCAAAAGAAAGTTAGCAGAATGAGAAAAAACAATAAATCATGGAATCACCGTTTCAAATAAGTTAGTCTTGCTATAGCCTTTCGCGTGTAGTCAAGAAGTTCTTTAGACTCCGACTGCACTTTAGCCCTCTTTTCTTCAACAGCAGTTTTTCTCAGCGATAGGTCTGCCATAGCTACAAGAAAACTGAAGACATTTTTTCTTACTAAGCCTGCTGAATGGTGAAAAATTAAGCACAAAGCATGATGAATAAAGAAACCACACCTACTTAGTTCGGTATCCCTAATATTTAATAGATTTGACACATTGGCAAGTACTTGCGAGGATGAGACAACATTTGATGGCAAACTCTCTTGCACCAGCCCCACTTGCTCCAGTATCTCTCTTATCCTCACAGCTGTAGTCATAAGAAACAGTGCAAGCCTTAGAAAAACATCGAACACCTTTGGCCATAACTATATATATAAAAAAAAAAGATATCCCAATTCAAAACCCTGATAGGATAACAGGCAGATCTCTACTCTTAAAAGTTAATGACACAAATAAAATCAACCTTCTTCCAACTGTTTTGCCACTGAAGAAATGATTAAAGTAAATGAAACCGTACGGTAGGATTTATATTCACAAACTACCACACAAGTATACTCAAAAGCAAATTGGATGTAGAGTACCTTGGGAGCGATACTCCGCTGCTTTTTGACGAAAGTCATTAGCAACAATGGTGGCAGCCTGTGTTTTAGCTTGAGAGCAGGTGGCAATATTGTGTAAGTGGGTAATGCTTCGAGGAGTGTACTCGAAATCCGGCACATCTTTCCCGACTACATCAAACTGAGAAACAAGCCATGCTTTCACTTCAGCAATTCGACTAACATCAAAACCAGTGTTACCACCGTTCTTTGATGATTCCGATCCAATTAATGAAGAAGGAGCATCGGGTCTCCCCACACTTTCGCTCATTGTTTATTCTTTCCCTGCTCTCGATTATGCAGAAAGCCTGGTTTCTTCATCCAAAAACATATAATGTTCGAAAAGCAAACAATGGAGAAATCAGTAAATCCAAAACATAACATGGCTCTAATCTTCAGAACTTAACTATATTTTTTGGTAACTAATTCTCATCCTTTCTAATATTATTCTCTTCATCCGTACTTCATCTACCCTAAATGGGTGGTTTTCTAAGAAAAAGAAATTGACTCGAAGACTAATATCTTTTCCGGAATCAGTTTTACACAGATCCAATGAAAAAATATTCCGAAACAGTAACACATGAAAATTCTTAAATGCACCTAGCTTGACAAAAGGGAAGTTAAAAAAGGTTGCTTCTACGGTACTAACACTAAAAAGGATTCCTCAATTCGAAGAACATCTCTAACTACAGCAAAATTAAGCTTTCGCATGAAATGGGCATGAAACCATAATTCTGGAAAGCAAGAAAACTGAATCACAACAGCTGATAATGACGGAAACTCAAGGGTGAGTACGCGCGTTTGTCGGACCGTGTGATGAGGAAGAATTTTACCTAGCGACGGAGGAGCACTGGCGGAGACTCTCCGGCGGGCGTGATTGGAGAAAAATCTACTCATATAAGATTGGAGAAAAATCTACTCATATAATATTACGTGAGACCGTCTCATAAAAAATCTACTCATATAATATTATATATAAATAAATTTAAAATGTCTGATCATATGGGTAAGAGTTGGTTGAGAAAAAATTAGAAAAATCAATGTGTGATGTTGAAACTACTAATAAATCTGTGGAAAAATCTACATTTTATGATGTTGGGGTAAAATTAAACAAAAAAATGGTCTGACAACCATATCTATTATATTATATTAAATTAGTGTTCTTATGTACACGTTATGTGTTTATACATTGTTTCATATTCTGATGATTAAAAAAAATGATTCAATTTTGTTTTATTTTGAAATCATTAATTATATTAGTAAAGATTATCAAAATTGATCGGGAAAATTTGGTAAATTTTGAAGGCAAAAACTTGTGTGAGACGGTCTCACAGATTGTATTTTGTGATACGTGTCTCTTATTTGGATCATCCATGAAAAAATATTATTTTTTATGCTAAAATTATTATTTTTTATTGTGAATATTAATAGGGTTGACTAGTCTTACAGATAAAGATTCATGAGACCATCTCACCAGATGAGATCTCTCAATTCTGAATCAGCAATAAACAAGTCAAATGAGGGGGGGAAAGAAAACAGGACACACCACCCTACCAAAAAAGTCTGTTTACACCCCTTCCCCTTAATAATGGTAATAGATAACTAAATCTATCAATACTTTTCAACTTAACATATGATTATAATAAAACATTATATTATGTTTATTATTTGCTAAACGTTATCCACTTGACTTAATTGGAGGAACAAGAATGTATCTTTAAAACTGTGAATAAAGACAAATCTAATGAATTTTTCATTTCATGTCGATGAGTTTGGGTCTTCGTCCTAGGTTGTGTTAGCTTTCATTTGATGCAACATTGAAATCAAACATTTAAATTTTTTGAGTACTATAATTGTCCATGCTGTGTAGAACAATAAAACGTGCCTTTTGGACAAAGTTATGTCAAAAATCTGTTGATAAAAATAGTTTTCAGTGATATTTGATAATACAACAGGTACATATCGGGCATGAACAAAAAAAGCCCAAAAAAGAATATACCGTAGCACGGACTACTTAGTATTTTGGTTCCGTACAGCAACAAGAAGCCGGAAAGAGAGTCGATTAATAACGCAATGGTCCTTGTAGGAAATCAGGCACACATATATGTTTGAAAATTGGCGTCATCTTCAGTCCAATGAATTCTACCCTTGGGTTTGAATGGCCCTCGATAAACACATTTGTCACCTGCAAAACAGTCACCAGGTCATAAAATAATTATCCCTTGAATACAGATTTGAAATTCGAGATGAGAATAATATCTAAAGAAAATCTTGCATTTAAGTACATGGGAAGATATTAAAGAGTTCAGAGATCAAGCAAAAAGAGTAAGATATTCTTCATGAATGATCGATGCATAATCAAATGTCATGCCGACATAAATGTGATAATGATTTAGGGAAGATGGAAACTAAATGTTGGATCCTGCTCAAACATTCACCTATTCAACATTTGGGATTTAGCATGAAATGTTCTATCACAATGGATGCAATGGGGTGATAAATATTTGCATGAGCATGCAAGGGCGAGGGGCGAACTAGAGTATTCTCCCCTTCAAATTAGATCGGTCCACATGCAGGATCATCAAATCTGGTAATTCTAAATTCGTATAGTTTCAGCGACTGTAACTAAATTACCAACCCAAAAATACATACGACACAAAATTGGAAAAAATGAAAGTTCCTCTGCACTTCAGTGGTCTCCATCACACAGAAGTAACAACACTTGTGAACAGATATATGCACGTATAGATGAATAGATGATTACTTTATATCTAAAGATATGAAACCAACATCTACTGGTAAAAATGAGAAATGATTATCAGTCTTTCTTCACGTGTTTTGCAATTAGATAAAACATCAACTATCCTTTCTTAGCTCCAAAAATAAGATCATAAAAGTAAATTGTCTATGAATGTGATATAAATTACAATTACCTGTGTACAGCCAAACAATTTGAGTACTTCAAGTGAGGAGCAACTATCCACGATCAATCCTAGTGCTTCGTTGGTCATATAGCGACACCAAGATAAATCCAAACTCAATAAATTCTTGCAATTTCTGGAAATCGATAGAGCGGTATTGTTGGAAACCTGAAATACATAAAAAAAATATTAATGTGCAAACAGACGGATGCAATCCAACCACCGAAATCATAAATTGCACGCATATCCCCAGTTATCCCAGGAATAAGCTTGAGACCTGTTTGACATAGTTTTCATTAAATGCTGTGTTTTACCCCACCCACTAAAAGAATGTGCCTTCACTAATAATTTCAGATATTCGACTTCAAGATGTCAGTGTAAACCCCACAAACAAATCTCAGACCAAGGCATACCATCTTCTTCTAAATACTATTTACATGGTTTAAGTTGTTAATGTATATAGATTATTATTTAGATCTATGGATCTGTTGGTTGACATATCATGTCAAGTACAATGTTGTTCATGGATTATACAAACTAGAGATTACGGTGTGAAAAACTTAAATTTGAGTTTGTCATATGGAGAACGCAAAGAAATCCAAGAGTGCAAAAGACCTACAAAAATGCATCGATCCAACTTTTATTAAACATGGCAGAACCAATACCTCAAGGATAACATTTCTATTGGAACCCGATCACTTGAAAAAATAAATCACCATAGGAAGTGTATTTTATAACACAAAAGAAGCAAACAGGTTGCTCCAACCAAGTAGAGATTTCCACTTCAAAGTGGTAGGTCTCGCACAAGATAAATTTGCAAAGCTTTGCACTACTTATATCAGATAATAACTATAGAAAATCAATACCCATTTTGACTTCATATGTTTGTTGAGCATAACATATTGTATTATCAATTTGACCAATTCCAAAGCATTCAAAGAAAGTGACTCCTGACAAGTGTTCTTATTAGGATTTCGGTTGTCGGAGTGATGAATCCATGCCTTCATCATAAAGTAATTAATAGTATTTTATAAACCTGTGTCCATTGTATATGCTCTCAAGGGTATAATCTTGTGAAGAAGTTCTTTTATCTATAGTTCAGAAAAAATGTTTCAATAGTACCCATCATCTCCCACAATTTATTGGTGTCACATCAAAGATAATGATGATATATAGCTAAATTTAAGTACTACCTTGATAACATTGTCAAGGGGTAGGTCTTTCAGAGACGCCCCACGGATATCCATATGTGCAAGAAATGACTTATAGCTAAATCGAAGTTTACCTTGATAATATTGTTGAGGGACAGGTCTTTCAGAAACGCCCCACGGATATCAATGTATGCAGCAATAGCTTCATCACTGTCAGATCAAACAAAGATTTTTATAGTCAAATTTCAGGTCCAAGAACAACAAGGTTCTTCCATACTGGACCGGAGCAGATTCACAAACCAAACATAGACTTAAGGAGACAATAAATAAATAAAAAAGAAAAAAACAACAATAAAGGCTAAAAACATAATCCTTCTTGAAATACTGTTTGATTTTTTACTGATTATTTTTTCTACTTCTCCTTATTGTCTTTTTTTCTAAAATGGGAAAAATTGAATTGGAAAGGGGTCACTATGTTTCTGATTCCGGCTTTCATTCTTCAGACTCTATTTCGCAGCCATTTTGAACTCGCCTCTTTGTCTACCCGATGGCACAACATTTTGAACTGACAAGAGATCATTGTCAAAGAAGAGAAACAATAACTACAAGGTCATGGATGATTAAGTAAACTCCAACTCTGATCAACTTATAAAGAGAGACATAGACAGTCCACAGAAAAATGGAAGTTAATCTTGTCACAGGACCTGAATGCATTGCGGCAAAATCTCAGCATCTGAACTTCTTTGCAGCCATTTGCCAGGTGGCCTATGGCAACATCTGTCAGCTTGCACAAATTACTCAGGTCTATAGAACGTAATCCAGCGCAAGTATTGCCAATGACTTCCAAAGAGTAATCAGTCAATTCTCTGCAACCAGGCAAACGCTTTATTGATACTTGTTCAAATTTACTAAAAATAATTCTTAATAATTTACATATCTATCCACTCCTGACGCACATGCAATCTGCAAAACCAACATGCTTCATTCGGCAACCATGTACGGAGACAACTTCACAGACAAATTCATCGCAAACAGTATGGATTCCTGCTACTGATAAAACCTCCAAAGTTTCGAGCTCTAAAAGTCCAGGGAGGCTAACCATAGCATCTACTCCTTGACAATGATCAATGTATAGCTCCCTCAAAACAAATCTCAGTGACTTTGACAAACAGCATATTCCCTCGGAAGTAACCAAGGGACACTGGCTGAGGTCGATGGATTTGAGAGAAGGCCCAGACGAGACAAGAGATCTCAGCCCAGCATCAGAGAGACGATATGCACCTTTCAAGGATATGGAAGTCAGAGCAGGAAGACTATTGGGTGAACGGGCAAAAGTAGCAGGCAAAGCATAGTCGGGCATACATACTCCACAGTGATCCAATTGTAGCACCTGATTCCAATAGATAGCAACAGATTCTTTAGATATACAATGAGACATGATATCATACACTGTAACTGAATCTACTAAGGCGTGTGATAGAAACTATTTTGGCATTAACCAATTTATTGAGGCACCTAATTCCAATAGATAGTGACAGATCCTTTAGAAACATAACAGAAAATGAAGTTCATACACAGAAGCTGAATCTACAAGGACACGTGATAATTTGTTAGATTGATAGATACTATATTGGGATAAACCATTTCATCGAGAAATAATAGAAATTTAAAATAAAAATCAAAATGACAAATTCAAAACGATACGCATTTAAATAAGTACTACCACTTCAAACAAGACAATAAGTAACTTATTAAGTTCAAGCACCAGATGATTTATTACTGACATAGAATAAATTCTGGATAAATCAAAGTGGAAACAGTGATTGATAAGAAATCGTACCATCAGCTTGCTTGTATTGAAACTTTCAAATATCTTGATGAATAGTTCCTCAGATAACCACGAACAATCTTTTATACATATCTCTGTAGGTGATTCACGCACGAGCAATTCAAGAAAATGACTGTCCATTTGCCGATGGTCACAAAGAAACCAACAGATCTTGTGCCGCAACACATCTGGAACACATTCGAGCGAAGTGATTGCATCTGCATTTTTAGCAAGAATTGGTAAGCATAAATCTTGTAAGGAGGGTGCCCATTTCTTCTGGCATATAAAATTTTCCAGTTTTCTAGGAACCCATGTTAGTTCTGCGGATTCACTTTTATCAGTTGAGGTTACATGCTGCCCTTCTTTCTTTTTTGTTCTGCGGTCCTTAATGATTTTCATGGCAGTTGAAAAAGGACCAGGCCAATCATCTGTTCCACTATCTGCTTCTGGCAGTGGAATTTGTCTTCTCTCAGCATCATTAGAATGGTTCCCTATTTCCTCGTGAGAAGAGAAATGAGCGAACCTAGATGCAATTCGTCTAGCAATATTTCGAAAGCGTTCCCGGTAGAGTTGTCTCCCATCACTCGGACTAACATCAGTTTCCCTTCCCTGTGATCCATCCTGCGCTGCTGCATTTTCTTCATTATGGATTGTGTCAGAAAAGCTACTCTCCTGTACATTTTCCATGTGAAGATTTGAGATGCTAATGTCATCACAGACAGAATTACTGTCTTTCAACTTCATTTTCCCTTTTTCCGCTTTGCTCTCTCTCCCTCGAGTCTTCATAACAGTTTCAGTTCTAATGGCAGTTTTGTCTTCATTTACATCATCTGAATCTGAGCTTTTAGGTAAAGAGGAACCATCAGATTTTGAAGCACCATTCGTTAATCCTTCTCTCATATCTACTTTTAAATTCAACGACAAAGAACCACCAATCACTGAAGTTTCCCTACCAGCTTTCCCCTTACCTTTATTTGCTCTAGTAAATTTCCGCTCAACGCATCCCTCATTATCAACTTCTTTCATGCCGGCCCTTGACCTAGTCTTCACAATATTATGACTCAATTCAATCTCACTTTCTATATCACTCTTTGTTCCTCCCAGCAGATTACCAGCACAAGTATCAGTTTTTATTTCTCTTTTCACAACATTCTTCCCTGACCTTAAGGTGAAGAATTGCTCCCCCACCTCATCCTTCCCACTCAATTCTAAACCCAATATTTCCATATCCACACAAAATTTCTTCTGTCGTTTCTGGCTATTCTCAGTCTCCACTTGCGCACCGCTTACATTATTACCCGATCTTAACTTGGGAACAGCGCTTATATTATTACCCAATCCCAACTTGGGAACACCTCCAACAATATTGGCTTCCTCGTTATCTATGACTATATCATCCACTCCATCATCCAAATTCTGCAGACATAATCCCGTCATACTAGGATCAGGAAGCCCAACTGCCTTCTCAACCCCAAGTTCAAGATCAAGAACGTTCCTTTCCAAATTCCTTGCATCAAATTCATCACTCGAAGAATTCCCCACAACCTCAAACTCATCTTTCTTCCTTTTCCCGTTCACAACCCCAGTGATTTTCGAGCATTTAAGCATGCCCAGATTTTTCGCCAAACGAGCACTTCTCCTCCTTACATTTCCACCTTCCAAATAAATAACAGTGCCAGACCCAGACTCCAAACCCGGGGACCCAGATGTAAAATCCGGTGAACCCGAGACAGGTGTCGTGGTGTTTGATAACCGCGTAACGAAATCTAAAGTTTTCAGTGGGGTTCTCGGTTCGATCAACCCATCTTCCACAGCCATTGGCTCTAACGTTTTAGCACCGACTGCAGAATAAGTATCCCGGGACCTCAATACCGTCATCGTATTCGATCCCACCAAGCAAAACAAAACAAAACGTACAACACCTAAATAAAAGATGTGGAAACAAGATTATTTACGAATACACAGAAATAAACACATTCTATATTTCAATAACCGACGTAAAAGACAATATCACAAACACATACTACACATATTTATCAACATAAAGAGAGAAACAAAGAAGGCGCCACTGAAAAGAGGGAGGCAACTCACAAGTTGTCGAAGGTGGCGAGAAATCCACGGCGGCGGAAGCAGCTCGGACTGCGTGAAGTGTGCAACTGCTCGTGAAATGGTGGAACAGCGTATAAAATGGGGAAGCTTGTTCGACGCTCTTGTCTCCAGTTAGGGATAAATGGTCTGGCTTCGTGTTTCCCGCCAAAAGATAACACGGGCCATATGATTAAAGGCCGTGGTCTTACAAATATATGGGCCAGGGCCAGGGCCAGGCCCAGGCAGATGCCAATCTCTTTTCGGCCCGTCGAATAAAATTTTATGAGTCCAAAGATATCTTTGGATGGAATAATCTATTAATTTTATTGTTTGTTTGTCATTTTTAAATGTATGGACTAATTAGTCCCAAACTAAGATAATAATAATATGCTATTCATAAAAAAAATCGAAGAAAAATGCTATAAATTGAAGCTAAAAACGAAAATTGGTTAGAGAAATTTAAGTAATTTGTAAGATTTTCCCTCTTTCGGTGTAATTCAACTTTAAGACGTGTTATTTCAAACTAAGCTAAGTTTTTTCATATCTCGATATCATTAGATTACGTCGTCTCTGACGTTATTATGTTGGAAATTCGTTGAATGTCATAACCTTAAAAAAAATTCGTCCAATATTCTTCTTTTTACACTCCTTGAACGTCGCAGTGTTGATTTTTTATTTATTTTATTTTATTATTCAATAATGTTAGCTGCACGGAAGCTGCTTCGATGGACCACAAAGGACACTGATAAGCATAATTTAACTTGGAAGGCGTTTTGTCTTTCTTCAATGAAGGACCACAATTGTCTACACATGTTATCCATAGAATATAGAATCATCAATGCCACATGCTCGATATTCTTCAAAAAATCATACAATAAATTTTCAATACTTGCAACATAAATCTTGGGTAAAAACTTGTGTGAGACGGTCTCACGAGTCGTATTTTGTGAGACAAATCTTTATTTAAGTCATTCATAAGAATGTATGTATTACTTTTTATTGTTAATATCGGTAGGATTGAACCGTCTTACATATTAGAATATGTGAAACGGTCTCAAATGAGACTCACTCTTCATCTTATTATTAATTTTGATGTCATGGTTAACTAAAAATATGATCTTTTTTTTTCAAATCACAAAATATTATGTTTTTTGTGAAATACAAAAATTACAATTTACATAGTATCTATCTACTATATCCTAATAAAAAATTTTTTTGTATGAATCCTAGTAAAAACCTCTAGGCCAGTGCGATTTTAAGTTGCATACGTATAACATAAGCTTTTTCATATTTTTTTTGTAAGTTAGTGCATTTATTTATTTTTAAAAAAATATATTTTTATTATTATTTGTGTATATAAATTACTATCATTGTATTTATTGCTTAACCTACATCCAAAGGCATCCATGTGGAGTCGGAAACAAGGACCAAGACAAAAAGCCGAGTGTACGAATTTTACGACATTAAATTAACATTTTTTTATATATATAAAATGAAAATCTATATGTTTATATCTATAAAAAAAATTCCATCCTACATTTTTACTGGACTAGGGAAATTTTAAGATACAAATTTCAATTATTTCCGTGTTTAAATGTATATCGCCTGTTTGCAACTATGTATTTATAGGAATCCTTCGTATTTAAATATTTTTTTACGAGTATTTAATTAGGGTTTCATGTTTCTTGTAAATAAGAATATCTTAAATAAAAAAATATTTATAAAGATGATAAATTTGGTAGCCGTGAAATATCTAAATGATTGACCTAAATCTATGGAGCTTGTTGAGCATAAAAACTCTTGTGAAGCGTCGTGTCAAAAATATTATTTATTATTGTAAAAATGATAAAAATTGACATGTCTTACAAGAGATATATTATCTGTGTTATTAGTGTTATGCAATGATGTACTCATGCGCATGTGTAATATTTAGATGGATGAATTTAATTTCGAAGAAAATTACAGTATTTAAGAAAAAATAATTTAATTAATCGACTTTAAATGACATGAATAGGGTATTTAGATTCCTTTTATGATTACTAAGAGATTGGGGGAAAATGAATTTGAAATCTTCTTGATTAAACTCAGCCAAAATACATTTTAATACTGATTCGGTTTTCCGTAATTAAAAAAAAAACACTATTATATTTCAATAAATTACCTTTATATATATTAAAACACCTTCTTACTCATATACGTCGATTGAAATATATTGTGTTGATATCAATATAATGGAATAATTAATTTAAAAAAATATATATTTTCATCTTATAAATTAATCCCAAAAAAATATTTACCCCCAAAAAGAAAAAAGAAAGGAAACCAAACGTATCCTTGCTTGGACGAAAGTACTCGGCACTCTATGTAATATAGGCTTCTATTTCTATATATGTACGTAAGGTTGGAGGAGTGCGTAAAAGCGGCCTCAAAATTTCATTACAGATGGCGTTCCAGGACCACCACCACCATCTTTCCCCCCAAGAAATGCCCCTCGACTACTCCGACCACCACCACTCCGCTGCCGTCTTTCGCTCCATCCTCCCCGTCCATCACCAGTCCCCGGAAGAGAAACCGCCGCCCGCCGAGAGCACCTGGCTCCACCACCCTCACCAGTGGCTCACCAACCAGAGTCAACGTAGCCCACTGGACAAAAGCGATCACCGCCTGGAAAGCGGGGAGGGAGACAACAGCAACAGCAATAGCCACGGGAGCAGTGCGAACTGGGAGAGAGAGAAGTGCAAGGCGGACATCCTCGGCCACCCGTTGTTCGAGCAGCTGCTGTCGGCCCACGTGGCGTGCCTGCGTATAGCCACGCCGGTGGACCAGCTTCCCAGGATTGACGCTCAGCTTGTTCAATCGCAGCAAGTGGTGGCTAAGTATTCCGTTCTGGGACATGGTCAACGGCCCCTCGATGATAAAGAACTCGACCACTTTATGGTACAATCTTCAACAGTTTTGTTTTAATGTTCATAGTATAATAGTATGTGAATATCATGGGTGAATGTTTTGAGAAACATGAACGAAGTCTGTTTTCATGTGATTGTTCGGAGCTTTGCGAAAATTGTTTTTGGGTTCTTGAAATATGGGATAAGCGAAAGCGTTAGCTTTTGTGGAATTTAATTTAGTTTGCGATCTATTGGATTAGTTCGTGGCACTTAGAAACCTTATGTCGGGTCCTTGGTTGTCTCTGTTGGTTTCAAGATTGAATTTTGTGAATTTTATAGATCTCCCAGGCTGAATCTTTTATGTTACTGTTCTTGTTGTTTGTCAATATACGAGATAATTTAAAGGCAGGTGAAATTTGGGTTGTGTTTGGATTACAAGTTTCATGTGTTAATTTTTTGAAGAAACGATGGCTTCATATTTGGTTAAAATCAGATGTTTGGATTTACGCTTTTAGATTCTTGAACGTGGTTCAATTAGCTTGTCTAGTTTCTTTTTTCTCAGATGGAGGTCAATTTCTTCCTTACTTTGTGTGATTCTATTTCCAGCATCCGATGTTTTTAAAACGTGTGAGTTTATTCAGTCAATGATCCACTGTTTGGTTTTATTACTGAATGAAACTATGTGATACACCAAAGTATGTAAGAGATTTCATAGTAGAGGATAAAGTTTTGGGAAATTTCAAATGAAGACATTTACTGTCATATTTTTGGCATCTTTAAGACATCATTTTTGTGGGTTATCATTCTCAACGGAATAGTTTTGGATTACATCTTTATATAATGTGCAGGAATTTCTGTTGTCTCGTCGAAAAAGGAATCCTGTTGTTTGAAGTTCCTTTTCTTTAGTGCTTTAAACATTGGAGAATCTCTTTCTCGGTTTCGCATCACATTTATGGTTTCTCATTCTGGTCAGGAAGCTCTATGCTTTAGAATATGGGTGGGTGAAGGTAAATCTCTAAAACAAAACTCAGGAGCGTGAGATGTCATGTTTTATCTTTTACGGGAATGGGCGTAACTGAACTTAAATGGACGTATGAGTACACTTTTTGGCAAGTAAATTGACTTGTATGAATTTGTTTGTTTTGTGTTGTCTATACAGACAAATAATAGTCTCTAATTTTACTCATTCCCTAAGTCTTTCCATCTATATTTTCACTTTTCCCTTACAAAGTTTCTTCCTTCTGTCAAATGTAGACCCACTATGTTTTATTGCTCTCTTCCTTTAAAGAACAACTTCAACAACATGTCCGTGTTCATGCAATGGAAGCAGTCATGGCTTGTTGGGAGCTGGAACAATCATTGCAAAGCTTGACAGGTTATCATTTAATTTTACTGACTTAAGTTTGTCAGCTTTTATTCCTTGTCAACGACAAACTTTTGATAATTAATGATTTGTTGTGGTCCATTGTTTTTCTTATTCCTTGTGAAAAGCATATTTTCTTTACTAAATTGAAGTATGCACTTGGAGTTTGTTTTCTTGAGTTAATAATGATAGTAGTCTGTCGAGGTTCTTTAGCGTGTGCATATGATTAATTAAACTTCTTCATTTGATTTTCCTATTCTGCTTTACTTGGGCTTGGTAGACTTAATGCTCTTTGCTTATGTTAACAAGTATCCACCTGTCCACAATTTAAATCACTACCATGTATAGCGGAACGTGCCAACTTTATTTTCTTCAACCATCTTTATTTTTCTTCAAAAATTCTCTTATCGTTCTTTTTGTTTTTAAATGATAAATGCTACTCGTTTTGCTTTGGGGTGGACCCAGTTGGAGCAAGGGGGCGATCGCCCCCTCTCAATTGGTTTTTTTAAAAAATCTATGTATGTAAATTTTTCAAAAAAGAACAAAATAATAATCAAGCTTTACCACTCCCAAAATGATTGATTTGCCCCCATTATTAGAATTTCTGGCCCGCCCCCTGGTTTTATGATTAAATGATGCTCATTCACATCATTGTTGAGTGAGTGTACCCTATTAGTGCTATGATCAACAAATCAAGCCACATTATTTTGTTTCCAAACCACCAGCCGCATATCAGCTCGACTTGACACTTGACTGTTCGATCACTTGATTTAAAGCATTTGGAGTCTTATGTACCTTATTGACGTTGTTTCACAATCCGTTAACATACTAATATCATGGTACATAATTGGAATCTTTACCAGGGATAGCATATGAACATTTTCATGTTAGGGAACAAGGTACATTTCTATATGAAAAACACTATTTTTTTTTTTCATTTTCATTGTGTGTCACTCACATTGATGCGAAATTTAACTGCTCTTCTGAGTGGGATAGGAAAATAAATTCCATGCAACTCATTCGATGTAATTTCTTTCATCATATAACCGTACCACACCTTTCGAAATGCGACTCCATCACTGTTTTGTCCCTTTAGACTTTTGTGGGACATGTATCTGATTAATTTACTTGCACTTTACTCGATAGGGGTGGCACCAGGTGAAGGTACATGGGCAACCATGTCCGATGATGATGAAGACCAGGTCGATAGCGAAACTAACTTGTTTGATGAGAGTCTAGATGGACCGGACAACATGGGATTTGGTCCATTAGTGCCCACTGAAAGTGAGAGATCCTTGATGGAACGTGTCATATTTGAATTGAAACATGATCTTAAACAGGTGAAATAACATGATCGTACAATTGCAATAATACTTTAGCTTTAAGAATTTTGCAAGTATATGAATGACAGATCAGGAGTGCTTTATTCTACGCAGGGTTACAAGGACAAGATTGTGGACATCAGAGAAGAAATATTACGAAAAAGACGAGCAGGAAAACTGCCTGGTGATACTACTTCGGTCTTGAAAGCTTGGTGGCAGTCACATTCTAAGTGGCCTTATCCAACAGTGAGCTCGATATTGACTTAAAAGATTTAGCTACTCTTTAGAAATCAAAACACACATTCTAGAATTATATTTGATCTTATTCGATATGAATTTATATTCATTTAGAAATATTTTCTACCATATTTATCTCAAATATTTTCACTTTTATAAAAAGATAGATTTCATTCTAAACTTAGAGAGTTATAGCTGTCCAACGGGCATTGAATCATGCTGTAGACCTTCGTAGTCGAATCATGTAAATCATGTGCGATGTTACATTCTCTATTCTATGTTTCAACAGGATTCTCACGAGCTTGATTTCTCTTAACGTTGTACGATGTCTTTGGTTAGGAGGAAGACAAGGCACGTCTGGTTCAAGAAACTGGCTTGCAACTGAAGCAAATAAACAATTGGTTCATCAACCAAAGGAAGAGGAATTGGCACAGCAATTCTTCATCTTCAAATTCCCAGAAAAGCAAGCGCAAGAGGTAGATTCGAACCGTTTCCAAAACCAAACATTATATTATACTAGAACTGGGACTTAAAAATCATTGTGATCAAAAAGTGGTGCAGGTGATAAATGAACCAACAAGCCTTTTCGTGTGAAGGATTATTTTGTATTGAAGTAACATACGTTGATAGTATTAGCCACACCACAACACTGGAAACGAGCACATGATTTGAGAAAAGACGAATGCGGAATGCCAATAGACGATTCAGTGGCATCTATTATTCATACCATAACACTGGAAACCAGAACATGGATTGAGGGAAAGCTGGTTACTATGATTTGGCAAAAAAAGGTGAGATCTAAGGTTGTAAGTTTCTGATATCAGACGTATACGGGTAGAAAAGTTTCCTGTTTGATGGGTTTTGTTATTTGTATTGGCCATAGTTTGGAACTTCGCTTATTATGTCTCGATGTTTAATATGAAATTAATACTTAGGCCTACCCCATGTGTTCTAAGCATTTTGCTCTTGTGCCGGTTCAAAACGAGTCACGGCCATGAACTGTTAATTGGTATAATGCATTTTCATATCTTTTCTGTTATCGAGAACAATACGTCTAACATATGAAATCCAGAATAGATGTATGAGATTGATTACGATTTGTGATCATTTAAAAATATCAAGAGTTTAGCGCAAGGAAGGGAGCCGATGACAAATTTGTTTTCTTTTCAGAGAGGAAAGATTGGGACAAATCAGAGTCAACTTCAAATATATATAGGTGTCAGTCGGGTAAAGCTACGATACTCTGAGTTAACTTTTTTCACAGACCAAGGATCACAAATTCAAGCAAATGATTAACTAGCGAGTAAGTTTACATTTGGTTGGAGGATAAAATTATGAAATTATTAATTGAGAAATGATATTGATAAGAATGGGATAATTAATAATCTTTTGATGAATTGACAAAATTGTCTTTCCACTTTTGCGACGGTGGTGGTCGGCCGGCTGGTGTGATTGCCGATAGTGAGGTGGTCGGTCGGCAAGGACGAGGGGTGGTCAGATGTGGCGGCGGTCGGCCGGCAGGACGAAGGGATTCGGATGCGACGGCGGCGGTGGTCGGTCGGTAGGAGGGGGGTGGTCGGCAGCGGCTGCTGCTGTCAGGCGGCGGTCGGAGGGGTGGTCGGGCGGCGGAGACGGTGGTCGGTCGGCGGTCGGTGGAGGGAAATTGTGGTGAGTTTGAATTTAGGAGAAGAGTAAAATTAGAAAAATAAGATGGTTAAGAGTAGAATAAATAATTCTATGGGGTGAGGAGTGAGTATTTAATATAACTTAATCATTAATATGATAGATTGACTTGGTTAATCCATCATACCAAACATGAGGATTATGTGGGTTAAAAATTCATAAACTCACCTTATCCTCCAACCAAACGCAACGTAATAAGAAAAGCTCTTCAAAATGACTGAAATAAGAAATTAATTACAAGAAATATTCAGAGTTGTCTGGAGTTTGTCGATGAAGAGGTGTGTGTCTCCAATCCTTGGTTTTCTTCACTTTTTTTAATACCGAAATTTTTGATACACTGAACTTATCATAATGAAAAATATCGATAATGTCGGTACCATATAATGATGATGACGAAATTGTCGGTACAAAATGGGTATGTAATTTTTCAAATTTTAGTATATATAAAAATACCGAATCAATATTTATAAATTTCAAAATATAATTTTTTTAAATAATAAAATAAGAAAACAATTGTGTGATAGAAGCACCGTATGTTTTCCAATCTTGTTCTTTTACTTGAGTAAAATTCTGTTCGAAGTTCTTGTAACTATATTGCAATGATTTGTTTTGTCGCGTCAATCGGGTTTTTTTCATAGGAATGATATAATATCGATATTGTATCGGTACATCGCAAATATTCTCTACAATATAAAATATAATCGAAAATTTCTGGTAGACCATACCAAAACACTCCTAAATTCCTTCCCAACTGCTAACCATGTTCTTAATTCTTCAGTTATTTTCATTCAAAAATCTAATCTCGTGCTTAGTATTCCATTGAGCCTAAAAATATGAAATATTTAGGCATGTATTAAATTTCGGTACACCACATAGTTATCAATATTTTGAAATAATAACAATACTATTTAATTAAAACGTGTTATGAAATATCAATAATAACATGATGCTCTATCTCCGAGCCATACGTTTTTTCCTTCATCTCGAGAGTCCAAACAATCACAAATATCTTTATCCAAATTCCAAAGGGCATAGCTAGAGATTAATAATTACAGTATTTTATTACGTTCAAAAAATAAAAAAAAAAAAATTACAGTATTTTATTATTCGTGGTACTAGCTAATTCGCTACTTATTTAATAATTTTTAAAATTACCAAACTAAGTGAGTTTTTTTTTATAGATACAATATTTGTAATTGGATTTGTTAAATTTCTAATATCGGTTGAATTATGTCATCGAGGGTTGTATATATAGAATTAGACAATCTTCCCGTTTGAAATAGTTTTTGAGATTGAGTTAGATTAAAGTCTCGATTTTGACATGATATCAGAGCCAAGATCCACTGTTATGTGTTGGATCGTTTTATGAGCCACCTGATAATGTCTTTTAAGCTTTACGGTCTATTTATTTATTCATGACACTTGAGAGGTATGTTAAATACCTCACATCGGTAAATTATTATTTATAAAAAAAAAATTCAACTTTATATTAAAAATTAGTATAGCAAAAACTATACTTGTATCAAACAATTTAATGTATATATACACACATAAAAGAGAGAAAAATCCGGGAAAAATGGCAACTATAGGACACTTTAGACTTTTGTCGACTTACTTTAGTTTAGTTAATATTTTCTTAGGAGTACTGCTTGTTCCTCAAAATGGACGGACCATCCTCCACGCGGTATCCATACCATATCCATGGAAGTTGACTTCAAATTAAAAAAGATTTTAAAATTGTAGACAATATAATATAAATGTCATACATTATATAAGAATTATAATTCAATTAATAAGTTTCTAACAGATCAAATTGTGACAAAAAATGAGATTATTTTAATGTAAAGCATGACTAATTGGCCAATCATGCATCATCGCACGTGATTGGTCAACTTGGATGTATGCAAAATATTAAAAAAGGATTAAAAATTTGTTTATTAAACAGACATTTTAGGTGCTATCTTTTTCAAAAAGAAAAAAAAAGATGGACATAGAAAAATAATCATAAAATAAAAGATTTAATATATTTTTTGAGACAATCTCTTGAATTTTTATTCATAAAATTTTATGAATACACTCTTTTTTATATTTTTAATAATAAATAATATTTTAATATAAAAATATTTTTTTTTATATTTGTTGTACATAAAAAATCAATCCTCAGTTTCACCTAATTTTTTGTAAAAGGTTTGCTTATTAAATTTATACAATTATCTTCCACACACTTCATTCGAATAATTGAAGTCTGCATTGTTTCAATGTCTTCCTCAAAATCAGAAAAATATCCATGGCCGTCAACTGTTAATGCTGCGAACTTTGTATCAGTGAAGCTATGTCTTAACAAAGACAATAAGGAAAGAGGCATTAATGATTACAAGATCTGGAAGAAACAGATGATCTGTCTGTTCGAGAGCCAAGATTTGCTGGGCTTCATCGACGGCCAGATTCCGGCCCCCGAAGATTCCATGGATGAGCAGAAACTTTGGAGAAGAACCGACCAGCTTGTCACAGGATGGATTTTGGGTTCCATTACTGGGACCGATGTGCTTGATGCTGTGGTGGGATTGAAGAGTTCCATGGAAGTTTGGTTAGAACTAGAAAAACTTTTCAAATCAGATAATAATGAAATTCAAAGTGATATGGAGAAAGATGAAGATGAGGATACGGGAGATGAATCTGAGTCATCTTCCAGTTCTAGCTCGGAAGAGGAAGATGCAGCTACAGGTAAATTACATATGCATTGATAGCTTCGTAGCTAAAACTGGAAAAAAAAAATAGTGTTTAAATGAATTTGAATATATTTTTGTGAATCGTGGAGAATGCAAGGAGTTATTAAAAATGTTGTGATAAGAATAGAGAAAATTATATTTTTTTTGCACCTGTATAACTTGCAGATTTGTTTATTTTTTTTTTATCATAATATTGATCAATTCAGAGTTTTAATCCATTAATTTGTAAAAAAAAATTCAATATTAATCTGTCATGATCAAAACATTGATTACATCATGTCAACAATTTTCAATAACAAGAAGTCGTCCATTTCCGACTATAGGTTCACCACTATTGTGAAAATGACTAAAATAAAAAAAAATACAAATGATTGGCTAAAATTGTACGATGGACAAGATAAAAATGAAAACTTACATAAAGAAAAATGTAGTTTTTCATAACTAATGATGATTTCCATAAATCAAGATTTTGAATAAGGTTTCTGGTACTAGGTTTGAAAGTCTAAAATAAAAATATGCAGGTAAGGATTTGAGCCGGTACTTGTCGTTGTATAGAGCAGCATTAAGAGGTGATTGGAAGGAAGGCAAGAAGATTCTGGACAAAGATGAAAATGCAATCACAGCCATCGTCAATGGATACTCTGAAACAACTCTGCACGTAGCTGTGGAGACTGGAAAATCAAATTATTTCGTAAAAAAGTTGTTAGAGTACCCGATTCCAGATGAAGCAATCCTCGCAAAAAGTAGTTCGGGGGACACTGCTCTACATTTTGCTGCTATGGCCGGAAACAAGGAAGCTGCGATAATGTTGGTGAGCAAAAACCCCGACTTGCTATATATCGCCAATAAGAAGAATAGGTTACCTATACATTTGGCGGCGAGGAATAGCCAGAAGGATACGCTTATGTATCTCATATCCGTCTCCAAGAAAGATGTGGGTAACAGCCCATTTGTGGGCAAGTTCGGGGCTCAGCTGCTGACCATTGCAATCACTTCTGAATTTATGGGTTAGTATAAAATATCTGATTCAGCAGAAGTTGGAAAATTCGTCCAGTGAAGTCGGTAAAGTTTGGTCCACGTAAAACAAGTCAGGCTTCTTTTATTTTTAGTCGTTTTTTTACAGAGTGGTAACAAGGTATTTGACACATTAACATCTGATGTTATGTTAGCAATATCCGATATTATGTCAGCATTCTAGACTAAAAGTTAAAAATAATACGGGTTTATGGGATAAGATCAATCAAACTTTGACTATTTTTAAAATGTAAAGAGAAACAATTTTCTCATTAATAATTCTTTTGATTTATTGATAATTAATTTATAAAATAATATTAGAGTAAATCCGATCTCACATATACATAATAATTTTCGATGAATCGGGTCTGGTAGAAGATTTATGTCAAAAAATTGACTATCTTGTTGTGGCAGATGTGGCATCGTACTTGGTTAAGAAATACCCGGAGTTGGCTGCTTTAAGCGATGAGGATGGCGATTATGCATTGAAAGTGATAGCAGGAATGAAATCTGTGTTTCCAAGCGGACAGACTTTCAGTTGGTGGCAAAACTGGATATACTCTTGTAAGTGATGTTTCTCTTTGATTTATGTGTTAAATGAATATATATTACTTATTATTGAAAATTTCACATTTATAATCGTTTTTATAACTATTAATTCGATAATCAGATCACTATGCAACATTTTTCAAATGACTAATTTATCTTAAGATGTTCATATATAGTTGAAAATTAAGTTAGAAATAAAAATTCAAACGTTTGATAATTAAAACACCAACAAATTGATGCATAATCATGTGCCTTAACATATAATAGGCAATAAATTATTAACATATTAATTAATTAGAGGTATATTTTTGTCACCTTCGTATGAAATTGCTGCGGTGTGAATAACGACACTTGGTAATCGTGACACTTCATGCAAGCCGGAAAGTATTCTTATTCAATGTACTGCGGAAGTTTTAGAATTAATTTCAATAAGATATAATAATAAATATTAAAAAATACATGTATTTTGCTTACTATATATAATTAAATCCGGTTATTGATTTTATTTTGTATTTATTTTATATCCTGAAGGTGTTCCCTTGACTTCGTCGAGCATGGAAAAAATTACAACTGACATTGAGAATCCATGTTATGATGATCAAGTGCAAAAGAAATTTGATTGGTTCCAGATAATTTCTTTTGTGGGTAAGTATTTCATTTCCTGATAAAAAAAATCTTTGATTTGACTTACTTTTGGTTGCTAATATGTATATATGCAGTTCCCGGGGCGAAGAGCTTGGAGAAGAAGAAATTAATGCACCAACAAACACTTGAACTCGTCAAATGCTTGTGCAAAGCACTGGAATCTTTGCCTAATGCTTCAGGTGTCTATGAAAGTGCTATAGTTAAGGCTGCAAGGAAAGGCATACACGAGGTTGTGGAATTGATCATAGAGATGTTTCCCACTGCTATTTTTGCCGACGAACCAAAAACTGGATGCACCATTTTTCACGTTGCTGCGAGAGAACGCGTTGACAATGTTTTCAATCTCATTTATCACATGAGTGAGCGAAAACACTATTTTTACGACTCAACCGACTCTTCGGATAACAACTTTATGCACACGTGTGGAGAAATAGCCCCTTCTCACAAACTCAATCTAGTTTCTGGTGCAGCTTTACAGATGCAACGTGAATTACAATGGTTCAAGGTACTCGATCTCTTTAGTAATTATAACATCCTTTTCACATGCCTGTTGATCATCCATTACGATTATAATTTGGCTTATTCTTGTTTGCTTGCCTGAGCACATTTTTTGTGGTGATAAATTCATCGACATGGTACAGGAAATGGAAAAGTTCGTTAACCCTTCTCGTAGGACATGGGAAAACAGTAAGCACAAAACTCCTCAGATGTTGTTTACCGAGAAGCACCACGAGTTGAAATCTGAAGGTGAGAAATGGATGAAAGACACTGCCAGCTCATGTACCATTGCTGCCGCATTGATTACTACAGTCGTATTTGCTGCAGCTTTCACAGTTCCAGGAGGTCTTCATAGCGACTCCGGAGTACCTGTTTTCGTAAAAGAACCTTCATTCATTGTATTCGCCGTTTCAAACTCCGTTTCCATGTTCACATCCACCACCTCCTTGCTTATGTTCCTATCGATCCTAACTTCCCGTTATGCAGAACAAGATTTTCTAAATGTTCTACCTAAGAGATTATGCATTGGGCTGCTTACCCTTTTCACTTCCATTACGTTCATGATGGTTGCCTTTAGTGCAGCTATATACGTTACATTTAAAGACAAATCTAGTTTGTTTGTCATACCAATGGCTGCATTGGCTTGCTTGCCAGTGGGGTCATTCGTATTATTGCAATTCCCCCTTCTTATCACTTTGATGTATTCCACGTATGGGCCAGGCATTTTCCAAAAAAAGAGTGACCGAACATTGTATTAAAACAAGAAACAGGCAAAGCAAAGGCTTTCCACTCTCAGTTTGATAGTAAAAAATTTGTGTGCGTGTATCTGTTTTGAATGTGGAATATGTTTTCCAAAGCTTGATTTTAATCAATATGAGAGATGTGCCGACTGTGATACAGATTTTGGCATTGTGTTGTAGCAACGTACGTGTTTGGAATTATATCAATAATGCATAAACTAGATAGTTGGGAAATCTTTGCACTCGCGAACTGGATTTTTATCTATTGTATAATCAAAACATAAAAATAGCAAACATTACATTACAGGTGTAAAAAAGTGGAGCTACTCGTGAGTAACTCGACTCAAGATCGGTCAAAACTTGAGCTCAAGCTCGTAATCGAGTTAAGCTCGAGTAGATGATGGGTCTGTTTGACTAGCTCACGAGCTACTCGAGTACATGTTTATATATTTAATTATACATATATATATATAATATATATATATATATAATATATCAATTATTTATTTAAAATTAAAATAAAATCGAAATCGAGTTTTTTCGAGATACGTTATCGAGTCGAGCACGAGATTGAACATTAATACTCGAGTCAAGTTCGAGTTCGAATATTTTAAATTTTTTTGAGTCAAACTTGAGTAGTATGATACTCAACCTCGACTCCGCTCCATTGCGCCCCTATGTTAGACAAATGATGATTTGATGTCCCTTTTTATAATAAGGGTGAATGACACAATGTCAGGCCTCGAGCCCATGCTTACTCAAGCATGACTATACAATAGACCCAACAATTACTTCTTATCTCTCGTCATTAACGACTAACTCAAGTTGATATAAGTGTCAGATGTATCTCATTATAAACTAATTCAAACATATTGATATTTTATTCACGTGAGATGAGTATTACAATCATTCATCCATCAGAACACGAGGCCTTTTCATGGCGTGACCCATTGATCAACTAGTGCTGGGAATATGGAGAAACTCCTACATAGAGCTATAAAAATGGGCTAAGCCCATTGGGCCAACCCACCCTTCAATATAAAATAGGAAGATTGAGTTGATGAAATAACAACCTATTTGGAGGCGGACCAAACAGATTGAACCTACTTTGGTTCCGAGTTGGGACGGAACGGCCAGCCAGATTAGGGTATTATTTGTTTAGTTAATTTATTAATCTAGGTCTGAATATACGTTTTCATACACCACAAAATAACGACACACACAAATCAGAACCCTTTCTCGCACTAGATATAATGTTCTTGAAATAATTGACGAAGATGAATATATTGAAGAGTGAAGAAATTGAACGAAAGATAATAAAATTTAATGATTCATGAATATTGAAATCTAATGATCATAAATTTGTTTATTTTTTCAAATTATGTTTTATGCACTCTTAATGTCTTATTGTAATGTTATTTAATATTATCTTGAATTATTTAATTGATGTTTTTTTCTTAGTCTAACTAGCAGCCCTAAGTGGGTTGGGGAATTTCTCAACCCGCCTAATGATGGCTGGCCAGCCCCAGCCCTCGCACGCGGCATGCCAAATGGTGGGTTGCGGCAATTGAAGTCTGGCCTATGCTGGTAGCCCACAGCTCTAGTCAAGATGTGGCTTTTGTGGATGTAATACTTGAATTGTAGGTTGAAGAGGTAATTCCCACTCATGTAGTACATTATCTCACATATCACTTATTTTAGCATTTCAGTCGGCGACTTCTCTCCGATATCATTTTATGAAAATGACTAACCCGAGTTCTTATAGAAATCAATTATATCTTGCCATAAACTCACTTAAAAATCTACTTTTTTTAATCAATTTATGACGATGTACTGCACAAAGCCAATCAATTAATTTTTCAGAAGTCTAGATTGCTGCTTTCTAACAAATATAAAAAAACAAAAACATAATATAACAATTATTTTTACTGCATGTGATCAATCATTTGAGTTGCGGAGCCAAATGAGGATTAACAAGACAAATGTTTCTCTAGAGTCGAAATGTATCTATAGATTAATGTATTTCCATACACTATATTTTTTGAACCACCCAGTTTTATCTCCATTTCTCCCCAGTATGAAATTTTCGGCTTCTGCGATCATATTTCCATTGAGACCCAAGTTGTTACATCCCTCTTCAATGTTTTTCCTTTCTGTTTTAAATTTAAAATACATTTTTTAACCAAAAATTTATTACGGTCTCTAATCTGAGATGGAATAATGTATTGGTGGCTAAATTGAGACTGAGGATATAACGTTAGGGGACCGAAAATTTCTATTGGTCTCAAATTTGAGACGACATGTTTTTTGGTCTCTAATTGGAAATCAATTTTTTTTTTTATTTGAGACCGATTTTTAAATTATGCCTTGTAAAAATTTCACAAGGATTTCCTAATTAAACTCCATTCATGAATATCCTTTTAAAAAAAACTTGAGGTATTCCCTAATTAAACTCCATTTATATCTTGTGAGAGTCGCAATATTATAATCAGGGGCGGATTGGGCAACTACCCAACAGATTTTGGGCAAGTTTTTTTCAAAATAGATCATTTTGACCATAAAATAGTCCCATTTTCGTAAAAAGAAAATAGTTTTTTTTTTTCGACTAACTTGTTTAATTTTGAATTTTTTTCATTAATTTTGAGCTAATTTGACCGGATTTTGACTGGTTTTGACAGCTAACATGATTTTTAAGATGTTTTAGACCAGACTCTTGATCGGTTCTCAATCGAACCGACTAATCTGGTCCTAAAAACACTGCTTCACAGTTCCAATTCTAGCTTTAATTCGTTTGTTAGAGTGTTGATGTGGCGTCAATCATATTAATAACACCAAAACCAAGTAAAAAATAATCGACATAAGACGTATTAACACTCGTTAAAAATAGATTAAAATTACAAAATAAACATCATCAGAGAACTAAAAAAATTGCAATAAGACCAACTTATCGGACCAAACTTCGCTATTTTTTTCTTCAATTATACATGGAAGATTAGTATTGAAAAAAATTACAAAATTTGTTTAAATCTCCAATAAGGCTAAAAACATGGGATCAACTGAAGGTGGCATGACCTTATATTGAAATTTTTAGGATAAATTTGAAAAAGAGCTTTTTACTACATATGTATTATAATAAGAGTAGGTCTTTTGTGAGACGATCTCACAAATTTTTATCGGGTCATCCCTATCAATATTCACAATAAAATGTAATATTCTTAGCATAAAAAGTAATATTTTTTCATAGATGACTCAAATAGAGATCCGTCTCACAAAATACGATCCATAAAATCGTCTCACATAAAATTTTGTCAAATAATAATTAGCATTATGGAAATATTCTCACATCATCCTCCCTCGCTACTTCCTATTTTTCACTCGTCTCCATAGTTATCAACTGAAAAACACACTCGCACGGGCAAGTTTTCGATGTGCGTTCCAAGAAATGGGCCACCAGCTTAACAGCCAGAATAACCACCACGCGACCGCCACTGATGGCGGCGGCGTTTCGCAGCGCGTCAACAGCCCAAGATTCTCTGGCCCAATGACCCGAAGAGCGCGCTCGTTCAAGCGCAATAGTAGTAACAACAATTCTTCACAGAACACTCAAAACAGCAGTGGTCACCATTATCATGAGAACATAATCGATCTTCAGCAGCTCAATTCTCCTAGATCTGGAAGCCCGTTATCCGGTGGTGGGTCCGAGTCTTTTAGGGCGGCCCACGCGAGCAGCGTGGCGCAGAGGGTTCATTTGAGGAGAAAGATTCAATCTTTGAGTGTGGATTTGGGGAATTGGGGCTGGAGTTGAAAGGGAAAAAGAAGTTGGGGCAGTGGATGTTTCTGATGTTCTGCGGGGTGTGCTTGTTTATGGGCGTTTTCAAGATTTGTGCCACTGGCTGGTTTGGATCCACCGTTGATAGGCTTTCGAATAATCAGGTATAGTTTTCACGTTCTTAGGCTGAGAAATCAACCTATTATATAGGTGCTTGTTGTCTTTCTTTAATTACTTTTTTAATAGCTATCGTTTTATAGGAATTATTGCAGTTTATTTGAACTGGCAAGCGTTCTTTTTTAGTTGCTGACGAGGATACAGCGATAACTTAGTTAAAATAATCTTGGTAGTTGCTTGCTTGATCATTTTCTTAAATGAATATACTTTCTGAGGTAATTCTCATCGACTAATTTGGTTATATTTCCTTGCTTGCTAGTTTTGTGTCAAGCTTTCATTTTATAGTAGTATTTCCACCAATGTTTCAATAATTGACATTTATATTTTACTGTCGGAGACTCGGAATGTGACCAAAAATTTATCAAAGCAAAATACCCAGCAGAGCAGTACAAAATAATTGAAATAATTTTTTTGTAGTCAGAAACTCTTGTTTAACAGTCAATAAATGAATTCTCAAACAAATGGTGAAGAAGAAAGAGTAGAAATTACTTCTTTCTACCTTCTTATTGATGAGGATTTCCTTATCGCTCTTAATTCATCCCATTTATCATCATATTTCCTTAACCGTGGATGAATTTTTATATAGTCGCTCAAGCTAAACTGACGAAAGTTGAGACTTCAGATCCAATCATTTTCCGCTTAATATCATAATTTGTGGTTAAACCAGTGTGAAATCTATCTCAGGTCCACCATCGACAACTTAGATTCATCAAATGAAATTGATCAAGTACCTAAAATTTAGACTTTAATTAATATTCAAAAGTTATAATTTTTGTGTGTGAAGATTTTCCTCCTTGAATGAAGAAAAGTGGCATTTTATGGTACGATGTAGTGTAAAACAAAAACAAAATACTCCATCACCATGGATTTTCAGAAAGTCAGATACACCTGAATTTAAGTAAAACATTACAATTCCACAAATATATATCATGATAATATGATCGTTGCTCTTCAAAGAAAGAATTGATACCTTATACAAGGACATTGTTATATCATTATATGTCGGTAAATATCAATATACAACCATATATTCAGACCAACTAGAACAAAATTTCAACCTGTAAGTCGACTACTCAATATTTATGGGCTAACAACTATAAAAGTCGGTACTAAATCAATTAGCGAACAACAATTTTGCATATTTCGGTTGGGTTTAATGATTTTTTATTGGAGAAGGGAATAAATGGATATCTGCTTGGATGCCCTGAAGGCTGAAATAATTTATTAAATGGTCAGAATGATTGAAAAAATTAATTTTTTTATATGTTATAGTTCATTATATTTATTACACGAGTCAACGACTGTCCCATAATAAAATTATCTTATATTACTTAATAAGGACACATCTAACAATGCACATGTATATCACACATAATTAAAATTGTAAAAATTTAATGATTATGAAATGCAATGATGTAACAAAATAAATTAATGGAAAAAAGGAAGAAAAGATAATGACTGTCTCGGCTAAACAAAGTACTGATTTTTCAAATGTATGTGGTTGCAAAAGGAAATGTTTAGTGGGTATAAAGCCTTTTGTGCATCCGTGTTTTAAAAAATTTCAAATTCTAGAAATATTTAGAAAATTGAGGAAATTATGAAAGTCGCGTGCATCTGCAAAACAGCAAAAGTGATTGGAAACTGAAAAGAAGCTCAAAGTAGAACTTATATGTTGTCTAAAATGGCCTTTTCTCGCTGTGAAGGTTCAATTCTGTGGCTAAAAATAATATTTTCTTTGTGCACTGATAAATTGCGAACAAGTCAACATTTGATTTCCAGATGCATTTTTAACCAATATGCTATCTAAACAAACATTAACATGCTAGGATGAAAGATGTTTTTAATTTTTTTAAATACCAAATGTCCTCTTACAACATCGAGTTTTTTCGCGAATGCACAACACTCCTGCGTATAACAAAGTCATGTATATATGTTCATGTTTACTTTAATGTAGGCTTTGATTTTATATTTTGATGAGTAAAAGCTTAGACATAGAAATTAACCATGGATGATAAATTTGCAAAGAGCAAAAAAAAAAAATATTTAGAGCTTTATTTCAGACAGTGCGTTGTGTTATGGTTTACTGCCTTTTGCACTTTTTCTGGTACACTTTGTTAAAATAAGCTCTCCTCATGGTCTTTTAATATTGGCTTGGTTCCTCGTTCACTTTATAGGATCGAGTCTCTAACGAGTATGGATATAGGAAAGGAAGTGATGGTTTGAGCATAGGAAGTGAGGTAGAACAAACTTTAACAATGGTAGCCTCAGGCATTGTTGATTCACAGTTTAGCATGACAGATGTGAGTAATAAATTTATATTTTATCTAATGCTTCAGAGTTTGAAGTTCAAGAATGCACGTTTCTGCTTTTTCTGAATTAGTTTTTTTCAGCATTCGGAAATTTGGTCCAAGCCTGACAGTCAGAACTTTACTCAGTGCATAGATCATCCAAAAAGTTATAAAAGTAAGGTGTTAGTGTAAATTTCGTGGATTTTACCTGGTTATGTGTATCTTTTGTTACTTATTTTCGTCATGTTCTTATCAGAGCTGGACTTGAAAACAAATGGTTTTCTTCTAATAAATGCAAATGGTGGATTAAACCAAATGAGATTTGGGGTATGTTTGCGACCATTTTGATGATTTTCAATGTCTATATTCAAGGTTTCCATTAATTTAGTCTGATGAATGGATAGTTTTATAGTGCAGATCTGTGATATGGTTGCTGTTGCTAAAATTATGAAGGCCACGCTTGTCCTTCCATCCCTTGATCACACTTCATATTGGGCTGATGAGAGGTGCTCTTCAACTTTCTTCGTCAATTTGAAATTTGCGATATTTCTTTGAGCTCTTTCATGCTATTCTTACTCATCATTTAAATGGCTAATGCTATCAACCACAAAATGCTCATGTTTAAATGCTTTATTGCATCTTTATGGTTCCACAAATACCTAACTCCAAGTTTATGACATATCCAGTGGTTTCAAAGATCTGTTTGACTGGCAACACTTCATCGAGTCACTAAAAGATGATGTTCACATAATTGACGGATTACCACCTGAATATGCTGGAATTGAACCCTTCACAAAGACTCCAATATCTTGGTCTAAGGTAAGATCCTTGTTACATTATCTTTCCAGTAAATGAAATTCAACTTTTTCAATTATACTGATTTTTAACTTCTGCAGCATGGAAATTGGAATCTTCTGACCACTTATGTCATCTAGTTTGACTGTGTTTGGTTATGGTTACCTTGATATATGTTTCTCATGGCATTATTTGAACAATCTGTTGCGATATGCCAAACAAGATTGACATTTTCATCTACCATTGCCTTGATAAATGATTTATAAAAAAATTGTTAGATTGACTTAATCATAATGGCACTTCTGCGAGCCTATAAGGTCAAATTAAGCAAGTATGTGTGCTTCTGTCTCAAGTCTACAATTCAAAAGAGTTATAGGCGCTTATTGTCTTGCAATTTTGAACATTTGTTCCGTAATAAAAGCATATAAATGACGAACAATAGATCTGGAAGTTTTGTAACCATTACCTAATCCACTAGAGTCTAGATTTAGTTGATGATGATACCCATTGCTGAATGTTTAGAAATGACAATGCATGATATTTACTCGTTTTTTTTATCATTAACATATATCAGATAGTCAAAGTCGGTGGTTCATAAAGAGTCCATTAATTTGAAGTGTTTTTCTTATCGATGTTCTAGGTGACCTTTCTTTATGGTTTTCTCTCATATAGTAAGTTAGAGTGACATCATGGAAGAATAATATGATGGAATTATAGTTTAGTTTCCAATTCATGAGTTATGATGGGCCTCGACATTATACTAAGGTTGCGTTTGGTTGGCTTCATAGGATTATTGATTCAATCTAATCAAATGTTTGGTTGCAATTTTGTGTAGTTTATTTATCTCACATCAAATAAATCATTAGTCATTTATCTCACATCAATCAGATAATTGAATTACAATTACATTATTATATTTATATCTTTCTTTTATAAATGATAATAATGTAATTATAATTCAGTGATTGATTGATGTGAGATACCCAGCTTTATTTCTGATCTCTTTGCTTCATAACAAGCCTATTATCCATTTTTTCAAGAGGAAGAAGATCAGCTAACTTCATAGTTATCATGGAATTTGCTCTTCTGGAGGAATTTGAGTTACGGAAAAGTGAGTGATTTGAGTTCTTTGTTAGGAGTTTTGTGGAAAATGAGGATTCCAGGGTTTGGGGAGGGGAGTCCTCAGGATCTTTTTATGTTAAATCTTTATATGGATCACTCTTTTCGATAACCGTCTTTCTTTTTTTCTTCTTTTATAATTTATTTGGAAAGAATCGATCTCACCCAAGGTTCAAATATTTCGCGGATTGTGGCTTTGGGTAAATTGCCAACTTGCGACACGTTGCCCAAATAAAAAAGGCCTAATCGTGCACTATGTCCAAATTGGTGTGTCTTATTAGGAAGATGAGACTCAAGATCATCTACTTTTGCATGGTATATTTTCACAAATTATATTTGGTCCAAAGTTTTGAAAGCATTGGGTTTGGTGTGGGTTGCTCCAAGATTAGCATGTGAAATGTTTGTATTAGATATTGGACTTGAACTTGGCAAGAGAGGAAGTATTTTTTGGCATGTGACAGTCCAGTGTATCTTTTGGTCCATATGGTTGGAACGGAATAGCAGGATATTCGACAATATAACGTTGTCGGTGGATGAATTTTGGGAAAAGATCAAGTTTAGGGTTGTTTGGACAAGGAAGCACTTGGATTTTAAGCATTTCGATCTAGTCAGGGATTGAAGGTTTATTTGTTATTGAATTAATGGAGTGTATTTATCTTTTTAGTAGTTGCTGATAACTTGTCCGACTTTTGTAACCTCTAACTTTATTTTTCCTAATATAATAAAATATGGTTATAAAAAAAATTATATCTTTCTTTTATGTATATTCCTTAATTATTGAAAAATGACAAAATTGTTATTTAACATCTTAATAATTTCAATATAAGATAAAATAATTTAAATCTTTCTTTTAATTAAATTCCCTTGCGAACATTGACTATATAAAAAATGTAATTATCACCAATTATTCCAAATTGATAACAAAACCTATTACGAATTTTATTTGTTCAACACTATTCGTAGACACTCCAAAGATGAAATTTTCATCCGAACAACACAAGAACAAGTCCTGATCAATTCAAAAATTATACAAAAAATCATGCAAATTGAATCCATTCCAACTATAATAAGCCTCTCCGATCGACGGGTCCAAGACAACAGCTATTATATCAATTTTCTTCCCAGAAAAGAACAAAATTATATCAATTTTGACTATTTTTGGTCATGCATTTGGAATTTTCAAGCATAATCTTTTCCTATTTTGCAATAATTGATATTTACCTGGAAATTGATCTTCATGACCTCATATTTATCTCAATGTTGAGTCACAAGATTACATTGCATTTTCCTCTATGACATTTTTCATGGATTCATAGTGAGTATCATGGAAGTTTATTTCCCGACTATACCCGATTTTTCAGCAGCTAGTTTCGATTAAGGTGAGATGAGGTAACAAGGCTAGATTTTGGGAAGACAGGTGGTGGGGGATTATTCTTTTAAAGAACTTTTTCTGACATTATTTCAGTTATCCGCGGTTCACAATTTGCCTATATCACACTTCGTTCAATTTGACAATGCCACGTCTACTCAATCCTGAGATTTTCATTTTAGAAAGGCTCTGAGAGATGAAGAGCTTTTTCAGTTGTCTGAGTTATTAGGTGTGTTAGAGAGAACTAAGTTGGTTGAATGAGTATATGATTATCGTGTGTGGAGTGAGGATTATTCTGGTATTTTCTCATTCATATCTTCTTCGAGTCTTTTTTCCCCCATAGTCGCTTCCCCGTTTTTCCTCTTTCCAGTGTAATTGGAAGGTTCCGGTTCCAAAAAAGTTTCCAGGTATTCTCGTGGACAGCGACTCAGGGTAAGCTTCCGACCTCGGAGATGATGCAAAAAAGGTGGCCCTCAATTGCTGTGTGCCCAAATTGGTGTGTGTTATGTAGAATGAAACAGAAATGTAGGATCATATGCTCATCCATTGTCCATTCACGACCGGATTGTGGGCTAGAGCTTTGCAAGAGCTGTGATTGGTTTGGGTGATGCCTAAGTCAACGAGGGATTTATTCTCTATGGATTTAGGACAGCTAACTGGTACGAGGGGAAGAATTTTTTGGCAAGTGGTCGTTCAGGACATATGTTGGATAATATGGCTGGAAAGAAATCAAAGAATTTTTATGATAAAGAAGACACTAGAGAACATTGATTGAAAAAATCAAGATCAAAGTAGCTATTGGATCGACACTCATGTTGACTTTAAGAACGTCTCGATATTATATATATTGCGAGATTGAGCGATCAATATAATCTTTGGTTAGGCAAGATTGAAATAAATTGCTTGCTCTCTACAAACTTCCTTCCACTTTCGAACCATATTTTGTCTCCAGCCTGAGCTTTGCAAATGCTGTATTTATATACTTTATACCAACATATAGAAGTCATACCTACTTGGTGGCCATAATTGTGGTGGATTCTGCTTGAGCCTTGAAATATTAGAATATTGAAGGAAGTAAAAATTTAGAAAGTTCTGTGAATCCTAGACTAGAACTGTGCAGATATCACTTAATTAGGGAAACATATCATAGATTTGCCTATCATTTAACTATTCCTGGATTAGCTTATCTGCGCTTGCAAATAGTGTTGTAAATGTTTGTGATCCTCCTTGTTAATTGGGTGTGGTCTTGGCTCCTGGACAGCTTAATTGTGTGAATTTCAGGTCAGTTACTACAAATCTGAGGTCCTTAGCTTATTGAAGCAGCATAAAGTGATGTACTTTACTCACACTGATTCTCGAATCGCCAACAATGGCCTTCCCGATACTATACAGAAGCTAAGATGCCGTGTAAATTATAGAGCATTGAAATATTCTTCCCCTATCGAAGATCTAGGGAGACTTTTGGCGTCAAGAATGCGACAAACTGATGGCCCTTACCTTGCACTGCATTTGAGGTTTGCTCTGGTTCCTACTTAACTTTGAAATAATTTCAAGTTAAGTTTCCTTGTTTTCCTTATATTGGAGTTTTTCAAAAAAATTCTTTACGCATTTGAAACATATCTCCATTCTTCCATTGAGGCATGGACCTTTGACTCAGTGCACCTGTTTACACAATGAAAATATTCCAAAAAAGATATGAAAAAACAAATGAGAAATTAATATTTCTAGCTATTTCATTCATCTTTAGGAATGTTGCTGAAATATAACACCTTGGTTCATATTGTGACTGGGTAGTTACTCCAGTGAGAAGTGTGACATTCCAGGTGTAAACCTTACTTCAATAGGAATTTAACTGATGCTTGCCCATTTTTAAATTACGTAAATTTTACTCTAAAATATCAATAAACAAACTAAAAGGGGATGAATTGATATTATAAAAGATCTCTTTAATTTTACATCAGCTCTCAATTTCAACGGTGTTGCATTGAAAAAAATAAGTCAGCTAGGAAAGATTCAGCAGAGAGTTTTTAGACAACCAATCCGTGATCAATTTTGTCGTCTATCCACTTCCTATCATTTTTTACTTCATAAAGGTAACAGTTATTTGATAAAAATGACCGTCGATCTGGTCCTGACCGCATTCCAGTTTGAAAAGGAACCTATATTTTTGTGTGGTTCAAACCTGAATTTTAAGGTTCATGGTTCGGCTTCAGTTCTGGAAAGTAAGTCAAGAGTCAAACTGACCCGTGGTGCAGCCTGGGTTCATCCAATCACCTTTCTGCTGTCCTCTTGCTGAATGACCTTCTCTCTACTGTTTCCATCATTCATGGTGATAACCTTTTAGAGGGATAAACTGAGCCGTCTAGTTGCTTTGTTTCAAGTTCGGATGGGTCAAAATTCTTAAGCCTTTGCTAGTAACTAAGATTGAGAACCCTCCTATGCAGTTCTTAATTTTATTCTTTTTCTTCTTGTGGTGTACTCGTGTCCTTTCCATGTGGTAACACTGGTATTAATTCTTTTGCTTTGTCGTGTTCTCTGATCTTTTCTTGCCTTAACTTTACCCAGTTTCGTACTAATAGCACAAAGACCTCCATTATGAAACTTACCCTTGTAGAGTGGCCTCTCGTCGTTTTTTCTATTGTATTTGACACGACTTTTGGACACTAGAGTAGCCTCTTTCATATAGACATGAAATTTCATGTTCTTTTGGTCCAATTACCAATTTTTCCTTGGTGTTAGATGGTTGCATTTTGGATAAACAAGAATTTAGCGTTTGTCTTAATACAGCAATACTCAAGCACGGTTTCCTGTCTTTTCAGAAGTAACTGTTTCTCATTCGAGGACTATATGCTCATTCATTGATAAATTTCCTTGCAGATACGAGAGGACATGCTTGCTTTTACGGGATGCAGCCATAATTTGACCGCTGAAGAAGATAATGAACTTCGGCAAATGCGTTATGAGGTCAGCCATTGGAAGGAGAAAGAAATTGATGGGGTAGAAAAAAGAGAGCTTGGTGGCTGCCCCATGACCCCTAGGGAAACTGCACTCTTGCTTAAAGCTCTTGATGTCCCATCCAAGACAAATATTTACTTGGTGGCTGGTGAGGCTTATGGAAACGGGAGCATGCAGTATCTTACCGATAGATATCCAAATATATTTTCCCACTCATCTCTAACAACAGCGGAAGAGTTGAGTCCATTCATAAATCATCAAAACATGCTTGCTGGTTTGGACTACGTTGTTGCCCTTCGAAGTGACGTATTTGTTTACACATATGATGGCAACATGGCCAAGGCAGTACAAGGCCATAGACGTTTTGAAGGTTTCAAGAAAACCATTAACCCGGATAGGTTAGCATACAAGCTTCCTGTCATTTTTCATGCTTTCAATCAGCAGTGGACCCAAGATTTTAGTAGGCGGAATAAGATGGAGTCAAATTCTGGATATTTTATGGAATTTAATGGGCGAAACATGCAATTTTAGAGTAATTGTGAATAAATTTAATTGTTTTTGTGTAGAGTGCCTGCTTTCAGTTTCAAAGAAAATATTTTTCGGTTATTTAAGTTCTTTGTTTCTTTTTCCTTAATGCAGGATGAATTTTGTAAAACTTGTTGATGAGTTTGACGAAGGAAAGATTTCTTGGAAGAAATTTTACTCTGAAGTAAAAAGGATTCAAAAGGATAGTCTGGGAGGCCCGTATATGAGGCAGGTTGGCGAGTTCCCGAAGTTGGAAGAGAGTTTTTATGCAAACCCCCTCCCTGGTTGTATTTGTGAGAGAAGCTCTGAAGTCTGAACATAGGAGCTGAGACTGGTGATGCTTACCCCCATTGTTTCAAGATCAAGGCTTCAAATTGGAGAGAAGATAAGAATGTGCTGCCAAATCATCTATCGACGATCAAGAATACCGGAATGATTGTCAGAACACCAGAATCATTTTTTCCAGAGATGTTCGCGGGCCACAAATCAGGCTTGTATACCAAAAAGGTGGTATAACTCACATTTTTGGTTAAGTCTCTTTGATTGCACATTGTGTAGCTGCAAATAGGTAAAAATCTACTCATTATTTGTGGATCAGTGTATAGCTTGAATGGATTTAGACACATTCCACTAGTTAAGCTCTTGGAAGTGATATTGAAGTGGTTTACAGACCACCATATACGAATGTATTACGAATAACCATTGATGAATTCATGGATGAACATATAATTTATCTTCATGGAAATATGCATATGAACTTAGATTGTAATTATTGTGAACTAGTCATCTCTTGAATTGTGGGTTACAGCTTTATTCAATGAACTAAATTTGGATCCAAATCTTTCATCACATGGTCTGTCATAACTTTTGTTACATCAGTTCGAAACATTCAATATAAAATAATCAGAAAAGTTTTACTATGATTTATTTGAGAAGGCCGAATGGTTCCTTTTTGCTCATAGCTTATAGAAGAATATTGGCATGACACTTTTATGCTTGAGTGGGACAAGAATTTGATGCAATGATTATATATTTTGATATATTGACAGGGAGTTAAATATAGACCATATAGATGTGAATGTATTCTGTCTCTTGCTGGTGTTTCTGGGCACCAAGAAATCTTCTTTATCATTTCGAAAGTAAACTGCCCTAGCTCCAACGTCTGCAGGTGATTATATCAGTCGCCACAAAGTCTAGATTCTTGCCGAAGCCATCCTACTCTATTTAAATTGACTTCTTTGCATATTTTTCTTTTGGTTCGAGTAAAAGTTTGACTGCATTGGAGTAATACTATAAGCGACACAATATTTAAAACCAATTATGCAATGTTGTTTAATGGTCAATGCAAATGTGAGCACCAAACAATAGTTGTTCGTTCTTGATTTCTGCATTTATCTCCTTTGTATTCAAGTATTTTGCGCTTATCTGATCCCTTATGACATGTAAAAATGATAAAATGTAAGGAGTCAGCGTTCAATATATTAAATATAGGATAAATGAATGCAAAAATTCTGTTGAAGTTTTGTACTTCGGGGTTATTCTTCTAATTCAATTCTAAGTTCTACAGTATTTTTTTTTGGGCATCTTTTTTGAGTTGATGATACTCAAAATACAATATAACTTGTTTAATTTTATTTTCAATCTGAAGAGTCACCTTTTACTGCATCCATCTCTTTTCTTTCTTTTTGATCTATTAGCCCATATAAATTTTTAAATATAAAAATGAACATCTGAGATCATATTCAAAATCAGTATTTAAAATTGTTGCAGCATGAAATTGTGAAATTATTAATAAAACTGTAGTATCGATAACTTGACTCTGTAAATCCTATTGAAACTATTAGTCAAATGATAACAAAGACTCGAGTAAATCTTGACCCAGTAGCTAACATCAATTAAATGTGATTATTTTCCTTTATTAAAAAAATATTCATTTTACTTTCTTTTTTGAAATTATTATTTCAATCATTTTTTTATATATTATATGAACACTATCAAAATATCAAAAATTTGTACAATTCGATCATCATAATAATTTTTTTTCCCTGCGAAGCTAAATTAAAGCACATAGATTTTTTCTCCAATATCTATACTATAACTTAGAATTATAGTTAGACATTTGATAAAAGTAGCATAAAAGCTATTTCTATATAACTTTGAAGATTATAAATACAAAGTCACAGATTCCCAAATCAAGAAAAGATAAAACAATAAGTGGAGGTAACAGCTTCCACTGGTAAAAAGTAACAGAGATAGATGAAAAGTAAAAGTTTTAGTGGATACAGACCCCCGAGTTGTCAGTAAAAGCTATTAAGACCGTACGATATTTTCATGATCAACCACTGCTAAAAATTCAGACAGCAACTCTGATAATAATAATAATTTTTTTTTAATCAAACCATACAAATAAAATAAAACAGAATAAGAGTTGTTCACTTGTTTTTTTTTTAAACTTTTAGTTTATGGATTTCCGTATTATTGTCAGAGACAGGAGCTGCCATAAAGACAGCATAGTTGCAGCAGATGCCTGCGGACCTGTCGCTGCAGCACTAGTCATAATTTGTGCTCAGAATACTGTCATAAGTGCGTGCTCTAGTATGTGTGAGAGGTTGAGAAAAAGAGGGCAAATGGCAGTGAAATGTGATCAGAACCATTGTATTACGCACAGAAGATTCTGCAACAAAAATTGAAATTGGTCCCTCAAATAAATAAATCTTCCAGTCTGAATTGCATTCACTCCACGGGCTCTAACTCTTGAGCTTCATTTATATTCAACCCCACACACACACAATGTATCCAGAAAAAACTGGTCTTCAGTATCTGTCCTCCGATTCTTGATCTAGTCTGGAAAGAGATTTCAAGATTTTGTGTGACATTCTCATTTCTTGATGATGAGTAGTTCAGGAAGCTGTAGGTACCCTTTCACCGCAATCCAGTGGCAAGAGCTTGAACACCAAGCTCTCGTTTTCAAGTACATGGTCTCCGGGATACCTATTCCACTGGATCTCCTCTTCACAATAAGAAGAAGCTTGGATTCTTCGTTTTCCTCGAATTTTCTCCTCCAACAACCCCAACATGGTACTATTTCGTTTCTTGATTTCTTACAATATAATAAATAGCACATGTTATCTCGTTCTTGTGTGTGGTGGTTTTTTTTTTACTCCAGTGTTACTTGTTTTAGAACTGAATTTATCGTGGGATTTTCTGCAGTTGGATGGAATGGATTACAAGTGGGGTTTGGGAGGAAAATTGATCCAGAACCAGGGAGATGCAGAAGAACAGATGGGAAGAAATGGAGGTGCTCGAAAGAGGCATATCCTGATTCCAAGTACTGTGAAAGACACATGCACAGAGGCAGAAACCGTTCAAGAAAGCCTGTGGAAATACTGTCGACGCTACCAAAAGCACCAATACCCCAAAATGCTATTCCAATCAGCTCAAGTATACCCCAAAAAACCCACTCTCTATCTTCTCCAAGTCTGTCTTCAAGACCCTCGGGCTTTGGCTTGCAAGCTTCTCAAGAAAATCCCACCAGCTTTTTCATGGATTCCGGTGCTTATTATTCTCATCTACATAGCAAAGATTATAGGTATGTGTTATAGTTGATGGAGTTTTAAGCATATTCGTGCTAAACAACATTTTTTTACATTTTCTTGGTTACTGAGATCATTCTTGGTTGCAGAAGCAGCAATGGACATGGTGTTAAAAGGGATATCAACGAACACACATTTTTCTCCGAGGCGAATCAAATCTCTAATGATGATTTCACTTGGCAACTGGCACCTCTCACCATGGGTTCATCTCTGTCCCAAATGAAACACAAACCTCATTCTTCAGATTCCCCGACTGGCCAGCATTTGCAAAGCCTGAAAGATTACAATTTCGACATACCTGATTCTGATCATCCCAAGAAAATCATGCATCATTTTCTCGACGAAAGCCCGCGCAAGGACAAAGATTCTTGGCCTAATTCTGATGATAAAATGTCCATACACAACAAGACTCAGCTCTCAGTTTCTGTACCCAAGTCGATGCATGACTTCTTCGTGACCCAAAAATAGTAAGTCCTGAATAAAATTCTCACCATAACACACGATTAAACGCAACTTTAACTCAAATTTTCATTCTTCTTGCAGAGATCCACAACAGATGAAGACATGAATTGGTGTTCTTGGCGTCAAAAAATGCAGCAGAGTAATTTAAATTCTGATAGGACGGATCTTTTTTCTGCTTTAGCCATCAGTAGACATGTGGGAATACAGTTTATTTTATATATCTAAATATATATTATCTCGTGTGTAGAGTAGAAGGAATCATGTAATGTAACTGGGAAATCACTTCGGGATTTTGCTTTTTCAGACGATATTTGCATTTGTTTGCTATCACTGGTAGTAATATTTATTTTTGTGTGAAAGGCATCTGCCATTTTTGCCACATGCTGTGTACTTTCTATTATTATTGTTTCTTTGCATCAGAAGATAATAGATACATGCATAGATATAATATCGGTAGATAGATACAGCCTTGACCGTCTTCTCTGCTTCACTTTCAGACCACTGACTATAGCTTGTCTCCACAGTAGGCTTTGTGGGCCTACAATGTAATTTCCTTTTTCTTACCCGAGTTGAAAACAATTATTAGAAATGTTTTTTTTTTCTTTTTATTTTTCTGGGCTTCTGATTTCTCACTTGATTTTCAATGCATGAAACAGAAGAAATAGTATGTCAAATGAAAGAAAAGATGCTCCAATTCCCATTCGACTTGCACTTAATGATCTACTCTATATGGTCAAGAATTTTATGATCGCTTTATCCAACATAAATGTGTGTATTTAATATTTATGTATTATTTATAAATTCTACATTCTCTTTAAAGATCAAATATTTATACACATATAATTTTATAGTTTTTAAATAATCATTAAAAATTAGAAACTATAATTGTTAAGAAAAATTCTAAATTATTTGTTTGTTTTATTATTTTTGAAAGCTCCTAGTCTAACCAAACTATAAATGTAATTATATGAATTGTGAATTAGAATAAATGTTAGCGGAAATAGTAACAAGATGATTTTTTTGACAAGAGTACTATGCTTACAAATTACATATTATGGATTACATTCCATAACTACTTTTATAATATGGCGTATTGTTCAAACAATTAATGCATTTCATACGTATATCAAGATTAAAAGAACTCGGTTGAATTATTAATGAAGGCATTGTGGATTGAATCAACCAAGAGATTAGACAGAAAATCGTTCTCTCCGCATCATTTATTGAAAATTCCAGAGATTTATTGTGAGGCCCGGGGCCGAAGAGGGTGGGGGTGATCGCCGGTGCCATCAGTTGCACGGACAATGAGCGGCTCCTGGCAGGCTTCTAGGTGGAGGGAACATGAATGAACCGACCCACACGGGAATGAGAGGGATTCTGAGACTGTGCAATGTAATGGACTGAACAGTTAAAGAGGGCTTAAAAGATTTGATTGGAACTACTCATATCACGAATGTGCATCTTCTTTTCGGTAGCTCATCACATAAGAACTCGAAAGTTAAGCGTGCTTGACTTGGGGAAATTTTGGGATGGGTGACCTCCTGGGAAATTTCTCAGGGTGCGTGTGAGTGAGGACATAAGCACGCTGGAAAGACTCGTCTTGGTACAGTGAGGACAGTCGTCGAATCTGGGGCGTTACAGTTGCTATCAGAGCCAGGTTCTCTCATTGTACGGTGTGGTTCGGGGACGAACCAAGCGGAAGCTGGTGGGCATGTGAGGCCCGGGGCCGAAGAGGGCGGGGGGTGATCGCCGGTGCCATCAGTTGCGCGGACAATGAGCGGCTCCTGGCAGGCTTCTAGGTGGAGGGAACATGAATGAACCGACCCACACGGGAATGAGAGGGATTCCGAAACTGTGCAATATAATGGACTGAACAGTTGAAGAGGGCTTAAAAGATTTAATTGGTACTACTCATATCACGAAGGTGCATCTTCTTTTCGGTAGCTCATCACATTTGGGATGGGTGACCTCCTGGGAAGTTTTCCAGGGTGCGTGTGAGTGAGGACATAAGCACGCTGGAAAGACTCGTCTTGGTACAGTGAGGACAGTCGTCGAATCTGGAGCGTTACATTTATAAAATTTATCTAACATCAGTTATGATATTAGAAAATCAAATCATTTATTAAAATGACATGTAATTTCAAAGGGAATAAAATAAATGATTTGGTTTTCTAATAACCGTAAGATCACTGTCTGCACGGACAATGAACGGTCCGGATTACTCCACATGAGTGATCCAGGCTCATCTCCATGTAAAAAAAAAAAAAAAAAATTGACTCGAAAAAATCCGAGCCGTTAGATCGACCCTTGCGGACATTGCCAGCAGAAGATAGGGTCGAGTGAACCTTCGATGCCGTACTCTCAAAAGCAACAAACAATGACAATCTTCAATTCGTACGTATGCCATAATACTAGTATACTAAAATATTTAAGCATATACTTGAAAATTTGTATGATGTAACGATATACATTAACGAAGATATACATTGGATCTTCATTAGGTTATCAATGGATTATTTTTCGAAAATATTTCCACACTACTCGTTAATATAAGGATCATGTACGTTCCATTTCATTATACAACACGTCCGAGACTTCATTTATAATATGCTAAAATGGTCATTTACTTTAGCAGTCTAACGAATATAAACATGTAATCGTAATGAATGAAAAAGCGTGCGTCGGTGATAGTTTTAGTTAAAAACTCACGACACTCTGAGATGTACTGTCCTAAAAATGATGAGGCAAGTCAAATCGATGCAAAACACAATATTTATAAAATTTGTCGAAAAATATCATTTAGAACTATGTAGAAATATAATGTACATATTCATAGATGTTAGATTGATGAGCTACATCAGGCAAACATGAAAATAGCAATCCTCAGAAATCAACTTGTCATAAATTGAAGTTTATAGCTAAAAGTTTCAATTAAGTTATCCAATATAATAAATATAATCTTTTGAAAAACCCCATATTTCTCCCTACCCGGTTTCAAAGTATCTTGAATTTGAAGGACTTCACGATAAACGTCAAACAACATGCAATTTCAACAATGACAGATGGGCTCTTACTTATTCATCATCAACCATAACACCTGGATCAACTCCAACTTCTCCATCGCTCTCCATCTCATCTGGCTCTGCAGGCTGTCCCTGCACTGGTTCATCGTCATCAGATTCTGACAAAGCCCTTCTTCGTCGACTCATGTTCAAAGATGCAGCCTACACCAAGTTGGGGATTCAGATTTGAGATGAAACGGAAGCAAAGAACACAGAAAAAACTAAAGTGGACGTACAAATGCACAAGGATCTATATGTACGAACATATATGGTTGGGGATTTATATGTGTGTATATTATGCTATCTGATAGTGTGTGTATGACACACTAATCGAAATGCTTAAACTACTTAAAGTTTAAAGATTAGAGTTATATTGTTACCATTGGCATAGGAGTTCGGTCGAGCATATATATGATAAAGTATATGCATGTACTATATACACATATACAGAGGAAGGGGGGGGGGGGGGGGGGGGAGCGCAGAGAGAGAGAGAGAGAGAGTTACATCAACATCCTCAGCATCTGAATCTTCGAGCCCAGCTGCAGCAAGGAGATCCTGAGGAACGTTGTCTTGGTTATCTTCCATGTCATTCAATTCATTATACTGCTCTCCATAGCTCGCATTGGTGTCTGCATATGCGTCTTCATAACCCATGTTTTCTCTATCTTCCACCCCAGCTTCCATTTCTTCTGATTCGTAGCGTGATTTCTTATCTTTTTTCTTCCGCTTTCCACCTCTCCTCTTTTTTTCACCATGGGCACCCTCCTCATCGTCAGCCTGGGATCTATCTTTTCGTTTTGGAGCAGGATTAGTACTCTTCCATTGTTCCTGCAGTACATATAAAAATTATTGCAATACAGGGATTGTCGCAGGTTTGGAACTCGAAGAGATTATTCATTTAAAGGTCAAAAATTAGGTAAAATCAATTATAGGTGAAAAATAGTTCTCCCAGCAATTTTTCCACAGTAAATAGGACCATTACAGACTTTTTTCATGAAGTTGAACAAGAACTTGAACCAACTGTAACCATGTCACATGCAGTAACTAATCCCCAACATTTTCTCCATTAACACAGCTTCAACTGGAACAATGGTCATGAAATGAAAGGTAACAAATGCTTTTGAGACCCGGTGATTGATTCCTAAAGAGTGAGTGGGTATTGATTTTAGTCTTTTAAAAGCATTAGCCTCGAAGATGTTTAACTTTGAAGATAGCATTTCCGTTTCAGAGCCTATAGTGGAAGTTTCAAGTACATTGCCAAATAACTGAACAAACGCAAGCACAAATTTGTGGAAAAAAATAGTCCTCCAAAGTTTCTAAAGGAGAAAGGCGACGAAGAATTAAATGACTTATTAGTCAAGATGATTATATGAATATTGCACCTTTTCATTTCAATTTATATCAACATATCGAGGACTTACTGATGTGATACTCATTGAGACGACACTTGCCACGTCCAACAAGTATATTGATGGAGGATCTTTCATGCACTTTGATCCTCACAAATTAGTGGAAGATGAGATACTACGAAGATGAGATATGAACATGTTCAAAAATGATAAAAGATTGAAAGATTATACTTAGAAGTTCAAGTTATTTGATTATCGGGCATGTATAATTATGTAATTTAGTTGAAGGTCTACTCTGTCAGTTTGAGCCTTAATATTGTTCATTTATTTTAATTTTAGGACTTATTTGATTAGTATTTGATATGAACCCAGTATAGCTATTTTAGATAGGTTTTACTGTATATACATGTATGCGAAATTGTAAGATAAAAAAATCGTATTTGAGTTTTCAATAATATATTGGAGAGTTTTCTCTTTTGTTCATCTTGAACATATCAATCAAACTTATTAAGATTCAATCTGGTGGGCGTTTGAAGAACTTATCAAAGTATGATCCTCGTGGCTTTCGAAATATCGCTTATCATCACGTTGTGCTTTGCCTACGTGTGGGGTGGCGTCCTCACTAATCCATCATATACCAAGGTTCATGTTTTTCTAACATTGGGTCGAGGTTTTTTTCCATCCATCGAAAATGAAAGCTTCGAGCCTGAATTCAACCTATCTTGTCTTTCAAAAATCAATTGTTTTTTTATTTGTTTATTCCGCATTTTTGCTTGACTTTTAAAATACTATTCTCATTGATTTGAGTCAAACAATGTCGCATGAAGGCCGTATCAGTTATGATTTACAAAGTGCAATAAGCAGAAAATAAAAAATAAATAGGACAGTGAAAGAAAGTTTACGAAAAAATGCAAATATATGCCAAGGAGAAGATAATGAACAACCCTTACCTTGATACGCTCCAAATGCTTCTCCTGCTGCATAACTTGCTTCAGCTCATCCTCCTGTTTTCTTTTCTCCAGCTGTTAAAATTTTTTATGTCATCAAATATAAGAGATGGAGAAATTACTCTCGGTAAGACAAGACATCAACAAATAAATAGTTAGTTACCTGAACTTTTCTCTGTTCTTCCGCTTTTCTGCGGGATTCTTCAGCCAGCTCCATCTGACGCAGAACTTCCAGTCTTTGCATATTCTGTTTCTCTTCTCGCTCAGCGGCATCGCAATGAACATTAGCTACTTCAAGCAAGTGCTTGCAATATGCAACATGAGTTTCAATTTTCTTTTCATCGAACCCATGAAGATGAAGGTTTGAAGATGCAGACAGCAAGCTGAACAAACGCACAACATTCCTAAGCTCCGCTACTGTAGCTCGTATCTATGTCATAAATAAACCATACATGAGAGAGAGGAAGGAATAGAGAGATTTCAAAGGCAGAATGAGAACAACCCACCAGTTACAAGAGAAAAATTGGTACAGAGAAACAATCGCTACAAGATGGCAGTACTCGGCTAATGAATTTTAAAACATAAATTATATTCCAAGGAGGGATTCTGAAAAAGTCAAAATGCTTTTATTGAAATACACACAAGAAAACCTTCAGCATTGACAAAGGCGAACATGTCATGATCTATTCAGTGGATGAAAACTAAGAGCAACAGCAGAGGACACTCCTTCCATAATCAGATCACAGAAACGTTTTTGATGGCTTATGTTTTTTCAACTTATAAAATTGGAAATCAACAGTTTGCCCAACCCTAGTGCAGTAAAACTATTAAGTAGCTCAATGAAAGGACCGTGGAAAAACATAAAGGAACAATTCCTGATTTTGATATGTTTGATATATAATATTCAAGTACTGGCCCTGATATCTTAGGCTTATATGATACTTAAGACATCAAATATCTTGAAAACCAGTATAGTTCCTGCAATTTCAAAGTTACTCAACACTCGAACAATCACACGACTAGAAGTGCTCATCTAGTGGTTGCTTATCAGCAAAATGGAAACTTGCAAAGATAATAATACCAGAATTCCCGCCAATATAAGTCGAAACAAAACATGATAAGATCAAGGATGATAACCTCATCCACAGTTCTTTTCGATTTTTGAAGTGTCGATGCGGAGAACTTTTGTAGAGCAACTCCTACATCAAATCGTAATGTGTAATTTGAAGGGGCCAAGTGAATAGCTCGTAGTAAGGTTTTCTTACAATCTTGCCACTGTTCAGCTTCATAGTGTGTACGCGCTAAGTAGAGAAGCACTTGACTGTCCGTATTATAATAAAACTTGCGCAAACAATTTTGATACTGAAAAAAAGAGTAAAATGTTATAAAATATACACAGTTAAGACAGGTTTATATCATCTTAATCAGAAAAATGATAGCGTTGGCGAACAACCATTTTCACAGCTAATGCAAAATTTCCTTGAGCGAAGTGAACATGAGCAAGGTTAATCCAGACATCTGGCATTTGGACATTGAAACTTCCACTCGCAGCTTCTTGGACCTGCAACAAGAAACATAAAAAGTGAATATCCCTACTTCACACTCTGACTATTCAATATCAAGTTCAGTTGACCTGTGTAAAAAGTTCCTTGGCTATATCAAATTGACCTTTTTCCGCAAACACCATGCCAGCGCCATTAGCTGCATAGAGGTTAGCAGGATGCTGAAGCAGAACCTGGTAAATGAAATATATAGTCGCATATCACAAAATTTTCCATGAAAAGAAGTCTAGATGTGACCAAAAAAAATGAAAGACAAAAAGCAAAAACTGGCAACGACACCTCAGTTGAGAATAAAGCATAAAGAGGACTTATGTTTCTACATAACTAAATCAAAGCCAGAGGAAGCCATTATTACCACATGGAATCCCAGAACTAAAAACTTGATGGTAAATGATGATGAGAGGAAAAGGAGGAAAAACACCTAGCTACTCAATGTGGCAGTTTCTAGGTGAAGAAGTTACTTGCATACTTTTGTGTAGAGTTCTTTGGCTTTCTCATAATGAGTAGCCTCCAACTTAAGAGCTTTTCTCTCACTGCGATTTGCTGCAAAGTAGTTCCAATTTCCCTAGTAACAAAGAAGGTGCATAATAAACAAAAATTGTTAATTCAACTGATGTTGTAAGTTATTATATAATTCCAAAGGAAAACAACTAAAACAAATGCATCTGACAATATAAAGGTCTAAAATTATATAAATCAAAGAATATAACTGTGAAAGAATTCAGGGTAGTGTTTATACCAAACAAACTGCAGCATAGGAGTCTTTTCCATCCGTTGCATCCTTAGCATTGCGGAATGTTTCTTTTGCCTTCAGCCAGTCATCATTCTTAAGCTCCAAGTCACCAAGCATTAACAAAGCATCTGGGCCCTTCTCATCCGCCTTAAGTGCATCACCAATCTATGACCAAAAAGAAATTTTTAAAGGATAAAATTTATAACAAAGAATAAGAATACATACTAAAAAAGGATGAGTAAATGATATTGAGAGACAGCTATAGCTACCAGTTCAAGACAAAGTTGAACATTGTTTCGAGCTTTTGCAATCGCAGCAAGCCTCAAATGCGCATCTGTGTAATCTGGATACTGAAATTAATAATAACAAAGATAAGAAACAACTGTATTTACAAGAAGAAGCAAGCCAAACAAGTTCACGGGAAGTATCAGGAGTATGTGCTAGAATGATCCCAACCTCATCAAACTATTCATAATACCAATATCAAACAAATCACCCAGTTGGAAGAGATCATAAGTTTCGTAAAACTACCGATGCCTATTCTAACAGCTATATAAATTGAGAAGCATCCGTATGGTCTGTCGATTGAGTATCCCCAGACACCACCGTTGATTGAGAATCCCCAAACACCACACTAATCCAAAGATAAGCACCCAAGATGGACCAATTAACTTTTATTTGAACTCATAAAAGAATGCCAAAATACAGGGCATTGAAACAGAACGGGAATGTCACTGATGATGATCAAGAATAATTTTCTAGTTAAAAAAGTGACAAAAACGGCTTAACATTATTTGCTAGTTTTTATATCTGTTGACACATTGTGTCCAAGGAATAAAACTAATCAACTAACAAATAGGTTGTAACTGAATGAGGATTTGATAGCGCGTGGTTTACATGGCCTAATTGCAAAATAATTAGTACACTAACTCAATTAATTATTTGAATGGAAGTATAATATACAACTCAGGAAGATGCACAACCAACATAAATTGCACAATTACTGTGGTACCTTACATGTACTACAAAAAATAACAAAACTACTCAACTCCACTCCTTCAACAAAACTGCAGGGACAAGAAAGCCACTAATACCTTAAATAATATCAGGCGGTATAGGATGTTGGCTAATTCGGTGTCATGCATCTGCTCCAGTACTCTAGCAAAATTAAATAGTGTTGTAACTTTATTCCAAGGGAGATTCACTGATATACTATGTTCCTCGAGTCGATGAAATAATTTTAAGTCCTTATAATGATGGATGGTAGAGCTGGCATCAACAGGATATTGCATGTTATTAATTAAACTGGATTGTCTTCTACGACTAGGCCTTGGCCAATCTTCATGATGTGGAGCATCTCCATTAGCATCTGATTGTGTCAAATTTAAAATCGGTTCTCCTCCAGCATCAAAAAAGCTGCACCATACACCATCTCCTAGTGCTTCATTAAATGTCTCATCAGCAAGCTGGAGTAACAAAACATCGAGCCACCTCAGAAATGATTCAATTCGAACTGACCGGAATCTTAAGCTATTAAATTCAAGTGGTAAATAATGCAAGCAAACCTCAAACTCTCCCCTTTCAAAATGGAGCGCCCCAATATTGTTAAGTAGCTCTAAAGGTACTTCCTCGTTCCCCCTCTTCAGCAGGTTACGAGCCTGCAGAAAACAGACTTCAGCAATACAAAAAGGATATAAAGTTAATGTAGTGGTGTGTTTCAGATGCCAGAAGAAAAATCAAATGCCACATAGATGGCTGAAGATAATGTGGGAATGGATCTGACCATTTTGAGTTTCCTCGAATCCTTATCCATGGGAAAAAAATAATTAACCCATATGTCTTCAAACATAAGTCAAAATACTCCAAACAATGGAAAGACAAGTGAACAAGAGCATTAAAATACAAAAATACACATTTTGACAGGGAAAAACCGCAGAGATGTACAGAAGAAGAAACAGTGAAATATTCTCTATGGATAACGTTACATCGGTATCCAATAATCCATCTCACCAATAAATGGGAATCAGAAGACACTGTATACTTGTTGAGATAGGAAATTATAAAATTCTCTTAACAGTAGTCCTACAAGGTGAACAAATTTCAAATTTGAAATTGCCAAGAAACAAGTTTGAGAAAATTTGATATAATCTGAATAGTTTCATGAGAGTTTCGCACCATATCCAGTTAGTTCGGCCCTCAAAAAACAAGATTATTTGCATTTTACATTTTGTACTCTATATTATTACTGCAAAAGCCTAAGAAGCCTTGAGATGAAAACTTCCAATTTTGTGTTTCCTTTCTAAAAAAATATTATAAAATCTACAAGAGTATGCTTGTGTGTGTGCGCTCCCTACTGGCTTTCTCTAGCAGTAAATACTCAGCTCTTCTTGTATTGCAGTCCTGAATAGGCAAGTTCTCAAAAAAACTTCCACTGTTTGGTCAAAGATAAAAGGTTTAGGGACTTACAGGCCTTCTAACCATTAGAAAGAAGAATGGCTCTATGGTATGGCAGATTGGAAAATAATGTTCAGCTTTCAGTTTATTGGTACACCAAACAGAAGCAAAGACAAAAGAACTTCAATGATGGTGGTACAAGTCTACAAGATAGCAAAAATATAATGCATTCTTATTTGGAAAGTTGAAAAATAAGTTGGCCTTTTGTTTTACCTAAGACTACAATCGATACAAACATGAGGAATTGTTTACTCAAATCCTAGGTTATTCATGAATTTTTCAGCACCAAATTTTTTTGAAATTTTCTACATAATTCTTCCAACAATTCAAGTTTCACCTCCCCACCCAATTTTTTTTTATCATATGGCGCTCTCCATGACCAGCTCTCACCCTCCCCTTCCTGAATTATGGATCTGCCTGTGCAGATCAAGTTTGGAAACAAGCCAATATACTATAGTAGAGAGTTTCTTACGGTTTTAAAGGCATCCAATGAGGCAATAATGTCTGTTGAAATCAACAGTTCACCAAGATCCAGGAAAGCCTGTAAATCAATGGCAGAAGCATGTAAATGAAGCTCATTAGATCTCAAGTCACTGTTTGAGACTTTGTGAAGATTCTCTTACAAAATCGTTATACTTAAGTTGACATCAATAAACACAAACTAATGCATGCTGTATCAAGGACAGAAAAAGAAAATCGATGCTCCGATCCAAATGAACCTATTAGAATTCTATTTAGAAGCTATCAGAACTCAGAAGTCTGTGAGCTCATCTCCATTAGAACAACCAAAAACCCTGTAAACACATGCAAAATTTCCATTTCCATGTAATTTTTCCCCGGCATTATGCGTCTTTACAGTAGATGATATTACATTGTCCAAGTTTCTGAAGTTTGATACTCCAGAAACTTTTATTCCATTAACTTATAATTTAATCAATAAATTAACATTTAGAATCTAGTTATAATATTAGAGAATTATTTCCTGTTCTATAAGCCTACTCTTATTCATGTTTCCAAAGAGGACTGAGAAGATAGCAGCAGAATGACACATTTATCTTGACCTTCGTGATTCTTTTTGCCACAATATAAGTAGTTAAAAACCATCAAACTGGAAAACTTAACTGAATAAAAAAGAAAAATCAACATAGTCACCTGAGGATCTCGGGGATCGATTTTTGTGGCTTTCTTGAATAGTTCTTGGGCCTTCTCAATCTGATCAAGCTGGGAATAAATGTGTCCAAGAGCCTAATCAAAACATATGATTTTTAGTTTTTTTTTCCAAACACAAACCACGTAGTGGAAAGATTTAAAAAAAAAAACAGATTTGTCAACTCTCACTTTTAGGGTCTCACAATTTTCTGGCTGAACCTCCAAAACCTTTTCAAAATTGGTCAAGGCACTTCGCAGGTCTCCTAATTTCAGTTGAACCTGCCCCAAACCTATTTAAAACAATTGAAACCATTCATTCACCTTACACGTAAATTTTTCTAAAAATTGAGAAAGTGAATATCATTCTTTAGAAGCGAGACAAGGTACATATCCAGATTCAAGCTGGAGTCATAAGATTATGGACATTAAGTTCTTCAGTGGAAGATATAGAATTAATTAAGTGGAAATTGTACTCATCATTTGCATCAAAGCTTAGTTATCTTAATTCAATTATTAAATGATTCACTGCATTTAGAGACATCATGATATGTCTTGAAAATGTTCTCATTTTGATTTAAATGATTAATATGCTTACACTATGGGAAATAAATAGCACAATATCTGTGATCCTATGACTATTTAAATTTCAAAGTTAAAGCTGACACACCATCTGCATTCCACTTTACTTCCATGCTCAACCGATCCTCAGTACAGTATAATATAAATAAGGACAATTAGCATACCATAGTAAGGCAACACAAAATCACGAGGATTATTGCTTTCCTTTACAGATGCCATGTAGTACATCCCTGCTTTCTCATAGTCCCCCTGGAATCAAGAAAGCAATTAACCGTATGATCACAGCATAGGAGTCTATCCAAGAAAGTGATTATAAACATGACAAATTTTAAATGGTGACTAGGTCCATCAGGTACCAAGATGGGAAAAATCAAAATGTTAGAGGAAAAGAACAAGGGAGATGAGCATGGACGTTCTCAAATATTTTTGAGAAACCAAAATTGGAAAACAGGAACTGATAAAATATAGGCAAGCATAGTGATTTCTCTCTTTTTTTAAAATAAGAAACGATATTTTATATATGACAAAATAGGATAAAGTTTACAAAAAGGCAAACAAGATATCCGCAAGTACTGTAAAATAGGCAGACATAGTGATTTCTCTAACCTTGCTGTGGTAAGACCGAGCCAAATTATAATAAGAATGTGCCTTTGTTGGGCCATGAAGAGTGACTGCAAGTGCAGTTTCAGTAAGCTGCTCAACAAGGAAATGCTGTCCCGTGAAGAAGAAATGATTAGCCAGATAATTCAGTGCCATTGCACAGAATGGATATATCTCAAAAGCTCTCTGCATCTTCTCCATTCCATTCATAATACCAGCAGCTGAAAACATGTTTTTTTACAATGTAAGAAGCAAGGAAGAATTGGTTAGAATTCCAAGACCAAGCTTATAAATTCATCTAACTCTCAAATACGCATAAATCAAAGTATGGCATAAAACAGCAGAAAGTAGAAACTGCAAACAATCGGATTGATGCTTCACGTGATCCTCAGACATGCTTGGAAACATTATTCAATGCAAAAAGTGGAAGAAGATAAAGCTGAAATTACAATAAATTAGATTGCTGCTTCATTGGTGACATGACCGTGGATGAAACAGGTAAATCAGATGTAATTGTCCATCAATCAACAGTTAACATAGCGAGAAATAGTAAATCATATCCATCTGTAGATCTTGTCCTGTTCAACATCGGCACTCCGCACTCCAAAGCTTAACTAACCTTCGTTCGTTTGGAGGTCTGAAATTCCAAGTGCCACAAGAGCTTCAACATTGTCGGGATCTAACTGAGTGTAGAATTTGTCAAAGCATAAGCTTAAATCAACATGAAGCCAATCTAAATTTAAAGCTGTGTATGATATCAACTAAGTAGATGCAAACCCCAGACAGTAACGGCTTGCCTGTAAAGCACGATTAAATGATTGCTTTGCCTTTTCAAGATGCCCCAGTTTGTAATGGCAGAAAGCTATTCCAAGTCTTACAGCAGGAGCCCAAGGATACACTTGCAGTGCTCTCTAACCACGCATATAATTGCAAGGAAATAAAAATTGTTAAAGTTCAGCAATTCATAAAACATAAAGTCTGGAAAGGCGGGAGTTCTCCACCACCCCAAACCACCTCCCTCATCCCCGAACCCAGATGCTGAAGCAATTTTGAAGTACAAAGAACAATTAACAAACCTTGTATAACTCAAGTGACTCTGAATAGCGACCTCGGCTAAAGTGAACACATGCCTGCATATGATTGGCTATCTGACATCAGATAATCTTATGATGGCAAGGTCGATTTAATGATACAAACATTGAGCCCATGGAATTCCATAGCATATGCACTCAAACATTTATTCTAACAGCTGCTGAGATGTATGGCAAATGAAGCATGAAACATTTAGTCCGAACAAAGCCAAGAAGATTTTCAACTCGTGTTTGATAGAACTCAATTGGAAGATGTTAGAAGGGAGGATGAACAAATACATATCGATATATCTTTTAATCTTTTTAGCAGTATATAGATTTGCCCAATAAACTAAAACTCCAACATAAGTAAAAAATTTACATAACTAAGCAAATATGTTAAGCAGACTACAAAAGAAAAAAAAGGGTAATAATATTGTCAGAAAGAAAACTTGCTGCACTAGAAAGGAGTATTAAAAATATAGTCGTGAAATTCAAAAAGGGAGTTCAGCTCCATATTCATTTTGAACTGGTAAATAGCAATCTACTTTTAGAATTCGTAGTCAAAAGTTAGGAATTTAGTATCCATGGAAGATGCAACAGACAACTATCTAAGTTTCCTAACAAGCATCACCATATATGATGGCAGGCTACGAGCTCAAATACCTGACCAAGAAGAGCAGGAACATTATCATGATCTCCATCCAATACAATCTTGAAGGCGTTAAAAGCCTGCTCGATATCGCCCTTGGCCAGTAAAAGTTGACCTGCCAACAGTGATGAAGAGCAAACAAACCACAAGCAAGAGAAAAATATAAACCACAGATCAGAAATCCTTGGGGCAGCATCAAAAATACCAAAAAAGTTTCTAATATAGATAGAAAGAAAGCATCGAGTATTTATTATCTCATCCAAAAATTCCCTCACATCATTATTTCTTTCTACAAAGTTGCAGGTTAATTTGGGCTCAACATTCTCGGGCTATCCTTAATTAAATTTACCTCGGTATATGTTGTGAAGTACACTGAAAGATTCATGTCCAAGCTCAAAATCAGACAGAAAGGGCAATATAACATAATTAAAACCCATACGAATGTCATGATTCTAAAACTCAAAAGTATCTCTGAATGCCAAAACGAGCATATATCAATCAGATCAAAAGACTACCGCTGCTGAATCTTAAAATAGTGGCATAAGCAAAAAAAATTATTTTTTAGCAAAATTTAGTTCAAAGTAATATAAGTTCACAAACAAAAGGAAAATATAACACATTATGTAAAGTTCCTGCTGAATTGCAGCCTATGATTCTTCAAAATATCAAACTTGTCCATAGCAATCCCTATCACAATATAAATAACCACAATATTGGTTAAAAATTCCTGTTCCATTTGCAAAGTGATTCAATACCAAATTCATTATCAAATCTGGACCTTTTAGTATTTGACGATGATTTTGAAGTTAAGAGAGATGACTTTTGTGGAATATTTGGATTAGTTTTTGATTCATCACGTTCTTTATTAAAGAATAAAAGAATTTCTTTTTTCATTGCAGTATACCTACAAGAAAAATCGAGTATAAGTTTTTTTTTGGCAATTATAGAGAGAAATTCCCCCAAATTAAATCAATAATTCATGTTAAAAATCAGTAAAAACATGGTACCGAAATACACAAATCAAATAAAATATCTATATCATTCAAATTATATAAAAAACTGAAAACAAAATAATCATCAACAAAGAACAACGGCAATAAATTTTAACCTAAAAAATCAAACTGAAAAAAAAAACTCAAGAATAATAGAGCAATTAGAAACGTCAAAAAAGGCCTATACTAAGTGAACTAAATACATAAATTCATACCTAAAATATCCATTTGTTCATGATGATAAACATGTGATTTCAAATCACAAATTTCTAAATACACAAACGAGTTAAATGCTTGAACATAATAAAGGAACACTCTTATAGTAATCATCGTGTAACTACAAAATACCAATCTTCTCAAGCAATAAATTTTTACTTCAATATAAACAAAAAACGCAAATTTTTCGTGTATACCCAAATTAACAAACTTCAATAAATCATAGGAATAATAAAAATAACCATACCAGACAACGGAAACACATTTCGATACTCCTCATAAAGCTCAAAATCCGATATCATAAACTTGAGACATATTGTTTTGTTTGTTCGGTTGACTGAGGAACCCCTAAACCTAATAGAAATTAGGTTTTGCAAATTGCAACAGTAACAACCATGTTTACATTACTATATCGCAATTTGGGTTACGTTTTTAATTTTCTACTATTGCATAAATGGAAAGAGATATTGGGCTGGGCAATTTTGCAATTGCACACTATGGCCCCACAAGTGTTCCGCCCCTGCCATAATAATGGTGTTAAGGGGGGAAGTGCACTACCTTTTTAAACAGAACATGGGACAAAATGGAAGATTCTTCTCTTTAAAAAGCTTATGTTAACTTCTAATTCCATTTATTTATTAGGTTTAATTCCATTTATTTATTAGGAAAGAGAATATTCTTGATAGGCAATGTCATGAGGCCACTTATAAATCATTTTAGACTTTAATTTGCAATCAATGTGGGACAAGATCATCACAATGACTCTTTGTACATAACGCGGCGTCTTCATCGCGACCAAACCCCTCGATCCACCAATGTTGGAAATCTAGAGATGACTATCATACACGTAGCAATTTATCTTACATAGCACTTATATTTTGGTGTTCTTGTTGATGACCGTCTCTGGTACCACTCTGTCATGCCACACACCCAAGCACGCACAAGTGTGACTGCACAATGGGCTCATATAGTAGCAACTTCATACAAACGGTTAATCCAATTTACTATAGGAGTCCATTAGAAATCACTTATAAACTATTTTAAACTTTAATTTTCAACCGATGTGGGACAAGCATTATAGGTTATGAATTATACGGATTACAATAGCTTGTCACAATTTAAAAGGTAAATAACAAATTTTTATTGCTGCTTAGACAATATTATTCCCTAAGGCGAAACTTTTATAGCTATCAGGAAATGTCCATATTAAGCTACTTCTCTCTCTCAAAGTGAGTTACTTATTCGACGAGGAAGATTAAAATCTGTAACATTGGCAAAAACTTGGTCATTTTGGAGGAATTTTTTGTCCAATGATTATTGTTTTTCCAGTTATTGTGTTTGCTAAGACCACGAGGACCGATGTTTTTCCGTGCTTGCATTTCGATATGAATGATAACTAATTTGATCACGAGGTTTAGAAGATGTAAATAGCAATGACAATGATTTGTTTTATATCCAAGTAACTGTTGTCGCAAAGACGTAGAAAAGTGTCACTATGTCGGTACATGCAACAGAAAATTGTAAATACCTTTCCCAATCCAAGTTGAAGGCTCATGCATGTCAATTCTTGATGCCTTATTATAATATTGTGTAGCCTGTATAAAATGGTCCTCCTTTTCTCTTTGCAAAGTCTCAATTTTCCCAAGGTAGCTATAATAAGCCCCCAAAGCATTTAAAATGGCTATCCTCTCGTACCTTACATCTGCATAATATTCATCAATTTCTGCAATGACACTTTACCATTAGTGAAATATCTAAAAGAACTAATGGGCAAGGCAACAAGATACAGTCATCAAAATCAATAATTATCCTTCCATCCTAAACAAATGCGAGAAGTAAAAGACCCAGAATGCATACCAGGACTAGACCCTTCTTCTAATATTTGCCGAAATTGTTCGATTTTGCCTTGTTTGAAGTACTCTCTCTGCACACAAACAAGTAAATTTTTTTAGAATTTTGGGAAAATTAAATTCAACATGCACTGGCATCGACAAGAATCTGTACAGTGTTCATATCATAGCATATAATAAACCTACACCTTAGAAAAAATATAGTTTTTTTGTACTTTTCAGCCGTCATGCACAAAGATGTCGAAGTCTCTCGTACCGATGGTAAACGAGCATAGCATACAATTTTTAATATATCAGTAGGACATAGCACAAACCACTAGGGAACAAAAGGATATTAACACATGCAAAATTACATGGTTATTTCACAATTTCTATGTTTCACAAACAAAAAATTTTAATGCACCAAGTACATTGCCATTTTCAAACACGAACACAGGGAAAAATCAAACTGTGCTAACACAAAATTCAACACCGAAAAACGATTATGCACCAGAAAGTGAGGTGAACTTATTTAATTGCCTTGTTTGCATTAATGATGGCCTTTTTTATCTCATTCGTATTCTGATCGAAGGCCCACAGCAAAGACAGCCCCTGTAGGCTGACTGGCAAAAAAATATTGAAGTATGCAACATCTTGAGCACAAAAGCCCATTAAAATCTTTCCAAGCTCATCCAAAATTCCAACTTCCATTCCAAAGCACATTCATCCAAGCACAAATCCGATAGAAATCACAATCCACACCAAGTAAACACAAAATTAAACGCAAAATTCCTAACGTTTCACCCACACACATGGTTATTTGAATGAAGCACGACAAGAAACATTCAATTCTGGCATACATGTTTATACACAAATACAGGTTCCATACAAAAATATACAGAAACAAAAGCCACACAAAAAAAAGAGAGAAACAAAACACGAAAACCACACACATACACACGGAGGGAATGTATATGAACACACCGCAATTATAAGCCAAAGATCAAGAGGGGCTTGTTCGGCTTTGAGAATGTCAAGAATATCCGTGGCGTCGCGAGGGAGCTGATCAAGGGCCACTCTCACCTCCTCCTCCGAATTCTGTACCGGTATATATACGCAAGCCATATATTAACCAACAAATTCAACTATTTACAACCCTGAATCCCCCAAACATGTAGCCAGATACAATTGAAAAAACCCTAGCCCCGACTGATTTCGGAATTTGCAAGTGATTCGCGGAAGTAAATCCCAAACTCGGTATTATGACTGTTCCGGTGACTGGGTTCCGAGGGTGCTATTTATGGAGAGTTCTCTCCGGGGGCAAATTTGTAAATATGTTCGTATGAATTTGGGGTTTGTGAGCCAGTAAATTGGGTAAAATTTAACAAAAATTTTAAAATCATAATGGGAGCGCACATGCAAAACATTTTCTTCTCTATAAAGTTTCAAAACATTCCTAAATTTCACTTCTATTTTTGGTATCTTGATATAACATTTTTTAAGTAGCAAAAAAAGGGGCATGTCGCCATGCAAACGTGATAGTACAATGGATCCATGTAACAGCTAATAAGTAATAGTTATCGCTCTATAAAAATGATTCACTCAAATTATTATATGAATTCTTTGTAGTCCATTATAAATCATTTCAAATATTTTTTTCTGACTCGTGATCATTCATATTTCATAACACGATGTTTTTGTCTTACTTGACCCCTCAATTCACCAACATCGAGGATCTAAAAGTGAATAATACATGTTAAACTGGTAGCTCACGTGATATAAAACTTTGTCTCGCGTGTTCAAAATGTGACTCTCGTCTACATAACACTTTGTTCTGCATATCACTTATTTCGGTGTGTTTATGTCTGTGTTTGTTTCTAATACCGAAATCTGCATCATAGTTTGACTTCTTGAACTTGTTAACACATAATGATTCCTATGTTTGGAAATAAAGTGGAACAATTATTTATGGAGGTTTGGATCATAAGGAAAAATGTTCGAAGAATGGATGATAAATAAATAGGTGAAGATTGAAATCTTCATCATCATGCTCCGTATTTTAAATTGCATTTTACCATATATAGATAGGTTTTTTTTTCTAAGCCATCATATTTGATATTTTATGGTTTATCTGGTCTAATTTTATATTATTATTTTTAATTAAAACGTGATTTGATTATAAAAAAAATTATTCTGTCATTTATCTATTTCTTCTTATATCAATCATAAAAATGAAATAGTCCTACTTTTTAAAATACATTTCCATTTCATTCGGAAATTGATTACATAATGACCTATTAATTACCATAACATACAATTCCTTGAGTAATTTTCCTATCATGTACGAAATCTCATTCCCATATATTTTTGCTGCTCATAATAATCAAAGGAAATAATTCTAAATTGGCAGCAGAAAGGAAAAACCAAAACAAAATATTACATATAATTCATTAGTACATGGTTAGTAGTACAGTCCATCTTGACCATAAGTTCTTTTGTGCATCCAAAATGGATCCAAAAATCACACGCTGAGCACTTAAAAGCCATGTGATCCACGAAACCTCGAGTCATGTACTTGCACTACCCGCCGTTTTAGTTTCCAATGGTAAGGATACGAGTCAAGAGTCATCGGGTGATCATGAATTTGTCTGAAGGACAGATCAAGATTGCGTATAAACTTCGTCTTTGTGTTTGACATAGAACTAGAACTCAAGTAGTAAGGCTTATTTTCTACAAGACAAAATCAAGATCCAAGGTGATTCTCTTCTTTTCATTTTGATTGTAATTAAAACCTATAAAATTAAGTAATTTTTCTTAAATTTTGTATGCTTATTTGTTATTTATTGATTAACTTGATATAACTAAAATTATTTTAAAAACTGAAAATGTTTTTCATGATTAATTACATAATAAACCTACATAAGCTCGTAAAGTTTAAAATTAACGTTTCGTCATACTCCATATTTCTTTTAAACCTTGTTTTGAGCATTTTTAAATAGGATTTGAATTGATTTTACTTCTACATTAAAATGGGCTTTAGATGCCAATATGATCTCCAATCTGGTATACTGACATAGAGCCCAATAAACTGTTATTGCACCCTTAAAAAATGAAAAACTGGCCCATTAGAAGGGCAACTTTGCCATTTCACTTAGGTCTTGTATGGACTTAAAAACATTATTATTAAAGTAATCGAGACACATCCGATTTGCGATCTTAAATATGAAATAATTAAATGCATGTGATATTAGCTCAAATTTAATCAATTAATATTTTTAGTAATCAAATAATGTGTGTATAGATTATATCATTCTTTGACTACATAAAATGTGGAACGTTGAAATAAGAGTATAGGAGAAATATATAGAAATAATTATTCTCGTTAAGATCTGATGTCACTCTTTTACAGTCCATCTAGCCAACCAGATTAAATGGCACAAAGTCAATAGTTTGACTCATGATAACTTCTCAATAGTTCATTTATCTCAATACGATAATACTATAATTTTGAGAATGTTATCATTTTATCAAAATTACAGCCAATTAATAGTTGCTACGGTCCTCATGTTTCAGGCATATTAGCATGTAGAGTGAGTCTCATGTGAGACCGTCTCACGGGTCATAATCCGTGAGACGGGTCAACCCTACCCATATTCACAATAAAAAGTAATACTCTTAGCATAAAAAGTAATATTTTTTCATGGGTGAATTAAATAAGAGATCCGTCTCACAAATATGATCCGTGAGACCGTCTCACACAAGTTTTTGCCTAGCATGTAAGACGTATTGCACGCAGCGTGCTCGATAGAAAGAACAAAATTAAATGTTAATATTTATTTTTCAAATTTAATAAAGATTTTAATTAATCTTTGTGGAATTTAAAATTTTACATTACAGAATGTCATTTTAAATACTTTCGTTTAAGTTTTAAAATCCGCAAGCAAATATAAATTTATCTATCCAACAGTTAACCCACTGAATTTATGATTCGTGTACTCTTTAGAACATAAGTACCGACAATCCAGAAAATATATTTAGTATTTTAATCTTAATTTTGCAATATTAATCGAGCTTTTTGTGTGCGCAGATTATATATTGGATCATGATAATATGATTACTTAGTTGAAAAAATCACATTCTTTTTCAAATTTATAAATTAAATTTTGTGATCCATTAATTTGATTTTTTTAAAAAAAATTTAATTAGTTAGCCGACAAATGACCGACCAAATTACAAAAATAATAGTTTATTAAACATCATTAGCGACTTCTAACTTTTATCATAGAAAAGTTATTAGTTAGGCAGAATTCCACTTTGATGAAAGAAATTAATATTATATTTGGGCGTGGATCGGTCATTTAGTATATTTTATATGCTAATAATTAATGCATGATGTCACATTATTAAAATAATAATGTATCTTAGAATGATACTAGGAAAATTAATTTTATAATGTTAGAATTATAAAATAAAGTAGGCATTAAAACTGGTCTATTTTACAAATATCATCTTAATTTAAGACATAGGAAACGAGTTTAAGCTATTATTAGTATGTCATAATTTATTTTTTTAAAAAAAGATTAATTGATGGATTATTGCACTAGAAGAGCCTACCAACTAAAAATATCAAACTAGATAGTACTTGAAGCCTATTTGCTACAACGTCAAGAAACAAAAGGTTTAGAGGGGATAAAGTAGATTCCCACTGCACATGGTAATTATTATTATATTTTTAGCATTTTTATTTTGTCTTGGCTTGTCAAATGGGGCCAATCCATCTTATCTTTATATCATATTAGATTAAGAAATATATTGATATCGATAGGGGTGTTCATCGGTCGGTTCGGTTTAGTTTTCGGTTTTTTATTTCGGTTTTCGATTTTACAAATATATAATCCGATATTCGAACCATTTTTCTTCGGTTCGGTTCGGTTTTCTACCGAAATGGTTCGGTTATTTCGGTCGGTTAGTTCGGTTTTGATACAATTATTTAAATTAACAATATAAATATATTATAAAATATAATATGTTATCTTTTTAAATGATTTCTTAGTAAAATATTTAAATACAAAGTACAAATGAATTACATAAACAATAATCAACTAAGTATTATTCAAAATAATTCTTCATTCACTAATATCATCTCAATAAATAATATAAAATAAAAATAACATTAATAATTTAATTAAATTTCGATTTTTTCGGTCGGTTCGGTTTTGACATTTATAATCCGAAACCGAACCAAATTAATTTCGGTTTTTACATTTATATCCGAATTATAAAATTCGGTTTCCGGTTCGGTTTTTTTGGTTTGGATTTTCGGTACGAAGTTATGTTATTAAAAATATTTATATTGATATCATATCGAAAATTTCGTTGTATCAAATTAGTATAACGATTCTACCAAAATATTAAGGTATACCAATATGTCGTTACAATATCGATATATATTATTTGATATTGAAAAAGTAAAGTATATTTGTTAAAAAATTAACTTTATTATTTAAAATATTATATTTTTATTATTTCGGTATATACCGAAAATTTCAAAATTTATATTGTTATCGTACTAGATATTTCGGTAGTGATGCCATACCATACCATACCGAAATTTAGGTAAATTCATTATTTTTCAGTACGGTAACCTCAGTATACCGAAAATTCGATATTTTCCTCCACTCCTATTTTTAGTCAAACTAAATTAAAAATGAATTATTGATGATAACATATTAGTACATATATTGTTTGATTTTGTTTATTTGGTGAATTTGAGATGCAATGCAACAAAAGTAGGGTGAGCACAAATGGTATATATTACGTTACATGAAACTATTTGATTACATATATTACCAAATAATATAGATGTTTTCAACAACGGGGAACCAAAAAGTTTTCTATAAATAACTAAGGGAAGATTGGGTGAATTATCGGTACCCGTTGCATCGCACCAGTCCAATTGTCGAGTACCATGTATAAATACTAACTACTAAAATTTGGAAGAAAATAACTGAAAGAATGCGAGAAGTGTAGGCCTACGAATAATATTTTCGTGGAGTGGATGAAATAACCTATTTGTGAATCAATAATGAACATAGTCAAAAAATAGAGGTTGAGAGAATTTTTTTACCAAATTTTATAATGAACTAGAGCAAATATTATGTGGAGAAGAAAAAATAATAATTATTTTAGCTCATAGTCAATAAAATTAAAAAATTGAGGAGACGGTCACACCCATCCGCCACCCTAGCTCCGTCACTTTGGATAATATTGATTTTTGGAGGGGTCTAAGGGCAAATGCCACCAAACCAAACAAGACATGTATAATTCGAAATCCTCTGAGAATTTTGAGCAATCAAAATATGTGGTACTAAGATCAAGAAATTCTAGCCCTACCAATAAAATAACTTGTTCAATCAATGAGAGTGATAGAACGAATAAAGTGAGTACAGGAGCATCGAAATCTACTCTGAGGGTAGTTCGACGCCGACGCCGGAGATAAAGTTCGATGCCGTAAATAAAAACCACAAACAAATAAAAAAAGACCTCTTATATTGAAAATGAGAAAAGTAAAGAAAGCATCTAATGAATGTAAAACCATATATAACCTCACAAGTTCAAAAATAACATTTGGTTATTATTTTCTAAAATATTCTTTTATTTAAATCACAACATTGATGTAAATGTAATATATTGGTCTCATTTTATTTTTTTAAAAAATACATCATTTATTGCAAATATTAGACAAATAAATATGTCGGATGCGTAAACTAAGGGCAAGTATTGTGTTTTGGAAGTATTGTGTTTTGCACTTTGATACATAAAATATTTGTATCAAAATGCAATAGTAAGTGGAGTATCAGTTTGGAGTGACAAAAATTGAATGAAAAGCAGAAATACATGGAAAAAAGTAAAAAATTAGAACATATATTTTTTAAAAAAACAAATCATATAATAATCTCGAATTCATGTAAACGAATAGGGGAAAATATAATCTCTTCTAGTAAAACAAAAGTACAAGACATGACTTGACTTAATATCTTGTCAAATAATTTTGTTTTCACATTTTTTCAAGAATTAAAAACCAAGATATGAGATTTCCATAATTATTTGGCACACTGGTCATCTATTAATAATATGTAGAATAAAAATTATATAATGAAACTTAATATTATATTGTGATATTTTGATATCATATCATATTATTTTGTATTCCATGTGTAATGAAATTCGATAAATAAAATTTTTGTATTGAATTTTGGTATGGGCAAAAACTTATATCAGACGGTCTTACGAGTCGTATTTGTGAGACGGATCTCTTATTTGAATCATCCATGAAAAAATATTACTTTTTATGCTAAGAGTATTACTTTTAATTGTGAATATCGATAGGATTGACCTGTATCACAGATTAAAGTCCGTGAAACAGTCTCACATGATACTCATTATTTTGTATAATGTGAGAATTATTATATCAATTTGATTGAAGATATATTATTACTTATTGTCAAGAAATATTTGTCTTTTAGGACTGATTCCTATGCTTGTTTTCTTGATTTTATAATTAAAATATATATTTTTTCTATGTGAATGGATGGTCATTTGGATAGGAACAATAAAGACAAAATTGTCAAAAGACCATCATTATCTTCTTATCTCAGATTCTGTTCTTGTGGTGCTCTGTGAGTGGGAACTAAAAGCGCCTTTCACCCTTTTCTTTCAAAGCATATTTCCAAATAGTTTGTATTAATGGGCTTGGTCTATCACCTGATCAGAGTATATATTTATATGATTTTTTGAATTTAAAATAAAAATATGAAAGATGTGTCAGATAATTTTATGAATATCTTGAATTAAATTATAGCTTTTATACTTAAAAAAACAAGCAAATTTAACGCGTGGATAAATGTCGAAAATTGCTTTTGTTTTTATTTTTAAATATACTAAAAAGTAAAACCAGGCCATCAAAAACACTCCGTTGAATTAGCCAAGATCATATTTTGAACTGCAAATCACACAAACCGAAGATTTTTTATAACATCTCTGAGACATTTATCATTGCATTATATTGTCTCTACCATGACGAAGAATCAGGAGACCACCTTTTTCTGCTCATTCCTTGTTGTTCTTGTTGCATACTAACCGGGCATATGCCTTTTATGACCAGCTTTCCCATCTGATTTCAAGCCGCCGCCGCCACTTGATTCTCCTTCAGATGAATTATCCAAGGATTTGGTAAAAGAACTTGAAAGATCAGCATATAGATCAACAACCCGTCGGATATTATTGTTGAGCTCTCGAATCAAACCTGCATTTCTGCTTAAATTGTCTGGAATCTTGGACTCGTGATTCTGATTAATCTCATTGATCAGCAGCCTGTTCTGATCCAATATATTCTGAACTTGAACAAAACTCTTTTGAAAAGTTTGCGAGATTTTACCATCAAATTGAGTGCCATTTACAAGGTGCGAAAATGTATCTCCCTCCATTCTTGTCAAGATTCAACCTTGAACAAACAAGAGATGAAATGAATCAGGCGAAGGAACGTAACAAGAAATGAGCCAATTTCACATTTCCATTATGTATTTCAATTTTCAAAAATACCCACCTTACACAAAATAGCAACACGAAACAAAAAAAAAAAGATCAGCGAAATAACTGGACTAATTCGACATAAAAAAGCTCTGGAAAGACGCAATTTTCATGGACTTCTTTAAACAAAACAAGAACATGCTTGCTATCATTGTACAAATTCAAATTTCAACACGATACTAAAAAAGAGAGTATTATTAATGTTACTACCATAGAAATTATTGTCACTGTTATTCACGGGCTCAATAATTATTATCATATAATAATATGAGGCATGATGAGATGTGGAAAGCAGATCCCCATTTCCATAAAAGGCAAACTTTTTAAACTGTACTCATAAAATCCCACCTAAGTTTCAGCTCAGAATTTCAAAACAAGAATCTGCAAACCCAAAAGAAACCAGTCATTGATGAAGTGCATAGATCATGACAGCTCTCAAAAGGGTATCATTCCAGGAAATTAAAAGCTTCTTAACCACTAATCAACATTAATCTCATCTCATCCATTGAAAAATAAAACATCATTCAAGAACAGTAACTACCAAATATATTTAGAACAGCAATTCTGGAAACACTCGATGCTGTGGTTTCTGAAAAAGAAGAAGATTCTAGAGGTGTAGAAATAAATGGGATTTTGTTAATAAAATAAATGGGATTTAAATTAAAATTCTGAAAAAGCCAAAAAAAGGGGAGGAAAAGATTATTCAAATGCTGGAATCGTACACCTCAAAGATTGCAGGTGCAGAGTGGAATATATTGGAATTCCTAAACAAGAAACAAAAAAGAACAGGAGTGCTCGTGACCCATTATGAATCTAAATCAAGAACCCATAAAAAATCTCAAATTACGAACAATTAATAAAGAGAAATTTTTAATCAACCACAAACTGAAGTTCAAAGGATTCATGGATGGAACCGATGAAGATTCAAGAAACCCAAATGTTGGGTTTGGCCCAATATTTTCTCTGGCCCATTAGCCACCCTTATTTGCATATGGGCTGTAGGGCTTCAGCCTCTCTTCCTTTCCTTTTAAATAGAGGGCTGCCTAACGTTTCTTGGATTAATCGGTGAGTGAACAGCCGACTTGAGTGAGGAGCGTAAGCGTGAGTTTTCTGAGAGACAACAGTGCGCTTCATTCTTCTTCGGCGTCATACCAGTGTTCCTTGCTTTGTGCATGAAAGCTTTTCTCTTTCTCTTCTTCCTCTCTATTTCTAAAGTGATATACCAGAGTGGGTGAGATTGGAAATTGTCCTTGGTTCTTTGTGCGAGACAGTGTCGTTCCTACTGTGTGTAGAGTAATCGGGGTTTTGATCGGGAAACCTTTGTGGTCTTCGCCGTGGTTCACTGTGTTCTTGGGAGAGGCCGTATCAGTTTGTCTGAGCCTCGTTCAATTGCATATATCATATATACATGCTGCTGTATTTTTGTTGCTAGTTGGTTGCAGGTTCCTACGGAGCAGGAAGGCACGAACTAGACGATCTATACTCAACAGTGGTATCAGAGCCATTGGTTGCTGCCCGCTGCCCGTTGCCCGCCCTGCACCCCGCTGCCCGCCGTGCGCCTTGCTGCCCCCGCACCGTCGTCTTCGGTTCGTTGAATTTGAAACTCTTACTTAGAGTTTCGCTCTGGTATATTGGCTGGAACCTCTTTTACTGCATTTAGTAGCATAACCGCTTGCCGCGGATTTATGTGCTGGGATTTGCTGCTGGTAGAAACCTAGGATTTAAGTGCTTGTTGGTTACTGTTGTGTTTCCATTTTCGTGGCTAAAATATGTTTCCGCTGTGTTTGTTTTGATTTTGTGTGATTTAAATTTTTCTGTGTGAAAATTTGCTATTTTTGAGATTAACTGTTGTGTTTTTGGAAATGGCTATGACTGGATATAATCTCGAACCTTTTAACGGAAAAACAGATTTTTCAATATGGCAACAGAAAATGAAAGGTATTTTGATACAACAAAAGGTTTTCAAAGCGATCGACCTTTCATATTCTGCTACCGAAACTGCTGAGAAAAAGGCTGAAAATGATGAGTTTGCTTATTCGTCTATAATTTTGAACTTGTCTGACTCTGTGTTAAGAAAAGTTGGTAAACTTAATTCTGCTAAGGAACTTTGGGAAAAATTAGAAGAACTTTATACTGAAACTTCGTTGCCCAGTAAATTGTTTTTGCTTGAGAAATTTTTCCGGTTCAAACTTGATTTAAACAAAGACATTGATGAAAATCTTGATGTGTTTACCAAATTAGTGCAAGACATTAAGCAAACCGGAGATAAACATATTGATGATTACACCCCTATTGTTCTTTTAAATGCTATACCTGATTCTTACAATGATGTTAAATCTGCCATCAAGTATGGTAGAGATAACATAAACTTAGAAACTGTTGTGAATGGTTTGAAAAGCAAAGAGATAGATTTAAAAACCAATAAGGGTGGTAATAATTCTGGTGAGGTTATGTTTGTTAGAGGAAGGTCTCAAAACAGATTTCAAAATCAAAAATCTTCAAACCAATCTTCTTTTAAAAATAAAGGTAAGAGTAAATCAAGATCTAAGTCGAGGCCCAAGAATAGAAAATGCTACAATTGTGGTGAAACTGGTCATTACATTAAAGATTGCTCTAGGCCTAAGCAAAATAAAAACCAAAATTTTAAAAATCAGCATGATGATCATGCTAATATGGCTTCTTGTAGTGAAAACATAGGTGATATTTTTATGGTGACTGAGATATGTGATGTGTCTATTGTGAATTCTGTGCATTCAAATTCTGTGTGTGAAAATGAATGGTTAGTTGATTCTGCATGCACTTTCCATATGTCTCCATTCAAAAATCTGTTTTCTAGTTATAAAGAAGTGAAGCATGGGTCTGTTTCAATGGCAAATCAAAAATTGTGTCAAGTTGCTGGTCTTGGTGATGTCTCTTTGAAATTTGATTCTGGTTATGTGTTAACTTTGAAAAATGTGAGGCATGTTCCTGATTTATGTCATAATTTGATTTCCTGTGCTGCATTGGAAGATGATGATTTACAGGGTAGATGGGGAAATGGGGTTATGAAAATCATGAAAGGGTCTTTGGTGATTTTTAAAGCTGCTAAAAAGAAAAACTTGTATGTTTGCTATGCTGAATCTGAATCTTGTGTACAAAATTCTGTGAATGCTGTCTTAAGTGACAAAACTGATTTGTGGCATAAAAGATTAGGTCACATGAGTTCTAAAGGTCTTGAAATTTTGCACAAAGATGGTTATTTTGGTAGTGACAAATTGTCCTGTATGCCATTTTGTGATTCATGTGTTCTTGGTAAACAGTCTAGAGTGAAGTTTTCCAATTCCCCTGTTCCCAAACAATCTGTTACTTCTGAAATACTTGAGTATTTGCATGCTGATGTTTGGGGTCCTGCGAGTGTGCCCACACAAGGTGGAAATCGGTATTTTCTATCTGTCATTGATGATTTTTCAAGAAAAGTTTGGGTGTTTTTAATGAAAAACAAATCTGATGTTTTTGAAAAGTTTAAAAACTGGAAAACTTTGATTGAAAATCAAACAGGTAAGAAAATTAAAATTCTAAGAACTGATAATGGTCTTGAATTTTGTAATCAATTGTTTGATAATTTGTGTGCTGAATCTGGTATTCAAAGACATAGAACAGTCCCTTATACACCTCAGCAAAATGGTGTCGCTGAGCGTATGAATAGAACTTTACTTGAAAGGGTGAGGTGTATGCTTGCAAGTTCTGGTCTTTCAAAAAAGTTCTGGGGTGAAGCTGTTTGTACTGCTGCTTATTTGATAAATAGGTCTCCTTCTGTGCCTTTGAATGGTAAATGTCCAGAATCTGTGTGGTCTGGTACTCAAATTAATTTATCAAACTTGAAAGTTTTTGGTTGTTCTGCTTTTGTGCATCAAAAAAATGACAAACTTGAACCAAGGTCTGTGAAATGTGTTTTTCTTGGCTATCCTGATGGGGTCAAAGGTTATAGATTGTGGTTAAGGGATCAATCTGGTTTTAAAGTGTTAATCAGTAGGGATGTTGTTTTCAATGAGTTTGAATTCCCCTGTTTATCTGCTCCTTTACCTATTCCTGAACCTGCCACACCTCCAAACAAGGTGGAGTATTTACTTGGTCCAAGTCATGATGCTGAAAATGTGCAGAATGTTCCTGTTGTGAATGATTTATCTGAAAATCTTTCTGAAACTGCTTCTGATAGTCAAGTTGATGCTGATGTGCATGAAGAAATTGCTGAAAATGTGCCTGAAACTGATATTAGTGATTTGAATGATTATCAATTGGCTAGGGATAGATCTAGAAGAGATACTAGGCAGCCACAACGCTTTGATGATTTTCATATGACTTCTCATGCATTTAGTGTGTTTGAGTCGATTGATAACCTTGAACCTAAGTCATATGAAGAGGCTTTAAAATCTGAAAATTCTGTGCAATGGTTAAATGCGATGAATGAAGAAATTAACTCTCTGCATGTTAACAACACTTGGATTCTTGTACCTAGACCTGATAATTGTTCTGTTGTGGACTGTAAGTGGTTATTTAAGGTCAAGAATGAATGTGAATCTGTTAGATTTAAAGCTAGGTTAGTGGCTAAGGGCTTTACTCAAAAAGAAGGGATAGACTATACTGAAATATTTGCTCCTGTTGTGAAATTTACTACTGTGAGAATCATGCTTGCCCTTGTTGCTCAGTTTGATTGGGAGTTGAAACAATTAGATGTTAAAACTGCTTTTTTACATGGTGAACTTGATGAAAAAATTTGTATGAGGCAACCTGATGGTTTTGTTGATTCTAAGTATCCTGATCATGTTTGTTTGTTAAAGAAATCTTTGTATGGATTAAAGCAATCTCCTAGACAATGGAACAAAAAGTTTGATGAATGCATGCTCTCTATGAATTTTACTAGAAGTAATTATGATCATTGCTTGTATTTCAAACAAAATGCTAAAGTTCCTGTTTTCTTGCTTATCTATGTGGATGATATGCTATTGATTAGTTCTTGTGTGAAAACTATTGATCATGTCAAAAATTGCTTAAGTGCTAAATTTGATATGAAATTCTTAGGAGATGCTAAACGTATTCTTGGCATGAACATTTATAGGGATAGAAAACGTTCTGTCATTTTGTTGAATCAGGATACTTATGTTAAGAAAGTTTTGAGTAAATTTTCCATGTTAAATGCAAAACCAGTCAATGTGCCTTTAGCCGGTCATTTTGTTCTAAGTAAAGAGCAATCCCCTAAAACTGATTTTGATGTTAAAAGCATGAAGAATGTGCCATATTCAAATGCTATAGGTTCTGTCATGTATTTAATGGTTAGCACGAGGCCTGATATTGCATATTCTGTGAGTTGTTTGAGTCGGTATATGTCTAATCCTGGTGTTCACCATTGGCAAGCTGTCAAATGGCTTTTGAGATACCTGAATGGTTCTGTGAAGTATGGCTTAAAATTTTCAAAATCTGATGTTGGTGTTAAATTGATTGGATATGTGGATTCTAACTATGCAAATGATAGGGACAACAGAAAATCAACAACTTCTTATGTGTTTACATTGTGTGGTGCTTGTATTAGCTGGAAATCTCAATTACAACACATAGTTGCTCTTTCAACCACTGAATCTGAGTATGTTGCTGTCACTGAAGCTTTAAAAGAAGCTATTTGGTTGAAAGGTCTTATTTCTGAAATTGGTTTTCTTGAAGGTGAAGTTGTAGTATTTTCTGATAGTCAGTCTGGTATACAACTGTGTAAGAATCCTGTTTTTCATGATAGAACTAAACATATTGATGTTAGATTCCACTACATTCGTGATGTGGTTGCTAAAGGCATAGTCTATCTTGAAAAAATTCCTTCTCAATTTAATCCTGCTGACATGGGAACTAAGTGTTTATCAACTGAAAAATTTATATCTTGTCTAAAAATTTTAAATTTTGATACTTCTGACTGATGTGTTCGGTTTATGTTCTTTTAGTGTAGCTTACTTAGTGTTTGCTACATATTGTTACTTGTACTAACTTTGTGTTTTCTGCAAGTGGGGCGATGATGATGGCTGTAGGTGACTCTCCTGACCAGTTGAACCGGTGTTGGGCCAAAAGGTGGAGAAATGTTGGGTTTGGCCCAATATTTTCTCTGGCCCATTAGCCACCCTTATTTGCATATGGGCTGTAGGGCTTCAGCCTCTCTTCCTTTCCTTTTAAATAGAGGGCTGCCTAACGTTTCTTGGATTAATCGGTGAGTGAACAGCCGACTTGAGTGAGGAGCGTAAGCGTGAGTTTTCTGAGAGACAACAGTGCGCTTCATTCTTCTTCGGCGTCATACCAGTGTTCCTTGCTTTGTGCATGAAAGCTTTTCTCTTTCTCTTCTTCCTCTCTATTTCTAAAGTGATATACCAGAGTGGGTGAGATTGGAAATTGTCCTTGGTTCTTTGTGCGAGACAGTGTCGTTCCTACTGTGTGTAGAGTAATCGGGGTTTTGATCGGGAAACCTTTGTGGTCTTCGCCGTGGTTCACTGTGTTCTTGGGAGAGGCCGTATCAGTTTGTCTGAGCCTCGTTCAATTGCATATATCATATATACATGCTGCTGTATTTTTGTTGCTAGTTGGTTGCAGGTTCCTACGGAGCAGGAAGGCACGAACTAGACGATCTATACTCAACACCAAAAACCATGGAAGCTGAAAACACCGTTTTTTTCAGGGAAAAAAAACAGCAGAATTTGCTCCCCAAAAAAAACCCAGGAAAACATTAACAAAAAACTCCTCAAAACTAACCTCATGAAAGAGACTAAATGTGTATTTTAGAGTATATACAGACTCCATTATTGCTTGGTCGGCGTACCTTGTAGAAGTGGGAGCATTATAATGGCGGAGATGAAGAGAAGACAGATTGACAGAGGCGGAAACGGAATGATGCGCGACTGAATCGAATCTCGCATGAAGAGAAGAAGAAAAAGAGAGAGCGACAGAGGGAGAGAGAATACGTAGATTTGACAATCACCAAATACTAAATTGTAACCAATGATTCTTTTTCAATCATTAAATTTTCTGAGAGATATCATATGGTAGTTATTAATGTTAAAAGTATATAATCCTGAAAGAAGTATATAATATATAAATTTGTTGTATTGTCGTATGAACTCGCATGATTTTCATATCATTTAATAACTATTATAATTTGTGTAATTAATTTTGTAAATAAATAAGATATAAGATTTCATATATTATTCAATAATAAAATTATAATTGAAATCCACGGATTTTAAATTTGTCCAACCAAATGTAGCCTAAAAGAATCCACATGATCGAATAATATCGGCTTGACGACAAGTCATGGGGTAAAGCTAGCACGGTGAATGTAAGGAAATTATAAGTAGACATCAAATCATGGTAAAAAATTCGCTTTGGATTCTAAAAATAGTTTTTCCACTGATTGTGTATATATATTGTAGTAATTTTAATACTCTATGAATTGTGACTATTTTTGTTGTACTTTGAAACTAAAGTCTCAGAAATAATATAATATAAGTTATTTCAAATAACGCAATCAATTTTTTAATTGGATGATCTAATACAACTTATTGGAAACTATAATAGCCCATTTAGATTAATGTCAAAGGTTCGAATTTAGGCTTGGGGTCATATCCGGTCCATTTGGGTTGGACTGGGTATTTTGTTTCGAATTAAATTAGCAAATTTAGTTTTATCCTTTTTTTTTTAAGTGTGTTTTAATTTATTGACATGATATGAATCGAGTCAACTCATCTCATAAAACCGTCACAAGAAAGACTTACTATAATTTGAATAAAATTTTAATTTTGTGTGTTATTGTCAAAGGATTTGGCACGCATGCATAGAAATATTTCTAATCACTCAATCTGCCCTATAAAATTAGTTCAAATAAATTGTTTTATAAAGTCTACTGACCAATAAAAAAAGAGTATTAATATAGATAATAAATTATTAAAAATATAATTTTAATAGTTTAAATTTAAATTTAAATTACTCAAGGGCGCAACGTGGAACAGTTTATGCCGGGATTACGAGCTGGAATCTTTAATCGGTCGACGGTTTTGGATGTTTCGGCACGACCGAACGAAGGGACTTTGTCTTGCAATAATCTCTTGCCTGCTCAACACAATGAATTAGAGTGAACTCGATAAAGAGAATCATGTGGTTTAATTTTATTGGAATTCGAACTTCATTAATTCGTGTATATATTATGTTATATTACGTGTTGAGATTTTAAGAAATTGTTCCTCGCCATGCATGCATGGAATCTTCATGTACCAATTTCAAGTCTATTAATTAATTTAATAAATAATACACGCATTTCACGGTGCAAAAGATTTAAGTAAATTTTTTATTTTATTGATCTAACATGAAAAAAATTCAAATAACCCGTACCTTTTTTGAAGAATAAAATATTATAATTTTATCAACCCACGAATCTTTTTTTGTTTACATAAGTTCTGAAATTCAAAGACATCTCGTCCAAAATTAAATTTTTTTATAAAAAAATAAATATGATTTTTTCTTTCAATTATATTATATATTACACAAAAAATTCTTATAAGACCGTAAATTTTATAAGACGAATCTCTTATTCGACTTAGCTTAACAAAAAATCTTATCTTTTATGTTAATAGTATTATTTTTGGATTTAAATATAGATCGAGTCAATCCATGAGACTGTCTCACAAAATACATCGTATCATATCTCAAGTAGGAGTCTAATTAATAAAAAAAACTTTCCATGTGCATTAATAACACTCATATCGTCATATATATATATATATATATAAACCCCAATTACCTCATCCATCCCGCGGAAAACAAGTTCTCTTCTGCTGAAGAAGGTACGTGATTCCTTGGACTGTGGTCGCCTCCCTAATTCAACTTTAATTATATTTTCATTAGAACAGCTAATCCAGAAGGTTTTTGGCCAAATTCGGGTTTTTTTGTTAGATTTTTTAAACGTAATAATATTCATATGAAAAATAGCGGTTCATGGTATTATTATTGCCGCATTAAAATTGGAGAAATAAGCCGTTTGTGTTTCTGCACTAGAATTTGGAGTATGTACAGGATTCATTTTGAAAATTTTGATTCAAATTAAACTTGTTTTAGTTTAGATTTTGAATTGGAAACCATTGTTTTGAAACCGTACTCGATGACCGAGAACCGATCAGTACAGGTTCTGTACAAACCAAACCAAAAACTGTTTTACCGATCAAGAACTTATCGGACCATTTTTGAAAGTGTTTGAACCGGTTAAATCCGGTTTGACAGGTTCACCTTTTTAAAAGAAAATTGAATTTAATTATTTCTTATATTTATAATTTTATTTTTAGTTATACATATACAATCATTTGAAATTTTTACTTTGTTAAAAATATTATCTTAGTAATGTTAAATATTATTTGATTTATTTTTTGTTTTAAAAATATAGATAGTTATATTAGTATTTTTTTTATTATATGTATGCTTAGATTTTAAAATTTGTTGAATATATATATTTTTATTATTTATATATGTTTCTAAAATTTTAAAAATATTATTTTATATAATATAATATAATTTTTTTTATATCCGACTATTTAAAATCACTATTAAGTTTTGGTTCAGTTATAAAAATATTGTTGGAAAGGTAAGCAGTTTCTCATTTGAAAATCCCTTTCAAAGCTTTGTTTTTTTTAAAAAATATATAGCTTGTAATTATAGTTTTTGAAGGAGTTATTTGCACAAACCCCGGTGAAATATCAAACATGAACATTTCTTCCATGTGAAAATTTAACAGGCATCTTGCACCACCCGAAAATCCGGTAAGTTAAAATATTTTGATAATATCTAATAAACTAGTGATCAAAATGACCACCGAGAAAACAATTAGAAATAAAATCCAATTTGCTATAAGTCATATTTCAGGCTGACTAAAATGATTCGAATGTTAACTGTGTTAACCGAACGCTTCCGGTTGTTGTATCTGTGTCATCAAGCTCGATCTTACAACGCCCGGTTAGGATAGATAACATCATAACTAATCAGTCCGACCTGCAATATGACTTGTAGCAAATTGAATTTTCTTTATAATTATTTTATTCGCTAGTCATTTGATCGATGTTCTATGAAATATAATCAAAACACTTCAACTTGCTAGATTCTAGGTGGTATAAAGGTGTTCGTACAACTTTTATAAAATGCTGAGATCTAGAATATGTCTATTTAATTTTCACTTGGAAGAAATATATAAATTTTTTTTAGATTTCAAAGGAGTTTGATGCAAAAAAAAAAAAAAAAAAACCTTTATTTGAATATAATTTTCTAGTATAATCTATTATTTTTTAATTATATTTTGAATATAACTACATGTTTCCTATTTGGATTCGAACTGAAAATCTTCCATATTGAAATATATAAATTCTAATAATAAAGTATATTTTTGTTTCTACGATTTTATGCCATCCAGGATATATAACCACCATGTTTCCATTTTGGACTATACTTAACCAAAAACCTTCCATAAATAGTCTTCGCATATATGCAAACAATGTTATAATTTTCACGCTAAACTTATATATTTCACATCTCGTGTTTTGATTTTCGTCTCATTTTCTTCTTTCGTTCGCTGCTAAATATATATCCCGAAGAAAACAACTTCTCCTTTCTTGAAGTTTAATCGGAAGGTGCGTAGTTTTTTTGTATCGGGTTTAGGGTTTTGTGTATTTATTCCCACTACTTTTTGATATAATAATGTATTTGAAAATTAAAACCAGCCCTACTATGAAAATATTCGATAGTAGGGGTGGTTAAGATCTTAATTCTGCTCTTAAAATCTTCTTGAACAGCACTCGCCGTAAAGGCCCCACTCTGATTAATTTTTTTTAAAAAAGGAATTAATATCAATCTTTGAATAAGGATTTTCTTTTTGTTTCCGTAAGTTTACTAGCGAGCTGAGCGATCGATGGCGGGGGGTTACGTAACTTACGTTGGTGTTGCGGGTGAAGATGTTGAATTAGATTATGCTTTGATCGACGGGGCTTTGAATCTGATGGCATTTACATCCGGAAACAACACCTTGGATGAAGAAACAATAAGAAAATCACAACTACTCAAGAAAATCGTCGCTCAGAAATGGGAAGACGAATCCCGGAATGTGCGGAAGTCACGAACCAAGGTCACTGTTAATCAGAGTCAATTTAAACGTAAAGGCGGCAAGTTCAACATCAAGAAATCACATCAACGTGAAGAATCCTCGAGTTCAAGAACCAATCCCCGTCCATCATCTGTTGTTGGGTCGTTACCTGCAGGGATTCAAGAGTTGATAGGGCTGTGCAGCTTCCCTACTCAAAAACAAATCACCGACAGTGATGTAAATCATGCGCTGTGCAGGCTAATGTTACCAAGGCACTGGGTGATGAAACTTCTTAAAGACATGTTGAATCGAAATGAGCGCAAGGGACTCAAGAAATTAGGGATACCAGCGACTATCTATGGTCCGGACGGAAGGGAATACGCCATGATCTTTGTTTCTTGGAACGATAAAAAATTCTACGTCCTCAAAAGCAAAATGTGGAACCAATTCTGCCAAGATTACGGGCTCGGCACCTCGACGACGCACATGGAGACACTGTCGATTTGGATGTTCCGCCATAGGCAAACGAATGATCTCTGTTTTGCCTTAACTTGGTAGTTCCTTGAAGGTAGCGTGAACGAAATTTGTTCTTTCGAAGACGGTGACATTTGAGTGATTTCAATAATAAAACTTAGTATCTCCAAAACAAAAATCTATAATTTCAATTTATTTTTTTAATGAATCTATTTTCTATTGGACCATTTATGTTTTAAAATAAAATATGATTAGACAACATGTCTGTTTTAATCCGATTATGTTGATTTCATATTATTATAATTATTTGTATATATATATCATGATTACTATATTTTTAAATAATGATTAAATGATCAAAAACTACCCATTAATGTTTTATTTTTAAATATAAATAGTCACGTGTTATTATGGATGAGAAATTTTATTTTATTATTTTCGTATTATGAACACAAGTTCTAGTGAGCTGAAGCCCTCCTATGTATCGCGTAAGAACAGCTGTAACCGCCCGCACGCCGCCCTTCTCGGCTTCGCCATTCAGTTCTCAGTCACGAGTCTCCGTCAGAATGTCTTCATCCACCTCCGATTCTGCCCAAATCATCGAGCACATAGTTCTGTTCAAGGTCAAGCCCGCCGCTGACCCCGCTGCCGTCAACCTTTAGGAATGATACATTTTCCTTGCTTTGGTTAAACTTAAGCGCCTTACTGTGTTTGCTATTTTATACAAAGATTGTTTAATTCTCGTTCATTCGGTTTATTTGGCTTATCTTTCGGTTAAATTAATTCGTATGATCAACTTGAAGTTTATCATAATTAACATAAAACATAAAGTCGAGCCAGTTTCTTTTGTTTTCATTGTACATTTATGCTTTAAATTTTGCTTTAAATATTGTTTTCCCTTAGGTTTGTTTCGGAGGAGTGATTGGATGAAGTGGAGCGGCAACGTAGGACAGATAATAATGGATTGCCTAGCTTTGAGTTCTCACCTTGTTATATGCATAAACCCAGAATACTGCTATTTGTGTAACGTACCTTCGTGGGATCCTAACGTAGCAGATCCTTGAGAGTTCGATATATGCCCATGACGTATCTCTTTGCATGACTTTTAATTGCATGTCGGCATTTAACATATTCAGCTAAGTCTAGCCAATAACGTAGGCATAAACCACACATATCAATACTAGCTAGCAAAAGACATAGTTGTTAGGGGCGTAAGGCGCATCCAAAAAACAAGGTCGAAGCATGTCATTTCTTAAATATTTATTGATAGAATTATAGTTACTTATTGCGCATATATTACCGTCATTTAGCACTCAAAGGACTCAACCTATTACTTTGTTGTTTACTATAATTTTCAAAAACATGAATGACTACATGATTTGGATCAAGTGGACGAGCGACAGCAGAAGACGGATGAATTTAGTTGTTTTCCATCAGACATTTGTTTTAGCAGAGAAGGATGTCATAATACTTTGTTGTATGCAATAAAATGCTCAGCATTGATTTGCAAACAGATGAAAATGCTTCGTCGCTTGTTATATATTGATGATATTTAGATAATTGATTTGATTGTAATATTTTTTGTGTAAATAGATGTGTTTAATTGAAATAAGATATAATTTAATTCTCTCTTCTTCTACTATTAAATTTGTAACACGTTATCAGGACGAATGTTCTTCAAATTATAAATTCATAAATAATTTTATTCTTAGTCATTGTATGGATGCTCTCGAAGAAGTACGATATTTAGGTAATGATCTCGAAGAATCACAAAATTTAACTTGATATTAATGTTTTTAGTTTTGTGTTATGATCTTGAAGTAATATTGATGCTCCCGAAGTAGAACAAATTCTAGGTTTATATTGATGTTTATGAAGAATCACATTTTTTACTTTTATGTTGTTGCTACTTGCTCCTGAAGTAGCACAACACGATTTTTTTGTCGATAATCTTGACAGATATATGATTAAATATAAAAGTCTGAGATTTATCAATATTCATAAAAATTTAAAAGTTTATCAATATTTTTATACATTGCGAATTTTATAAAAATACTTCAAAAGAATTTAATAATAGAAGATTTTATCAATATTCATGTAGAATATTGATATATAAGACATGAACATTAATGAATATATTGATTCAATATTTTGACATATATCAATATTTCTTAAAAATTGATCCGAAATTCAAGATTCGTCAATATTCTTTAAGAATATTGATTCAATACGGATTAAAAATATATTATTTTTTATTTAAGTTTTCTTATTATACCCTCTCACGATTGTTTAGTAATTAGTATTTACACTCTTTTAATTTTCGTGTCAAAATACTAATATTTTATTAGTTAATAATTATGCCAACAGATCATATGATCTGTTTATTTTTATTTACATGATTATTTATATTTCCTTTGAACAAATCGGTAATAGATCTATACATTAGATAAATTAATTCATTACATAGATTTATGAAAGTTTTTTTTTTTTTAAAAAAAATTGCACAGTAAAATCGTGACTAGACCCCATTGCATATTATCTATTTATTTCTTTTACGATAATAATACAATTGTATTATCTAAATATGATTATTCTAATTTTTTTAATTGTTTTTGGTATAACGGTTGAAATGGCAATTAATATAATCAAACTTGATTTTGAAGCATTTGTTTTAACCGAAAAAGATTATTTGTCATGGAATTTGGATGCCGAAATTCATCTTGTCTACAAGAATTTATCATATATGATAAAAAAACAAAAATCCGTACAGAAATCCGGATCATGCAAAAACACTTATTTTTCTTCATCACCATCTCAATGATGGATTAAAAGTTGAGTATCTCACTGTAAAAGAGCCACAAGAACTTTAGAAAAATTTGAAATAAATGTTTGACCATTAGAGAACCATAAAAGCATGTTATGAATGAATCCATCCATGCCTTCAAGATTTCAAATCTGTAAACGATTATAACTCGGCATTATTCAAGATCATTTCCAAGCTCAAACTTTGTGGAGAAAATATTACTCATTAAGCCTTTTTTAGAAAATCTTTCTCCACTTTTCATGCATCGTATGTACTCCTACCACCACAATATCTTGAGCATGGATTCAAAAAAATGCTCCAAGCTTATCTCATGCCCACTGGTTGGTGAACAAAATAATTAGCTTCTCATGAAAAATCTTCAATTGCGCCCAACTGGCCGTACACAAATTCTTGAAGCAAATGAAATGTCATTAATTACCTCATGAAGTGAATTCTAACTCAACTCAAAATCGTAAAAATGGAAGAGGTCATGAGCATGGCCGTAATCATGCCCAAAGGAAAAATTATCAACAACAAGATGAAAAAAGATATAAGATAAATCACAAGTAGTGGAAATCCAATAATGAATAAGAAAAAAAGAAAAGCTTGGAAAAAAAGAAGATAAATGTTTGAAATGTGGAATGAAAGAGCATTGGTCTCATACGACAAAACATTTTGTGGATCTTTACCAAAATTCAATCAAAAGAAAAGGAAAAAATAGAGATAAATTTTGTTGATGATGATGGTTTGGTCGACATATAACTCACTTAGATGTCTCTAATTTCTTTGCTAATTCGGATGAAAATATTGATCACTTGATTGGAGGTGGAGTGATAGAAAAAACTGAATAATTTAATGTCGATTTTATTTTTTTCCTCTAAAAATTCAGTTTACATTTTAAGTTGTTTTCGAATTCTTTCAAGAAAGTATGTAATAATAATCGTTTGATTTAGTGTCTTTTCAAAGTTCAATCTTCTTTTCAATTATAGCCAAATTTATTATTTTTGAGTTTTATTTAATAAAGTGTTTTATTCATAAACCTTGAATTTAATAATCCTGAAGTTTTGACTTATTAAATCATGCATCAATTTTTTTAAGATTAATGATGAAATATCAAAATGAAGGTCAAGCTGATAGTGGTATAAGAATACCATCCTTTAAAGAAAATGGTATTTTTTAAAATTAACATTAATTGAAAATAATATTATAATAATATCAGGTACATCAAAAATTATTGAAGGAAATGAAAATACAAAAATAATTTTACCAAATGATATCTCTCTAAATTCCAATCAACTTCAAATCTTTTTTCGAGCTATCCCGAACTCGAATGTGAAAATTTATCAATAAGATTATTCTAAATTTGGTAAAAAAAATATATTTTCCGGACAATATTTATTTAATATAACTTGTTCAATTATACTTTTAAGTTAAAATATATATTTCCCAATCTGGAATATGGGCATTCGAATTTTCGATGGGCCGAATAATTTTTTGGACTTTAATTAGCCCAATTTAGGCACTCCAAATTGGGCCCAAACCCATTTTAAAAGCAATCGCAGCGTCGGATCTACCCAACTTACTTCCCCATAATAATAACCCCTGCTGATATCGAAACCCTAACTTCCATCAAGAGTTTGGCATTACACTTCTATCTGCAAACTCGAAAATGGCGACTCAAATGACCAAAATGATCTATACACATTTGATGTTTTTTTCTGTTTGATATTTGATTGATTCTGAGTAAATGGCGCCAGTTTGTGGCCGATGGAGTTTTTCTTTGCGGAGCTCAACGAGGTCTTGAATCGTGAGCTAGCGGAGGATGGATACTCTGGGGTGGAAGTTAGGGTCACTCCCATGAGGACTTAGATCATAATCCGTGCAACCAGAATGTTCTTGGTGTATTTTTTGTGCATTTTTTTTAATTTTTTGATTCAGATTAATATTGGGTAGCTTCTCAGGTTTTATATTTTTATTCAAGTTTGTGCTGATTTGGCTTGGAATTTCTTGATCCTTTACGTAATAGGTGAGAAGGGAAGGCGGATTAGGTAGTTGACCTCAGTGGTACAGAAGTGGTTTAAGTTCCCGGAGAACAGCGTGGAGTTGTATGCCGAGAAGATTGATAACAGTGGGCTGTGCGCCATTGCTCAGGTGGAGTCTCTTCGCTACAAGCTCCTTGGTGGCCTTGATGTCAGGCGGTAATGAATCAATTTCATTGTTCTTAAATATTTTATTGTGGGAAATTGGCTTTATTTGATCTACCTTGGTTGGTGAACCCATCTCATTGAAAAGCCTTAGAGAGTGTTTTTGTAGCTTCAATACTCGCAGACAAAATATTACATCCTTTCCAGATACTATATTTTGAATTGTTAGTAATTTCAATTCTTGTTATTAATGTTAGTATGTCATCCATAAAGCAAATTGGTGATTCAACGCCAATTTGTGTCGGAAGATGACCATATCATTATCTTCCTCCATGGCATCATACCCCTGAAGTGAACTGGTCTTCATGCTGTTGCCATGGAGAAGAAACATGAAAATAGGTTAATCAACCTGATTGTCGTTTTCTAGTCCTATATTTGTTAATGATTACAGTTTGGATATTAGTTATGCAAAGTTCAATATTCTCAATGATGATTTTTTTTTGGTTTGTGTGTTGATTTGTGTTTGCCAAAGAACTTGGGTGATTTTCAGTTGCTAATTTTCTCAAAATGCATTAATTAATATCATATATGAAGACAACATGTCGGTTTGCATTATAATGTGTTTGTGTTGATTCAAAACCTGTGAACTTTAGCTTTATGAATTTTTCTTAGCTTTTTTTACTACCAAGATGTAGTGATTACGAGGTTTCTAATGCTTTTTCTTACTAATGTCATCCATAAAGCAAATTGGCGCCTGTACGCCAATTTTGTGTCGGACGATGACTAAAAATACTTCTTCATCTGTGCGAACCCACTCGTTGTATGTACTGGTGTTCATTTGGTAACCATGAAGAAGACACATGAGAAATCATTTACCCAGTTGTATCATGATATTAAATATTGTCGCACACCAAAATGTGGAAGAGGGAAGTATACACATTCTTCAATCCCACGTCATTGAAGAGGATTCATAAACCGAAAACATGGGTTAATTATTTGATCCGCGCTCTCTTGGAAACCAAAGGCTGGTACTTCTTCGTTTTACCAGAATTTTTGATACGACATCATTCAGAATAATCATGTATTACTTCGTCCTAATTTAGACCCATGAATAAACAATAAATATCAACAGACAAATAAATATTATGGAATTCATTAATATCAATTCATGCCACTAAATGTCACCATACCGCAATCTTCCACTTCCTATGGCTAAAAAGATGTTCACATTTTCTGTAATAAATAAAAGAAGTGTTCGCAAGAATTAAAAAATATTGGTATCTTAACTCTATTTTCTCATCATGCAGTACAAGATGCATAAGAGTTGTCACAATTGTTTCCATTATCGGACGAGGTTGAGGACTAGCCGACGAAACAAAACTTTTCGTGCTCGAACTATTTTATCCTAGAGTGATTAACCAATTTTCTTCCAAAATCTGAAATGCAGTGACCTTTTTTTCCAAAGCGATATTATTTTAGAAGTAAAAAGAAGTGTAATAATATCAGAAACCCCATTGTAATTGAGCAATCTTAGATGAATCAATATACACCAATGAAACCACACAAGGCTAGTTAGACTTGTACAAAATGGAGAAAAACCTAAAAAATTAGCCCGAGGTTTAAAAATATTATGAAATGTCCAATCTTAAAAAGTGTGATGACATCAGCACAAAGAAACATATTGGAAGAGCAAGTATTAGAATGTGTGGTTAGACAGACCGGATTATAAATGGACCTGCCCCACGTCAATGGTCATTTATAATAATAGTTAAGCTGCAATATATTTAATAAATTATAATATCTACTGGAAACATGTGTGTATCTCAAAGCCAATTACCACAAACGACGAGCTAGGCAAAGCATAACTCGATAATCAGGATCTCGGAGCAGCATAAAAAGCTTGTTGATCACTAAGGCATAGTTTGGTACATGAGATAAGAGAGTGATTGATAAATAATCCTCATTATCCCATGTTTGGTACCTTTATAAAAAGCTCGTGATAATATCATGGACCCTTGATAAATAATTTTTTAGAAAGATAAAATGTACCTTCTATTAGGTGTGATAACTTTAATTTAATGATAAAATACACTACAAATGACTTAATTACCCTCAATTTATAAATGACTTTTATAAATCTATGCTAGTAGGTAGAAATTAAAATCAAATAAATTTTTTTATTTATTTTTATACATTATATAATATGATATTTATATAAATGAATTCGAGATAATTATATAAATATTTTTTATAAATCTCAATAAAATTATTAGTATCACTCGATTGATCTTAAAAATTGATATTTGACTTGACTCACAAAATCAAGTGTTCAATTATCATATTATATAATATATAAAATTAGGTAAAAATAAATAAATCATGCAAGCACTATCGGCTCATGAAAAGATAAAAAATATGAACTCAAACAACAACTTTGAAATTATAAAATTTATTATGATAAGGTTAATTTTGTCATTACAATATAATATATAAATTTAATCACTCTTATTAAAATCATACCAAACATTAAATATAATATCCTACATCTTATTTATCATTAACTTATCTTTATATTATATATCGCATGTTTATCCTATCATGTGTACCAAACTATGCCTCAATGTATGACATAACAATGAATAAAAGAATGACAACTTAAGTGAGGGACTAAAGATTAATGACATAAAAAGAAAATCAAGATAAATAAATTAGCTCAACATTAATGTTGCAGATAAAGATTAATCACCTGAGCAAGTTGTGGTATGAGTAATACAAAATTGCATATGCAGTCGACAAGCTTAGCGTGATCATACTAGCCAAAGAGACTATTATCAAAGACTTCAATCACCAAATCTCCAAGAGAAATCAAGCACTAAAAGTTGATAGAATAATTTAGTAAAAGAAAACAATTTTCTAGCAAGTATTACCACGGGAAAGCTTAAACATGACTATTGTGAAGTAATTCAATGGACTAAATTTCTTCACATGGTATGTCCTGGTTAATCTGGAACCTAATTTCTTGCAACTGACTTCTAGTTAACTATGCTTCAGTTGTCTCTGTTTCACTTCATTGGATAATTTGTACAAAGTAAGCATAACTAACAACTGCATTCCTCAAGATTGTTCTGACAAAAGCTAACAATGACATGCGTAAAGTCCAAAAAAAAAGATCAAGTGAGAAACAATAATATTGACACTACCAACTCAAACACACACATCCCACTAGCCATCAATAATTTACCACTAAAACATTCCCTGCAAGCTTAAGGACATATCACGACTATCATACCTCTTCGGAGTCCAGTGTTCTAAATGGCGGTGGAGGCGGCCGCCTACCGCCTCGACCGCACCGGCTATGCATGAGGCGGGTGTTTTAGGCGGCCCAAGCTATATGGCGTTGGGGAGGCGGGGCGAGACGACGAGCAGGCGGGGCTAGGCGGGCGAGGCAGGCACTCAAGATTTTTAGGTTGTAGTCAACAATTTAAAAAACCTAGTCAACAATTTTAAAAATCTAGTCAAAGTCAACTAATTTTAAGTATTAAAACCCTGACACACCTCACTTTATTTATTTTATTTTTGGTTTTCACTCTCAACTCTCAACCACAACACACAATCTGTCGCCCGCCGACCGCCTCCTCCTACTACCGCCAGCAGTCAGAATGATGAGAGGATCATGGATGTAGTAGATGGTGCATATGTAGATGATTTGGAAGATTAGTTATGTTTAGTCTACTATTTGTTCTAATGATGAATAATTGATTGAAATTTTGAAATTTAAACTTAGTTTTTTGGTAAAAATAATTATGTTACTTTTTTAGCATAATAACATTAATATGATGATGAATCTTTATTAATTGCACATTATCTATATGATATTATATTTTATGCTTAAACATTATTTAATTTCACATTTTATATAAAAATGATTATATTGCATGATTATCTATAAGAAAATTACTTAAAAAAACTCAACCGCCTAGGCGGCTGAGGTGGTAGGCGGTCACTGACCGTCCCGTCACCGCCTCCCGCCATTTATAACCTTGCTTCGGACACCCTTTCCATGAAGGAAGATGCAACAAACAGTCTTATGAATTACAACTCTGTCTAACTGCTAAAGGCTTCCCACCAAACAACAGATGCCATCCAGTATATCAGAACACTGAAGTTTAAGATTTTCGCATGAATTTACTACATCAGTCATAGACCTAACCTGCGGAGGGGAAACCAAACCGAGACCAAGTAGTTTCAGATTAATCACCTGGTGCCACCAAATTGTTTGCATTGAAATAACAAAGATGTCAAAAAGAGCACATTACCAAATTCAATAATGTCTGTTGTTGGCAGAGAAAGAATAGTAACTTTTCTAACTAAAAAAAAAGAAACTTAAATAAATTATGTGTGCTTGATAGCTATAAAGAAAATGCAAAGAAAAACAGGGAACTTAAAAGGTATGAGACTAAGATACCTGTGGGTCGTTCTCTTTGTCCCTAAGATTGAACAAGGTTTCCCATGTCGACAATGATAAAATCGGGAAAAAACTTGAAATGATTGACAGGAAATTCAATTTCTGATTCACTAAGAAATGGAAGACCCAGCTGGTCTTACCACTGTCAATACAAAACCTATCTGCATCACTAGACCCACCATTCATATCCAACTCAACATCCAAAATCAATCTTTTTCTGCTATTTAGTTACAAAGGATTATGAATGGAATGGACGTCTAATAAGTCGAGGAAGACCGGCTTTGCTTAAGAATTCCTTCTGCACCCTCAACATCCTGCATACAGTTTAGTAAGGGCTTTCAGAAGCCTCTCGGAAGATTGAGTAATTATAGACTAATATCTGGAGCTTGCAAATTTTTCTCTTGGCAATTGCTATGAAAAGGGGTGAAACTTTTAAAAGAAGCTGCAGTCTGAGTCGATGTCATTAATTATGGAATTCCACTCCAAACATCCAGACAATCCATCACTGTAATATTTCTCCACAACCGACATGACACGATTTAGATATCCAAACAACGATTCACCCAGATTAGAAAATAAAGTGGGAGAAGTGGGAAATTCTCTGCCTGATGGTGAAAGAAAAAAATGTGAAGCACAGTTATAACACAACAGAATATCAAGAACCCATCCCTAAAATTTTATAAAAAAATAAAATATGAAAAACTAGTGCCAAAGAGAAACAACACATCAAGTAAATTTATCGCAAAAGCATTGTATTTGACTAACAAATGAAATAAGATCAGATAGAAATTAAAACGCCCACAACTGTTAGCGGAATTAAAAAGAATGAAATAAATAAAATGGAATATATAAAATCAAGGGATTGAGAAAATGTGGAACTTACAATCAAACCAGACCAAAAGAGGGTGATGGGTAACCACGCAGGCAATGAACAATGTCACTCTATTATGTACACGTTTTCCTAATGCCCCAATCACTTGGAGCTTATTAAAAGTTTACAGAGGAGTATACAACTGAGTTCAAAAGCTTTTAAGTGAAGGCATGAAGAATATAAAAGGACCACTGCCGTAATGGAGAATGAAGTGAAGATTGACCTTGTTGAATACGAGCAGAACACGAAATTAGCTAAGAGACCACATGCATAGATAACTTCCTGAGAGCAGCATTTTGTCAGTTCCTACTTCCTTTATGCATTCAGGAACATGATTTTCCATTTCATTAAGCAGCTGATCTCTTAGTGTTGGTGGCAAGCGTATATTTTGGCAGTGGCTGGACAAATTGACCATAACACGGTGAAAATCCATCAGCTATCAAAATTTCAAAAGTAGAAAAAAGTAGAAGTACGTGACATTTTTGGACCAAAATCAATAATAATCTTCGCGAGAACTTCAAACTGAGCATTCCAAAAAACCACTTGGACTGTCCTCTATTTACCAGAAAACGGATACAATTTTTAAAGAGTAGCCGTCATACGTGAGATCAAAAGGCTTATAGGTACAAGGATGGATTTGCAAGAATATAGGCTCAGCAGCATAGAGCAGTGGCAGAAGTCCTGAGGACACTCAAACAGAAGAGGACTAGAACCAGCAGAAAGGGCATATGCAGCTGTCGGAAGCACAACAAACCGATCATTCAGTGTTGTGAATTCCTATGTAATTAGGAGGTCGTTCTGACATTCTAAATAATGTCAACATCCTGCACCACCTATACACATAAAAGAATAGCATAAATATAAAGTGATACAAAAAAGATGTAGTCCTGGGGATAAGAAAATTGATGGACATAATTCAATACATTCATCATATATTCTCTTCAACCATATGATATAATTGATTTGATGGGATCCATTTCTTATGCAGATAGACCTGAAATTGTGACAGAGAATCTCATATGTGATGGAACTAAATTGAAGATTGTTAAAAAATTCTCGTTTATCAAAAGTTATTATCAATCTCATCAATCAAATCACTTCAAAATATCAAAGCCACTTTGCCTTATTTGGAACGTACCTTCAAGTATAGTATTGCCAAAGGAACTAGTAACACATTCTGCCTAAGATACAAAAAATCTTGCAGATCAACAGCAGCAAGAAAACTATGAGAAAAATACCAAATACACGTGTGCTTGAAAAGAACTCTTGCAGTTATTGTAAGAATATAAAAATGAGAAGTATAATGGGTTGTTACCAGTGAAGTTCTCCTGGAGAAGTAGATATGAAGCACAAAAAGGAATAAAAGAATTGAATAAATGAGAAGATAATGGGTTTTAAACGGTGGAAAACTAAATGGAGATTCTGAAACAACAAAACTTCTGTAGGGGATCCATCAATCGACAGAACAATTTCAAGCCAGTGAAGGATTTATTTCACAAAATATTCACTGAGAAATATTAAAAGCAAAAATTAAAATAAAAATTTAAGAAAGAAGCATAAAGAAGGCTGATAGTAACACTTCTATAATGTAACTCGCACAAGATATTAGGAGTTGCGATTTATTTTAAAGGTGTATGCCAGTTAATACACTAGTCTACCAAGTTTTTCTCTCCTGTTGCGCTTAAGCGACATCATATGATTAATATTTGGTTAGTGCTAATATAACATAACATATATTAAGGTGAATGCTGCTAGATAAGTAAATGTTGTCCATAATTATTTAATACGTGTTTGGCTTGACATAACATATGCATTGTTAGAATAATTCATTTTTTATAATTGGAATAGGCTAAAGCATCTAATAAACCGACTTTTTTTTATAAGAAACTATATTATATTAAATAATTTAAAACTAACAGTCACAAAAAGAAGACAAGAAATAGGCAAGGCAAAAAAAGAAAAATAAAAGTACTGATCATAACAACAAATACAACTTTAGTCCTTCACTAAAAAAGGCGATAAACTGACTTTTAGCGTTGTCTCTCCATTTGACTCCAGTCCGACATCATTTTAATTTGTAGTTTCGGCTCATCGGCGAGAAATATTGACATCAGAATTCTATATTGAACATGTTCTCCTTTTCAATTCGAATGATTGTCTCAATATTTTTGGGATAGAGAGGAACTTCAAATCTTTGTAAATATTTATCTCTCAACCAATTATACCACTATAGCGACAAATAGTTCGTACACAAACTTTAAAAAGAACGTTAAATTATGCAAAATTTACACTAAAGTACTGTTTCATATTTTCACTTGAATATTGGAGGATTTTTGCCAAATCATGCTGGTGACCCTGAAGCATCTTTTTGCATGGCACATTTTAATGGCAACCTAGGTTGTCATACTGGCACCAAATAATATGATATTTTACCGTCTCAAAAGAAACTAATTGAACTAGACATTTACTAGAAGCTAGAGGTCTCAAAAAAAAGCTGAATGAACCATCCATACCACAGATCCTATTCGAGAGTAAAATAACAAAAAAAATCATGTATCTCTACAGAACAAAAAAGAATATTAGATAATAATTCAGCAGATTTTCACGTAAAGATGAGACTATAGTTTAAATACCCTAATATCCTATATCTCGAGAACAAGATATAAATCTTTTGTAACCAGGCCATGTTAGTTAAACTAAAATCATGGAGAAACAAACCATTTACTAGCAAATAAATCAGCAAATCAAAATAAGATAAGCAATTGAAGCAAACAGGTATCTACAATCTTACGATCAACATTATGCTATGAAGGAACATAAAATTAGCATCCACCTGCCAAGATGAGAGCACAAGTAACCCTGTAATACTTAAGTTAGAGCTTGAAAGTTGCTTTCAGAATTGCATAGATACTTGAATATTCCATCATAATTACAAATAAAACAATGTACAACCATGGAAACAAGAAGAAATTTATGTTAAGATAGAATCAAGCTATCCTCGACCTTCAATTTAAGAGTCAGTCGTGAAAAATGTGGTGTAGCTTTTTTCTTTTCCCAATGTAAGCGGATAACCAATGTGGCAATGCCATAATAAAAACATGTTCATTTTAAACATGCATTTAGTAAATTGAGATTTTGTGCAAGGAAATCTGATTGAATACCTACTTTTTCCTACAATATGAAATGCAAAGTAGATGAATTGTACTCCACAATTCACCATAAGAGTAAAGGAAGCATTTCAAATATTTATCTACACCATTCCTTGATGGGAATTTTACACAAACGAGATGCTTACAATTGAGGTGACACTGCAAATGTTGGCAAACTCCGTATAAGGCAGCTCCACATCAAATGCCAACCATTTCCAACCTGCAGAACTATTTCAAAAAAAGAAAAAAGATGCACAATAACAAAAAACCAAAAGAACAGCAAGCAGATCATGCATTAAACATCCTACAAACACCGTACCTCATAGAGTGGTCCAGAAAGTTAATGGAGTTTATTTTTCATTATCCTTAGTAAGCCTCGGCCTCTATCCAAACATAAAGACATTTAATTAGAACATTTTTCTTCAAAAAGGGAAGTTGACAGAAAGATCAAGAAAAAATATTAATGAGAGTAAGAGACAGTGAAAGGCGAGGGAGAGAAGTAGCTAAGGTAAGAATTTTTAATACATGATGAGCAACAATCCAGCCCATCCACAATATATGATTGCCACAAGCCATTATTAAGAAAAGCGAACAAAGAACCCTCGACTGTATCCTTCCCCACAAATGGTACAACCAAAGCTTGCATTAACACCTATCCTTCTTAATATATTTTACTCTATGCATATAATGTGATATACCTCATTCAAGGGAAAAGCTGACTTCAGCGATGATTTCACACTCGGAGCAGTAAAATACATCGATAAAGAAAGTCTAAGAAAATTCCTTCAAATAAAATAAAAAATTGGAGAGAAGAGTCTTAAGCAGACTCCGTCAAATGACATACACAATGGTCAGAAGTTAAAATGAATAATAAAAAAAAAGAAGGCATTTGTGCACATAAAAAATAAGTTATAACCCATAAAAGAGTAAAATATCAGTGTGTTTGTTTCAGGATCAAATTATTACAGTTGCAAATCATATCAAACTGAATTCTTAGGTTCAATTATACAGAGTCGAATGAAGTTTACGTCCAGAACATACCATTGTAAGAAAGCTCCAAAGCTGCAGTGTTAATAATTCTGTAATCGAGAACAAGCGAATTCCGGATCTCAAAATATGACCGTGACCTCCAGAAAAGGGCAAATGTGATATCAGAGGTACGAAAAACAGATACATTAGAAAAAGGTTTGAATGGTGGTATGCAGTGAGTAAGAAAACTGATGAATGGGCATGTCAAAAGGAAAAAGAACCTACAAAGCAAAAACATGACCAAACCAACAAGGATAAGAGAATTGTGCTCCTGCAAGACCCTACCATACCAAAAGAAATGAAGGTAAAAAGAAAAACATAAAACAGAAGCTCTTCTCTCCTTCGAAGTTAAAGCTTGAAAGTTGCTTTCAGAATTGCATAGATACTTGAATATTCAATCATAAATAGAAATAAAACATTGTACAACCATGGAAACAAGAGGAAATTTATGTTAAGAGAGCACCGAGCTATCCTTGACCTACAATTTAGGAGTCACTCGTGACAAATGTGGGGTAGCTTTTTTTCTCTCCTAACGTAGGTACATAACCAATGCGTCAATGCCTTATTAATTTTGTGCAAGGAAATCTGATTGAATACCTACTTTTTCCTACAATATGAAATGCAAAGTAGATGAATTTTACTCCACAATTCACCATAAGAGTAAAGGAAGCATTTCAAATATTTATCTACACCATTCCTTGATGGGAATTTTACACAAACGAGATGCTTACAATTGAGGTGACACTGCAAATGTTGGCAAACTCCGTATAAGGCAGCTCCACATCAAATGCCAACCATTTCCAACCTGCAGAACTATTTCAAAAAAAGAAAAAAAGATGCACAATAATAAAAAACCAAAAGAACAGCAAGCAGATCATGCATTAAACATCCTACAAACACGGTACCTCATAGAGTGGTCCAGAAAGTTAATGGAGTTTATTTTTCATCATCCTTAGTAAGCCTCAGCCTCTATCCAAACATAAAGACATTTAATTAGAACATTTTTCTTCAAAAAGAGAAGTTGACAGAAAGATCAAGAAAAAATATTAATGAGAGTAAGAGAGCGAAAGGCGAGGGAGAGAAGTAGCTAAGGTAAGAATTTTTAATACATGATGAGCAACAATCCAGCCCATCCACAATATATGATTGCCACAAGCCATTATTAAGAAAAGCGAACAAAGAACCCTCGACTGTATCCTTCCCCACAAATGGTACAACCAAAGCTTGCATTAACACCTATCCTTCTTAATATATTTTACTCTATGCATATAATGTGATATACCTCATTCAAGGGAAAAGCTGCTTCAGCGATGATTTCACACTCGGAGCTGTAAAATACATCGATAAAGAAAGTCTAAGAAAATTCCTTCAAATAAAATAAAAAATTGGAGAGAAGAGTCTTAAGCAGACTCCGTCAAATGAAATACACAATGGTCAGAAGTTAAAATGAATAATAAAGAAACTAGAAGGCATTTGTGCACATAAAAAATAAGTTATAACCCATAAAAGAGTAAAATAGCAGTGTGTTTGTTTCAGGATCAAATTATTACAGTTGCAAATCATATCAAACTGAATTCTTAGGTTCAATTATACAGAGTCGAATGAAGTTTTTGCATACAAAGATACAACTTACTGCAACGTCCAGAACTGACCATTGTAAGAAAGCTCCAAAGTTGCAGTGTTAATAATTCTGTAATCGAGAACAAGCGAATTCCGGATCTCAAAATATGACCGTGACCTCCAGAAAAGGGCAAATGGGATATCAGAGGTATGAAAAACAGATACATTAGAAAAAGGTTTGAATGGTGGTATGCAGTGAGTAAGAAAACTGATGAATGGGCATGTCAAAAGGAAAAATAACCTACAAAGCAAAAACATGACCAAACCAACAAGGATAAGAGAATTGTGCTCCTGCAAGACCCTACCATACCAAAAGAAATGAAAGTAAAAAGAAAAACACAAAACATAAAATACAAATAAAACATTGTACAACCATGGAAACAAGTAGAAATTTATGTTAAGATAGCACCAAGCTATCCTTGACCTTCAATTTAGGAGTCACTCGTTACAAATGTGGGGTAGTTTTTTTTCTCTCCTAACGCATAACCAATGCGTCAATGCCTTATTAATTTTGTGCAAGGAAATCTGTTTGAATACCTACTTTTGCCTACAATATGAAATGCAAAGTAGATGAATTGTACTCAACAATTCACCATAAGAGTAAAGGAAGCATTTCAAAGATTGATCCACACCATGCCCTGATGGGAATTTTACACAAACAGATGCTTACGATTGAGGTGACATTTCAAAATGTTGGCAAACTCCGCATAAGGCAGCACCATATCACATGCCAACCATTGCCAACCTGCAGAATTATTTCAAAAATATGCACAATAATAAAAAAACAAAAGAATAGCAAAGAGGTCCCTGCATTAGACATCCTACAAACACGGTACCTCATAGAGTGGTCCAAAAAGTTAATGGAGTTTATTTTTCATTATCCTTAGTAAGTCCCAGCTGCCAACCAAACATAAAGACGTTTAATTAGAACATTTTTCGTCAAAAAGGGACGTTGACAGAAAGATACAAAAAAAAATATTAATGAGAGTAAGAGACAGAGAAAGACTCTTTTCGATTCAAATCTATATTTCCAAAATCTGTTGTGCCATAGAAATGTAATTGCTTGAACTTAACAAAATGAAAGAATCCAAAATTACATCACATGACATAAAATGAAATTACCTCAAGAAAGGAGGGAAAGAAGTAGTTAAGGTAAGATGTTTTAATACATTACAAGCAACAATCCAGTCCATCCCCAATTTATGATTGCCACAAGCCACTTTAATGAAAAGTGAACAAAGAAGCATCGACTCCATCCTTCCCCACAAATGATACAACCAAAACTTGCATTAACAACTATCCTTCTTAAGTAGCATATGACTATAAATGGCAAATACCACTTCAGTGATGATTTCACGCTTGAATCAGTAAAAAACATCAATAAAGAAAGTCTAAGCAGATTCCTTCAAATAAAATCAAAAATTGGTGAGAAAAGTCTTAAGCAGACCCCATCAAATGAAATACACAATGGGCCAGAAGTTGAATTGAATAATAAAGAAATTCGAAGGCATTTGTGCCCAAAAAAAAAAGTTATAACCCATAAAAGAGTAAAATGTCATACTGTTATTACAGTTGCAAATCATATCAAAGTGAATTCTTAGGCTCAATTATACAGAGTGGAATGAAGTTTTTGCATATAAAAATACAACTTACTGCAACGTCCAGAACAGACCATCGTAAGAATGCTCCAATGTTGCACTGTTAATAATTCTGTTATCGAGAACAAGCGAATTCCGGATATCAAATATCGTCGCACACCAAAAAGTGGAAAAGGGAAGTATACATATTCTTCAATCCCACGTCATTGAAAAGGCTTCATGGCATTCATAAACCAAAAAACATGGGTTAATTATTTGATCCATGCGTCTCTTGGAAACTAATGGCTGGTACTTTTTCGGTTTACAAGAACTTTTCTTGCAGGAACAGTTTGTCACATCTAATACGAAATACAATTGCTGATTCTTTAAAAAAGTTGATGCGGCATCATTCAGAATAATCAAGTATTACTTCGTCCAAATTTTGACTAATGAATAAACAACAAAAATCAACAAACAAATAAATATTATGGAATTTGTTAATATCTATTCATGCCACTACATGTCACCATACCACAATCTTCCAATTCCTATCGCTAAAAAGATATTTTCATTTTCTGCAATAAATAAAAGAAGTGTTCACAATAATTAAAAAATATTGGTACCTTAACTCTATTTTCTCACTGTACAGTACAAGATGCATTAGAGTTGTGACAATTGTTTCCACTATCGGACGAGGTTGAGAACCAACAGACTATTTTCTCCCGGAGTAAGTAATCAACTTCTTCCATAATCTGAACTGCAGTGACATTTTTTGCAAAAAATTGTTATTTTAGAGGTAAAAGTAAATTGTAATCATATCAGAAACTGTATTGTAACTGAGCAATCCTAGATGAATCGATATACACCAATGAAACCACACAAGGCCACTTCAGACTTGTACAAAGTAGCCTTATACAAAATGGAAAAAAGAATAAAAAATTAGCCTGAGGTTAAAGAATATTATGAAATGTCAAATCTTAAAATGTGCGATTGCATTGCCATTAAGAAACATCTCGGAAGAGCAAATATTAGAAAGTTTGGTTAGACAGACGAGATTATTAACGGATATCTACTGGAAACATGTGTGTATCTCAATCCAATTACCACAAATATTGGAATAGTTCAGAATGACCATCCTGTGTTTGGAAAAGGACGCCAATAGGACAAGCTAGGCAAAGCATAACTCGATAATCCGGATCTCTGAGCAGCATCCCGAGGGTGAAAGAAAAAATGTGAAGCACGGTGAGAACACAAGAGAATATCATGAGCCCTCTTTGTAAAATTTTATAATGTTATTTGAGAAAAAGAAAGGAAAACTAGTGCCAAAGAGAAACACCACATCAAGAAAATTTATCACAAAAACATATTGCATTTGACCAAACAAATGAAATAAGATCAGACATAAATTAAAAAGCGCACAACTGTTAGCAGAAGCAAAAAGAATGTAATAAATATAAAGGAATGAATAAAATCAAGGGATTGAGAAAATGTGGAATTTCTGATGAAACCAGACCAAAAAAGGGTGATGGGTAACCAAGCAGGCAATGAACAGTGTCACTCTGTTATGTACAGGTTTTCCTACTGCCCCAATCACTTTGAGCTTATTAAAAGTTTACATAGGAGCATACAGCTTAGTTCAAAAGCTTTTAAGTGAAGGCATGAGGCATATAAAAGGACTAGTGCCGCAATGGAGAATGAAGTGAAGATTGACCTTGGCAAATACGAGCAGAACATGAAATTAGCTAAGAGACCACATGCGTGGAGAACTTCTTAGAGCAGCATCGTGTCAGTTTCTACTTCCTTTATGCATTCAAGGACATGATTTTCCATTTCATCAAGCAGCTGATCTCTTAGTGTTGGTGGCAAGTGTAAAGATTGACCTACAAATTGATCATAACTATAGGTGAAAATTAATCAGATACCAAAATTTATAAAAAGTAGCAAAAGTAGAAGTATGAGACATCTTTGGACCAGAATCAATATCAATCTTCGCAAGAACTTCAACTGAGCATTCCAAAAAATCACTTGGACTGTCCTCTATTTACCAGGAATCGGAAACAATTTTAAAGAGTGGTCACATACGAGAGATCAAAAGGCTTATGAGTACAAGGATGGATTTGCAAGAATAATACCTTGGCCAATTCCTCCATAAGCTCGGCAGCATAGAGCGGTGGCAGAAATCCTGAAGACTCACACAGAAGAGGACTAGAACCAGCAGAAAGGGCATATGCAGTTGTCGGCAGCACAACAAAGAACCCAATCATTCAGTGTTGTGAATTCCTATGTAATTAGGAGGTCGGTCAAATTTTCTAAATAATGTCAACATCCTGCACCACCTATACACATAAAAGAATAGCAAAAAACTTAAAGAGATACAAAAAAAGGTAGTCCTGGGGATAAGAAATTTCATGGACAAATGTGATACATTCATCATATATTCTCTCCAACTATATGATTAGAATTGATTTGATGGGATTAATTTCTTATGCACATGGACCTGAAATTGTGACAGAGAATCTCCTACATATGATGGAACTCATTTGAAGATTGTAAAAAAAAATATCGTTTATCAAAAATTATGATCAATCTCGTCAAATCACTTCAAAGTATCAAAGCCATTGTGATTTAACTGAAAGGCACCTTCAGGTTAAGTATTGCCAAAAGAGCTGGTAAGACATTCTGCCTAAAATACAAAAAATCTTGCTGTTGATAAAACGATGAATCCTTCCAATAAAACGAAAACACGTGAAAACACCATTTTAGAATGCAATCCATCCAAATTGAATTCAAAAGCTGAAATAAAGAAAAGCATTGAAGATGAAGGAAAATTATTTTTCTATCCGAAGAATTTCAAAGGAACACACAAATTTGCAGTCTTACATACACGAGTAAGAATAACTAACACACACATTCAGTATGACATATAGCAACAAGAAACAAGCACAAAATAACAACATTTGCATCTCAAGGAATGAAGCAAAAATCAAATGCACCATTTTAACGCATTTCGTGATAGTGGGATGGTAACCCCTTCCTTTCCACCTATGTTAAGAAAATATTAAAGCACCGACATTATTACCAAGTCTATAAACATGACCTTAAATATTAGAGTGAAAAATTATACCTTTAGCAAGAGTACCAAATTAGAACCGCAACAAGACGCCTACCTGTATGCTTCTCATGGTCATCATGAACTAAAAATATTTTGGTAGAGTGAAAACAACTTAGATATTTTCCAAACACTCAAACAACTTTGAAATAACACAAAGGAAATCAAAAGAAAGATACGATGTGAACTTTAATAGCCATGTTTCCACACACCTTAGTCATTCTGTTTTGAGTTGTTGATGAAAAAAGGATGCTTACGAGTGAGGTGACATTGTAAAATGTTGGCAAACTCTGCATAAGGCGGTTCCATATCACATGCCAACCATTGCCAACCTGCAGAATTATTTCAAATATAAAACAAAAAATATGCAAAATAATAAAAAACAAAAGAATAGCAAGCAGGTCCCTGCATTAGTCGTCGTACAAACACGGTACCTCATAGAGTGGTCAAGAAAGTTAATGGAATTTATTTTTCACTATCCTTAGTAAGCGCCAGCCGCCATCCAAACTTAAAGACATTTAATTAGAACATTTTTCGTCAAAAAGGGAAGTTGCCAGAAAGATACAGAAAAAATATCAACGAGAGTAAGACAGAGAAAGGCGAGAGAGAGAAGTAGCCAACGTAATATGTTTTAATACATTAGGAGCAACAATCCAGTCCATTCACAATATATGATTGCCACACTTGCCATTATAAAGAAAAGTGATCAAAGAATCCTCGACTGCATCCTTCCCCACAAATGATACAACCAAATATTGTATTATTTTCTAAATTAGCATATGACTATAAATGGCAAATACTTTGGAAATAAGCTTCCAAGGAACATATAATAAATATATTTTACTCTATGCATGTAATGTGATATACCTCATTCAAGGAAAAGCCGACTTCAGCGATGATTTCACACCTGGAGCAGTAAAAAACATCAATAAAGAAAGCCCAAGCAGATTCCTTCAAATCAAATAAAAAATTGGTGAGAAGAGTATTAAGCAGATTCCATCAAATGAAATACACAATAAGTCAGAAGTTAAAATGAATAACAAAGAAACTAGACGGCATTTGTGCACATAAAAAATAAGTTATAACCGATAAAAGAGTAACACATCAGAGTGTTTGTTTCAGCATCAAATTATTACAGTTTCAAATCATATCAAATTGAATTCTTTTGGTACTGCAACGTCCAGAACAGAACATCATAAGAATGCTCCAAAGTTGCAGTGTTATAATTCTGCAAAATCCTAACAAGGAAAAAATAGTTTTTTACAGGTACCAAAAGAAATCAATTCGAAATGAAGGCAAAAAGAAAAACAGAAAACAGAAGCTCTCCTCTCCTTCGATGAAGAGGTATTGACATTAAACAAATTAAAAGAATAAGAAAATATGAATGCATCCACAACACAGGAAAGAGACAAATAGACTACAGGAACACAAATTGGCACTGGATGTGCTCATTTGATCAAGCTCCTTGCTCATCACATGATTATTCACATCCACATGTTGTTCTAGTAAAAGCGAACCGTCATCCACAGCCCTGGTTAAACTTACTTGCAACTTCCCATAGCAAATAAGAGAATCCTGTTGATGAAGGACAAATTAGAAGTATTGCAAACGTTTTACTACAATCAAAAAATCAATTCATTATTGCTCAAGATACATTTAGACTTTGATCATGAATTGCAAACCAGTACCGAAACACGAAATGATTTACTGCTTGATGAATTTCCAGGGATTTGCCACCTAAATTTGGTCTATCCTCTAATAAATATGTATTGATGCACTCCACAAGCTTGCGAGAAATTTTCCCTCATCCCTAACATGCAAAAGGAAAAAAATTATCCATTTGTCAATTATTGCAATAGCATAACTATAAGAAATCTGCAAGGTGGAACATGACTAGAAAAACATCGACGTGTTACCTTGAATGAGAAAAAATTCCAACAAAGCCCAAAATAATGTTATCTTGAAGATCATCGAGAGTATCTCCAGTCGGGTTTTCAAGAAGTGGATGAAGTGTCAAGGTGGAGCAGAAAACTTCTTCTTTTGGGTTCAATCGACCGACATTTTCTGCACTCAGACATGTTTCCATGTAGAGAAGCACAAGATCTGTCCATGATTGGCACAACAACAGAACTTTACGACATTTTAAAGCAAGGATCCATCTGCCGACAAGCAACTATCAACTCTTGGAACACTTTCCCTTCACGGTGCTTCCCTTTGAACCTAACTAGGGAAATTCCACTCATTCTCTCACGCCCATTGACGATAGCTTGGCGAAGATCTATTGAATGTCTCTGGAAGTGACTCTGGGTTTCTTTACAGAGAAGAGAAATGGCGGTAGAATCAAGATATGTCTTGGGGAGGAGAGGGTTTCTTTACAGAGAAGAGAAATGGCGGTAGAATCAAGAGATGTCTCGGGGAGGAGAGGGTTTCTTTACGGTAGAATCAAGAAATGCTCGGGAGGGAGAACTCGGTTACGGGCGGGGTAGGGGTATTTATAAACTCAAGAAGAGGAGCGGGAGAGGGAGCGCGTAGAAGTTAGTTATGGAAAGGCGGAACTTTTTTTTATGGAATTCGTACGTTGTGCAGGAAAGGAAACTTTCCTTTATATATGGCATCTTATTATATTAACGTTGCAAGGTAAGGACTTGTAAATAATCATAATAATAACAATCTTATTATATGTTGCAAGGTAAGGACTTGTAAAATAATCATAATAAATAAATAAATATGAACAAAATTTAGGAAAATAATAATATATTAAAACTGAACTTGTAAAATAATAATAATAATAAATAAATAAATATGAACAAAATTTAGGAAAATAATAATATATTAAAACTGAATTTTTTTTCCAAAAATACAATAAGATCGATTCAACAAATTTATATTTATATTAAAAATAAATACAAATCTGATTTTGGATCTTGTCTTGAAAATTCCACATCAAATTTATATATATTATTAAATAAACACTCCATGATTTTAAATCTAATAGTTTATAATTTCATGCGAGACTTCAAATGAACATTTTTTCTTAAACTTATCTCTATACTATTATGCAATGTGTAGGAAAATAATATTATCTTAAAAACTATATTCATGTAGCAAGAGATAAAACTTTGAAAAATAATCGATTATTTTGAATCATCTTCGTTAAAATTTTGAACCCCAATAATATAATTGTATGATAAAGGGGAAAAAATTCAAATATAAACCAAATGCAAAGAGGAAAATTTAATGCAATCTTTTAAAAAAATCGATAAAATCTTTTATGTGATTCAAGTGTGACATCATATAAATAATGATATCCGGTATCTATGTATATTTAATGCAATCTTTAATTAAGACATATCTCATTATTTTGTATCAATCTTACAATTAATATTCTTCTTCACACGATATAGTATGTTCTTCCTCTTAGAAGAAATAGTCAACAATGTATCAATTGTGTTCATCGGCACTGTCACATTCACTTAAATGAATGGATCGCATTAATTAGACAACAAATAATATCTTTTTCCTTGTTTTGTTCTTAATCAACAAAATACAATAATTAAGATGTTCATTAATTTTTTTGAAAGAGTTTAAATTGAGAAATTGAACGTACACTTTCAAATTAACGATATATATTATATATATATATATATATATATATATATATGTATATATATATATATATATATATATATATATATATATATATATATATATATATATATATATTTATCAAAGAAGTTACAAGATCTAACTATAACATTTGGTAGCAAGTTGGACATTATCAATGTCTACGCACCAAGGGATAGTATTAGGATTTTAATTAAAAGTAAATATCTTTTTGAGTAATTGAAGTCCATATTTTAAGTATTAGATAAATTAAGAGAGACAAAATAATTTGTTACTTATTTATAGTAGAACTTTAATAAAATAAATAAATATTTTTTTTGAGTAATTGAAGGCCAAATTTTAAGTATTATAATAAATTAAGAGATAAATAATAATGTGTTACTTATTTTAGTTATTGTTTTCTTTGTGTATATCTCACATCCTACAAACTTCAATAGATATCTTTCATAAGATGTCATGTCAATTCAGTGTTTTTATAACCGGACCGTTAATCGAACCGGTCAAGTCTTAAAAAATGGTTCAACCGGTTCGACCGGACGGTCGAACCGGATCAATAAAATTAATATTTTATTTATTTTATATAATAAATAAAATAGTAAAATATTGATTATTTATGTTTTTATAGTTTTTATTTAATTTTTAAGATGAAAATTACAATAAATATCAAAATAAAAATCATTTTTCAAATTCAAAAATCCAAATTACACATAATATGTAACCAAATAGTGATGACCAAGTTTAAGTGTCCAAGTAAACATCAAGATTAATTATAAAAAAAGTAGCAAACATCAAGTTTCTTATAAAAAAAAGTTTCTAGTTGTAAAACCGTCGCTATTTAGCGACGGTTTTAAAACAACCGTCGCTAAATAGCGACGGTTATTTTTAACCGTCGCTAAATAGCGACGGTTTTTGAAATAACCGTCGCCGATCTCTGGGCAATTTTTTTTATAATTTCACATACCCGGCCGGTTCCTGAAGACCGGCCGGTTTCCGGTTTTTCCGGTTGAACCGGGTTTTAACCGGTTTTTTCCGGTTAAACCTGTTTTTCGGGTTTTTATTTATGTCCGGACCGGTCTGAAGGCCGGTTCACGGTTGAACCGGTCCAACCGGCCGGTCCGGTCCGGTTTTGAAAACATGGTGTCAATTATCTCAACAGAATCATCCATCAGTTACTTTTTTAGAAGCCTCGTGAAGAGTAGAAGAGCTTTTTCAGATATACCCCTATCTGCGTGGATGTTTGTCTTTGTCATGCCAATAGCTATTCCAAACACAGGTACAAATATAATCACTAAGAAGATCGAAAACAATTCGATGAGGATTACCGATTCAAATCTATAATCATTACTGAAGTAAAAAAAAAAAAAGTGCTCAAAAGCATATTTCATGAATTTGAGAAATGCCACAAAGTCCCGATAAAGATAAAAATGCAAAGCTACGGTTATACCTTGGATATGAAATCAGAAACAATTGCACCAAGATCATTTGTGTTATATAAGCTCCAAAATGGAACAACATTGTTCACGCAAACAATCGCAACCAATGCAATAGCTAAAATGTTATCTTATAACCCAGAATTGGGTATTATCAATTCCCAAATATCAATCAACATCGAGTCAACACAATATACAACTGGAAATTTATGCAACAACATTGTTCACGTAAATAGTTGCAACCAATGCAATAGCTAAAATGTTATCTTATAACCCTGAATTGGGTTATGAATTCCCAAATATCAATCAACATCGAGTCAACACAACATACAACTGGAAAATCATGTATCACCTTTGTCTTATCCAGCAGCACATCAATGACTAGTTCTATGAATAAGAGATGGATACTTAGGAAATTAAGCCGAGATCAAATGCAATATAAAGATGTGGCTACTTTACATTTCCACTCGTACCCTTGGGAGGGATTAATAACATCAACTACGGATATCATAAAAATCTATATGTGAAATTCAGAAATCAAAAGGCTAAAAGTATTCGTGAATATTAGCTTTAAAATTATATAAAAGCAGGAGACTAGTACCAAAAGATGCAGCTATAATTTACATGCCGAAACTGCTGAAATATTAATCAAATATTGATATTCATGAATATTTCATTTTTTTTTTTATATACAAGACATAATTGAATGTTTTGGCAAAACTAACTTGCTTAAGGCTATATCAAATATCATCGCACACCAAAATGTGGAAGAGGGAAGTACACATTCTTTTGAAGAGGCTTCATAGCATTCATAAACCAAAAAAACATGGGTTGATTATCTGATCCATGCCTCTCTCTTGTAAACTAATGGCTGGTTTGCAAGAAACTTTCTTGCAGGAACAAGTTGTCACATCTAACATGAAACAAATTTGCTGATTCCTTAAAATTTTGATGCGGCATCATTCAAAATAATCAATTATTACGTTGTCCAAATTTTGACTAATGAAGAAACAATAAAAATCAACTGACAATCAAATATTACAGAATTTATTATTCAAAATAATCAATTATTACATTGTCCAAATTTTGACTAATGAATAAACAATAAAAATTAACAGACAAATAAATATTATAGAATTTATTAATATCTATTCATGCCCCTACATGTCACCATACCGCAGTCTTCCGCTTCCTATCATTAAAAAGATGCAATAAATATAAGAAGTGTTCACAAGAATTTAAAAATATTGGTACCTTAACTCTATTTTCTCACTGTGCAGTACAAGATACATAAGTATTGTAACAATGGTTTCCATTATCAGACAAGGTTGAGGACCAGCAGACAAAACAAAACTTCTTGTGCTCGAATCATTTTCTCCCAGAGTAAGTAACCAATATCCTTCCATAATCTGAACTGCAGTGACATTTTCTCCAGAACGACGTAATTTTAGAAGTAAAAGAAAGTGTAATAGCCATGTTTCCACACAGCAAGATCATTCTGTTTTGAGGAGTTGATGAGAGAAGGCTCTCATAAATGTTTCTACAAAGCAGAGCTGTTCTGTTTCGAGTTGGATACAAGATAAGAAACTAAGAGAAAAATACCAAATACACGTGTGTTTGAAAAGAACTCTTGCAGTTATTGTAAGAATACAAAGTGAGAAGGATAATTGGTTCTTCCCAGTAAAGTTCTCCTGGAGTAATAGCATGATATGAAGCACAAAACGGAATAAAAGAATTGAATAAAGGAGAAGTATAATGGGTTCCAGACGGTGGAAAACTTGACGGAAATTCTCAAACAACAAAATTTCTGTAGGGGATCCATCAATCGACGCAACAATTTAAAGCCAATTAATTGAATACCGGTTGTGCAAGGGATTTATTTCACAAAATATTTACCTAGAAATATTAAAGGCAAAAATTAAAATAAAATATAAGAAAAAAGCATAAAAGAAGGCCGATAGTAAAGCTTCTATAATTCCACTTCGCTAGTAGTTGCGATTTATTTTAAAGGTGTATGCCAGTTAATAAACTGGTCTACCAAGGTTTCCTCTGTTATTGCGCTCAAGAGACAGCATATGATTAATATTTAGTTAGTGCTAATATAACATAACCAATGTTCACATTTTAACATATATTAAGGTGAATGCTGCTAGATAAGTAAATGTGTCCAGAATTATGTAATAAGTGTTTGGCTTGACATAGTATATTCAATGTTAGAATAATTCATTTTTTATAACCGGAGAGGCCAAAGCGTCTAATAAACTGAATTTTTTTTCAGGAAACGATATTATATTAAACAATAAAAATCTAATAGTTACAAAACGCGGACAAGAAATTGGCAAGGTAAAAAACGAAAAACAAAAGCACTGATCATTCTTTTTATTAGAAACGAAATATATTATAACAGGAATACAAAGTACAAGTAGACGGATGAGAAATCCACAAAAGCACTGATCATAATAACATATATAACTTCAATCCCTCGCCAGAAAAGGTAACAAACTGACTTTTAGTGTTGTCTCTCATTTGACTCAACTCCTACATCATTTTAATTTTTAGTTTCGTCCCATCGGCGAGAAATATTGACATCAAAATTCTATATTGAACATGTTCTAATTTTCACCTCGAATGATTATCCCAATATCTTCGGGATAGAAAGGAACTTCAAATCCTTGTAAATATTTATCTCTCAATCAATTAGACCTCAATAGAGACAAATAATAGGTACACAAACTTTAAAAAGTAGGATAATTATGCAAATTTTACACCAAGTGATGTGCATCAAATATTCTCTTATTTCATATTTTCACTTGAAAATCGGAGGATTTTTTCCAAATCATGCTGGTGACCCTAAAGCATCTTTTTGCATGACATTTTAATGGCAACCTAGCTCGTTATACTGGACCCAAATGATATGATATTTTACCATCTCAAGAGAAACTAGTTGAACTAAAAATTTACGAATCTAGAGATCTCAAAAAAAAAAGCTAAACGAACCATCTAATAGTACCACAGATCATATTCGAAAGAGTAAAAGAACAAAAAAAAAAATAATATATTGTATCTCTCTAGAATAAAAAAGAATATTAGATAATAATTCAATAGATTTTCGGGTAAAGATGAGACTGACAATTTTATACAAGGGTACATTAAAACTCTTAAGCAACATCAACAATAAAAAGTTCGCAAAGGTGAATCACTCACGTTTAAATTATTGAGTTTAAATACACTAATATCCTATATTCCGAGAAGAACAACTTTGGTATCGTGGTCACATGCCAAGAAAAGAAGTTAATTAAACCGAAATCATGGAGAAGCAAGCCATTTATTAGCAAATAAATCAGCAAATCAAAATATGAAAGCAATTGAAGCAAACAGGTCTACAATCTTACCTCAACATTATGCAATGGAGGAGCATAAAAGCAGCATCCACCTACAAGATGAGAGCACAAGTAACCCTGTAATACTGAATTTAGAGATTGAAAGTTGCTTTCAGAGTTGCATAGATACTTGAAAATTCAATCATAATCACAAATAGAACATTATGCTATGAAGGAGCATAAAAGCAGCACCCGCCTGTCAAGATGAGAGCAGAAGTAACCCTGTAATACTGAAGTTAGAGCTTGAAAGTTGCTTTCACATTGCATAGATACTTGAATATTCAACCACGGTTACAAATAGAACACTATACAACCATGGAAACAAGAAGAAATTTATGTTAAGATAGCATAAAGCTATCCTTGACCTTCACTTTAGGAGTCACTCATGACCAATGCGGCAATGCCATATTAAAAACATGTTTATTTTAAACATGCATTTTGTAAATTGAGAATTTGTGCGAGGAAATCTGATTGAATACCTACTTTTTAAATGCAAGTAGATGAACTGTACCCAACAATTCACCATAAGAGTAGAGGAAGCATTTCAAAGATATATCTACACCATGCTTCGATGGGAATTTTACACAAACAGATGCTTACGAGCTCCATATCACATGCCAACCATTGCCAACCTGCAGAATTTTTTCAAACATAAAATAAAAATATGCATAATAATAAAAAAAACAAAAGAATATCAAGGAGGTCCCTGCTCATAGAGTGGTCCAGAAAGTTAATGGAGTTTATTTTTCATTATCCTTAGTAAGCCCCAGCCGCCGTCCAAATATAAAGACATTTAATTAGAACATTTTCATCAAAAAGGGAAATTGACAGAAAGATCCAGAAAAAAATATCAACGAGTAAAAGACAGAGAAAAGCGAGGGAGAGAAGTAGCCAAGGTAAGATGTTTTAATACATTATGAGCGCAATCCAGTCCATCCCCAATATATGGTTCACACAAGCCATTATAAAGAAAAGTGAACAAAGAAGCCTCGACCGCATCCTTCCCCACAAATGATACAACCAAAGCTTGCATTAACAACTATCCTTCTTAATTAGCATATGACTATAAATGGCAAATACTTTGGAATTGATCTTACAAGGAACAAAAATAAATTAATATATTTTACTCTATGCATATAATGTGATATACCTCATTCAAGGGAAAAGCTGACTTCAGCGCTGATTACAGACTTGGATCAGTAAAAAACATCAATAAAGAAAGTCTCAAGGAAACTGATGAAAAACAGATACATTAGAAAAAAGTTTGAATGGTGGTATGCCTTGAGCAAGCAAACGGATGAATGGGAAAATAAAAAGGAAAAAGAACCTACAAAGCAAAAACATGACCAAAACAACAAGGATAAGAGAATTGTGCACCTGCAAGACCCTAACAAGAAAAAAATAGTTCCCTCCTGGTACACAAAGAAATCAGTTTGAAATGGAGGCAAAAAGAAAAACATAAATAAAACAGAATCTCCTCTCCTTCGATCAAGAGGTATTGATATTAACCAAATTAAAAGAATAAGAAAATATGAAAGCATCAACCACACAAGGTGGAGACAAATAGACTATAGGAATACAAATTGGCACTGGATGTATTCATTTGATCAAGCTCCTTGCTCGTCACATGATTATTCACATCTACATATTGTTTTAGTAAAAGAGAACCGACATCCACACCCCTAGTTAAACTTACTTGCAATTTTCCATAGCAAAAAAGAGAATCCTGCTAATGAGGGCCAAATTAGGAGAATCGCAAACATTTAACTACAAATCAAAATATCAACTTAGTATTGCTCAAGATACATTTAGACTTTGATCATGAGTTGCAAACCAGTACCGAAACACGAAATTATTTATAGCTTGATGAATTTCCAGGGATTTGCCACCTAATTTGGTTTATCCTCTAATAAACATGTATTGATGCACTGCACAAGCTTGCGAGAAATTTTTCCCGCATCCCTAACATGCAAAAGGAAATAAATTATCCAATTGTCAATTATTGCAATAGCAAAACTATAAGAAATCTGTAAGGTGTGACATGAATAAAAAAAACATCGACGTGTTACCTTACAAGAGAAAAAACTCCAATAAAGCCCAAAATAATGTTATCTCGAAGATCATCGGGAATATCTCCAGGTGGGTTTTCAAGAAGTGAATGAAGTGCCAAGGTCGAGCAGAAAACATCTTCTTTGGGGTTCATCTGACCGATATTTTATGTGCTCAAGCATGTTTCAACCTTTTCCATGTGCAGAAGCACAAGATCTATCCATGATTGGCACGATATAATGAGAACAAATCTTTACGACATATTGTAAAGCAAGGATCCATTTGCCGACAAGCAACTATCAACACTTGGAACAATTTTCTAAGATAAAGTAGTATTTAGATCCGACTTACCTGATTATTAAAACTTGATGTTTAGTATTTTATGTTATGTTGATTTTCTTCATATTTGTTAATAAAATGATTGTTGCATTATTATTTTCCTTGAGACACATCAAATGTTTTTATCATAATTAAATTTTATATCATATAAATATGTCAAATAAATTTAATCTCTACAAATATTTATATTCGTTAGATATAATAAACATGTTATAATTAACTATTTTAAATAATTATTAAACAATTAAACTAAAGAAATAATTATTCACATTGATGAAATAATTAAATTAAATTATTTTAAAAATTTAACATAATTTAAGAACACAAAGAGTAAAAGAAAGTGTTTCAATTAACTATTAAACTATTTTAAATAATTATTAAACAATTAAACTAAAGAAAATAATTATTCACAGTAATGAAATAATTAAATTAAATTATTTTAAAAAAATTAACATAATTAAGGAACACAAAGAGTAAAAGAAAGTGTTTCAATGTTATCGATTTGGCCATGCACAATGATTTTGCTCCAACTTGAAACATGGAATTCGCCCGGTTGGAGACCCACCCTCTAAGGTAGCCCGACACATGGATATCAAGTTAGTGAATGGCAGACTCATCCATGAATCATGTGACATGTTTACTTAACCCTAAGCGTGACCCCATAAAACAACCAAATTCATAAAACTAATCATGTCGAAATCAAATACAAAAGATCATGGGATGATTAAGCATCAGCCTTGTTTGATAAATTTTCAACAATATTTAATCGCAGATAGTTGGATACATCAAAATTCATTCAAATTACAAAAGCATCTATGTTATTCACCACGCGAAATTATGTTAATAAACAACATTATCAGATTGCTTTCATTTGCTGGAAGAAACAAAAAATTCAAACCAACCTGAACACCCATCATCCTGGTATTGTTAATGATAGCTTGGCGAACATCTCTTGAAAGTCTCTGGAAGTGACTCTCACAGTGCTACGGTTTCTTTACAGAGAAACGGTGGTAGAATCAAGAGATGGCTCGGGGAGGAAGAACTCAGTTACACGCGGGGGTATTTGTAAACTCAAGAAGAGGAGTGGGAGAGAGAGCGGCGAGAAGTCAAAACCGCGAGAATAATCGATAAACAAGATTTCACAACTATCTATCTCAGAATATAAGTTATTTTCTCTCATAAAGATCCTCTAATGAAGCAAAAGAGCAATTCTACTGCTTTAGAAAATCTTAAAAACCTGTAATAAAAGAAAAAACCAGAGTCCTCGATTAGACGTCGTGTCAATTCTGCTCTTCACTATAATTGTTTGAGCCAAAGAAATATCACATCGACAGAACAAAATAAAAAGGAAAATAAATTGTGTTTATAACACATTTCACCATATTGTTTCAGCAGCAGAAATATTATAAATTATTAAAAAAATGTGAACGAAGTAAAAAAGGACATACCTGCAAATAAGTAATCTCGGTGGAACAAAGCAAGTCTCTTTACAAACTGTAAAGACTAAAAAAACTCTTATAAAAAAAAATAAGATGTGAATGAAGAACCCAGACGGCTCGGACATGATGGTGCAATGGTAATAAACATGAGGCAGGCAGCAGTAGCTTAGCAGTTTTGATGTATTTTCTGGAGGAAGTCACGTATTTAATCAAATTTGATTATTTAATCAAATATATCAAATTCATGGAAGGGCTCAAGTTCCTGATATAAGATATAGACCAAAAGTAATGAATAATTGTGATTAAAAGCTGTGAAAGTGAATGTGGTAAAAGAAATAGTTTACAACATCCTTTTACATTTTAGACATACGTTCTGAAATATATAACAAACTTTTATGTATTCAACCATAGATGAATCAGCGTCAATGGTAAGTGTAAAGTCTATGTCATATAATTAAATTAGTCAATGGGAAGAGCATTTATCACCTTTGTCATGTTTGTATAGCACGCTTCCTTAGATAAACTGTCCAGCACATCACCGACTAGTTCTGTGAATAAGAGATGGATACTTGGGAAATTAAGCCGAGATCAAATGCAATATAAAGATGTGGCTACTTTACTTTTCTACTCGTACCTTTACAAAATAACAACATTTGCATCTCAAGGAATGAAGCAAAAATCAAATCCACCATTTCAACGCATTTCATGATAGTGGGATGGTAACCCCTTCCTTTCCACCTATTTTATGAAAATATTAAAGCACTAATGGCTGGTACTTCTTCGATTTACATGAACTTTTCTTGCATGAACAAGTTGTCACATATAATATGAAACAAATTTGCTGATTTATTAAAATTTTTGATGCGGCATCAATCAAAATAATCAATTATTACATTGCCCAAATTTTGACTAGTGAATAAACAATAAAAATCAACAGACAAATAAATATTACAGAATTTATCATTCAAAATAATCAATTATTACATTGTCCAAATTTTGACTAATGAATAAACAATAAAAATCAACAGACAAATAAATATTATAAAATTTATTAATATCTATTCATGCCCCTACATGTCACCATATCGCAATCTTCCGCTTCCTATCATAAAAAGATACAATAAATATAAGAAGTGTTCACAAGAATTAAAAATATTGGCACCTTAACTCTATTTTCTCACTGTGCAGGACAACATATATAAGTGTCGTAAAAATTGTTTCCATATTTGGACGAGGTTGAGGACCAGCAAACAAAACAAAACTTCTTGTGCTCGAATCATTTTCTCCCAGAGTAAGTAACCAATATCCTTCCATAATCTGAACGGCAGTGTCATTTTTTCCAGAACGATGTTATTTTAGAAGCAAAAGAAAGTGTCATCATATCAGTAACCCCATTGTAATTGAATAATCCTAGATGAATCAATATACACCATTGAAAACACACAAGAAAAGCCTAAAAAATTAGCCCGAGGTTAAAAAATATTATGAAATGTCCAATTTAGTCATTAGGAAACATATCGGAAGAGCAATTTTTAGTAAGTGTGGTTAGACATACGAGATTATAAATGGACCTGAAAGTCGAGCACTGAAATTCGATAGGCTAATTTAGTAAAATAAAAAGATTTTCTAGCAAGTATTACCATGAGAAAGCTTAAATATGACTAGTCAAGTAATCATGGTTTGTCCTGGTTGATCTGGAAACTAATTTCTTGCAACCTAATTTCTAGTTAATTATGCTTCATTTGTCTCTCTTTCACTTCGATGGATAATTTGTACAAAATAAGCATAACTAGCAATCCTCACTATTGTTCTGACAAAAGCTAACAATGAACTAACAATTGAATTCCTCAAGATTGTTCTAACAAAAGCTAACAATGACATGTTTAAAGTCCACTCCAAACATCCAGACAAACCATCACCATAATATTCTCCACAACCGAAATGACATGATTTAGTTATCAGAACAACGATTCACCCAGTTTAGAAAACAAAGTTGGAGAAGTGAGAATTTCTCTGTCCTGAAGGGGAAAGAAAAAATGTGAAGCACGATGAGAACACAACAGAATAGTGAACCCCATCCAGAAAATTTTATAAAAAGGAAGGAGAAAATAAAATATCAAAACTAGTGCCAAAAAGAAACAACGCATCAAGTAATTTATTCACAAAAACATTTGTATTTGACCAAACAAATGAAATCAGATCAGATAGAATTTAAAAAAGCACATAACTGTTAGCAGAAGCAAAAAGAATGAGACAAATATAATGGAATGAGTAAAATCAAGGGATTGAGAAAACATGGAACTTCTAATCAAACCAGCCGAAAGACGGTGATGGATAACCAAGCAGGCAGGTAATGAACAATATCACTCTGTTATGTACAGGTTTTCCTAATGGCCCGATCACTTGGAGCTTAGTAAAAGTTTACAGAGGAGCATACAGCTCAATTCAAAAGCTTTTAAGTCAAGGCATGAGACATATAAAAAGACTAGTGCCGCAAAGGACAATGAAGTGAAGATTGAAAAAATGACTTTATGAAAATTAATGCGTAATTTATTCAACCTCATGTCATTGTCATAATTCTCTAGTGTTTGTATATATATATATATATACACACACACACACACACATTTTTATTCATTATTATATTCTTATTGTTTTTATTCATTTTCGTTTTCGTCATTCAAGTTTTATTTTGACTCAATTATATTGTAATTCAAATTTTAATCATGAAACTATTTTTATTTACTTTCTTTAACTATTTTTTTAGATTCAACTATGTGGCGTTATACTTATCGAGTCTGTTTAGAGGCATACTGTCTAAAGACGTAAGGCAGGGCAAGGTTTCCACCCTATATATTACAGATCTGTTGAATACGAGCACAACATGAAATTAGCTGAGAGCCCATTCGGGAACATGACTTTCCATTTCATTAAGCAGTTGATCTCTTGGTTTCGGTGGCAAGCCTACATTTTGGCAGTGACCGGACAAAATGACCTACAAATTGATCATAACTAATTGTGAAAATATAAAAGATATCGAAATTTCAAAAGTAGCACAAAGTAGAAGTACGTGACATCTTCGGACCAGAATCAATATCGATCTACACAAGAACTTCAACAGAGCATTCCAAAAAACCACTTGGACAGTCCTCTATTTACCAGAAATCGGATACAATTTATAAAGAATAGCCAGCATACGTGAGATCAAAAGGCTTATGAGTACAAAGGATGGATATTCAAGAATAATAATACCTTGGCCAATTTCTCCATAGGCTCAGGGCATAGAGCAGTGGCAGAAGTTCTGAAGACTCGTACAGAAAAGGACTAGAACCAGCAGAAAGGGCATAAGAAGCTGTCGGCAGCAGAACAACGAACCGATCATTTAGTGTTGTGAATTCCTATGTAATCAGGAGGTCGGTCTAATATTCTAAATAATGTCAACATCTTGCACCACCTATACACACAAAAGAATAGCAAAAATGTAAGGAGATACAAAAAAAGATGCAGTCTCGGGGATAAGAAAATTGATGGACAGAATTTAATACATTCATCATATATTCTCTTCAACCATATGTTTAGAATTGATTTTATATGATTCATTTCTTATGCAGATAGACCTGAAATTGTGACAGAGAATCTCATACATGTGATGAAAATCATTTGAAGATTGTAAAAATATTCTCATTTATCAAAAATTAAGATCAATCTCATCAAATCACTTCAAAAAAAAAATATATCAATGTCACTCTGCCTTATTTGGAAGGCGCCTTCAGGTTAAGTATTGCCAAAAGAGCTAGTAACACATTCTACCTATGATACAAAAAATCTTGCAGGTCAACCGCAACAAGTAAATGAACATTTGTAAGGTACAAGATGAATCCTTCCAATAAATTGAAAACACGTGGACGCCCTTTTAGAACTCAATCCATCCAAACTGAATTCAAAACCTCAAACAAAGAAAGCTGCGAAGAAGAAGGAAAATCCTTTTTCTATCGCAAGAATTTCAAAGAAACACACAAATTTGCAGTCTTACATACACGAGGAAGAATAACTAACACAGTCATTTAGTATGACATATAACAACAGGAAACAAGCACAAAATAAGAACATTAACATCTCAACGAAAGAAGCAAAAATCAATACGCCATTTTAACGCATTTCATGATAATAATGGTATGGTAACCCCTTTCTTTCCAACTATTTTATGAAAATATTTAAAACACCGATATTATCACAAAGTCTATAACCAAGACCTTAAATATTAGAGTAAGAAATTCCACCTTTCACAAAAATACAAATTTAGAACCGCAACAAGACGCCTACCTGTATGCTTCTCATGGTCATCATAAACTAACTATATGTTGGTAGAGTGAGGACAAAATAGATATTTTGCAAACACTATAAAAACTTTGAAATAACACGAGGGGAAATCAAAAGAAAGATACCATGTGAACTTTAATAGCCATGTTTCCACACAGCAAGGTCATTCTGTTTTGAGGAGTTGATGAGAAAATACTCTCATAAATGTTTCTACAAAGCAGAGTTCTTCTGTTTCGAGTTGGATACAAGATAAGAAAATAAGAGAAAAATACCAAATACACGTGTGTTTGAAAAGAACTCTTGCATTTATTGTAAGAATACAAAGTGAGAAGTATAATGGGTTCTTACCAGTAAAGTTCTCCTGGAGTAGTAGCATGAGACGATGCACAAAACGGAATAAATGAATTGAATAAAGGAGAAGTATAATGGGTTCCAGACGGTGGTAAACATCACGGAAATTCTCAAACAACAAAACTTCTGTAGGGGATCCATCAATCGACACAACAATTTAAAGCCAATTAATTGAATATCGGTTGTGCAAGGGATTTATTTCACAAAATATTTACCTAGAAATATTAAAGGCAAAAATTAAAATAAAATATAAAAAAGAAACATAAAAGAAGACCAATAGTAAAGCTTCTATGATTCCATGTCGCTCGCACAAGATATTAGGAGTTGCGATTTATTTTAAAGGTGTATGCCAGTTAATACACTGGTCTACCAAGGTTTCCTCTCTTATTGCGCTCAAGAGACAGCATATGATTAATATTTAGTTAGTGCTAATATAACATAACCAATGTTCAAATTTTAACATATATTAAGGTGAATGCTGCTAGATAAGTAAATGTCTTCCAGAATTATGTAATACGTGTTTGTCCATCTAATAGTACCACAGGTTCTATTCGAAAGAGTAAAAGAACAAAAAAATATCATGTATCTCTCCAGAATAAAAAAGAATATTAGATAATAGTTCAGTAGATTTTCGGGTAAAGATGAGACTGACAATTTCATACAAGGGTACATTCAAACTCTTAAGCAACATCAACAATAAAAAGTTCTCAAAGGTGAATCCCTCGCTATTAAATTATTGAGTTTAAATACCCTAATATCCTATATTCCGAGAAGAACAACTTTGGTATCCTAGCCATATGCCATGAGAAGAAGTTAATTAAACCGAAATCATGGAGAAGCAAGCCATTTATGAAAGAAATTGAAGCAAACAGGTCTACAATCTTACCTCAACATTATGCAATGAAGGAGCATAAAAGCAGCATCACCTACAAAGTCAGAGCACAAGTAACCCTGTAATACTGAATTTAGAGCTTGAAAGTTACTTTCAGAGTTGCATAGATACTTGAAAATTCAATCATAATCACAAATAGAACATTATGCTATGAAGGAGCATAAAAGCAGCACCCACCTGTCAAGATGAGAGCACAAGTAACCCTGTAATACTGAAGTTAGAGCTCAAAAGTTGCTTTCAGATTGCATAGATACTTGAATATTCAACCATAATTACAAATAGAACACTATACAACCATGGAAACAAGAAGAAATTTATGTTAAGATAGCATAAAGCTATCCTCGACCTTCAATTTAGTAGTCAGTCATGACCAATGCGGCAATGCCATATTAAAAACACGTTTATTTTAAACATGCATTTCGTAAATTGAGATTTTGTGCAAGGAAATCTGATCGAATACCGACTTTTTCCTACCATATGAAATGCAAAGTAGATGAACTATACGCAACAATTCACCATAAGATTAAAGGAAGCATTTCAAAGATATATCTACGCCATGCCTTGATGGGAATTTTACACAAAAGGATGCTTACGATTGAGGCGACGTTGCAAAATGTTGGCAAACTTCGCATAAGGCAGCTCCATATCACATGCCAACCATTGCCAACCAGAATCAAAAATAAAATAAAATATACATAATAATAAAAAAACAAAAGAATATCAAGTAGGTCCCTGCATTAGACATCCAACAAACACGGTACCTCATAGAGTCGTCCAGAAAATTAATGGAGTTTATTTTTCATTATCCTTAGTAAGCCCCAGCCGCCGTCCAAATATAAAGACATTTAATTAGAGAACATTTTTCATCAAAAAGGGAAGTTGACAGAAAGATCCAGAAAAAAATATCAATGAGTAAAAGACAGAGAAAAGCGAGGGAGAGAAGTAGCTAAGGTAAGATGTTTTAATACATTATGAGCACAATCCAGTCCATCCCCAATATATGGTTCTCACAACCCATTATAAAGAAAAGTGAACAAAGAAGCCTCGACCGCATCCTTCCCCACAAATGATACAACCAAAGCTTGCATTAACAACTATCCTTCTTAATTAGCATATGACTATAAATGGCAAATACTTTGGAAATGATTTCCAAGGAACAGCATAAATTAATATATTTTTCTCTATGCAAATAATGTGATATACCTCATTCAAGGGAAAAGCTGACTTCAGCGCTGATTACACACTTGGATCAATAAAAAACATCAATAAAGAAAGTCTCAAGGAAACTGATGAAAAACAGATGCATTAGAAAAAGTTTGAATGGTGGTATGCCTTGAGCAAGCAAACGGATGAATGGGCAAATAAAAAGGAAAAAGAACCTACACAGCAAAAACATGACCAAAACAACAAGGATAAGAGAATTGTGCACCTGCAAGACCCTAACAAAAAAAAATAGTTCCCTCCTGGTACCCAAAGAAATCAGTTTGAAATGAAGGCAAAAAGAAAAACATAAATAAAACAGAATCTCCTCTCATTCGATCAATAGGTATTGATATTAACCAAATTAAAAGAATAAGAAAATATGAAAGCATCCACCACACAAGGAGGAGACAAATAGACTACAGGAATACAAATTGGCGCTGGATGTATTCATTTGATCAAGCTCCTTGCTCGTCACATGATTATTCACGTCCACATATTGGTCTAGTAAAAGAGAACCGACATCCACACCCCTAGTTAAACTTAATTGCAATTTTCCATAGCAAATAAGAGAATTCTACTAATGAGGGACAAACTAGGAGTATTGCAAACATGCAACTACAAATCAAAATATCAATTTAGTATTGCTCAAGATACATTTAGACTTTGATCATGAGTTGCAAAACAGTACCGAAACATGAAATTATTTATAGCTTGATGAATTTCCAGGGATTTGCCACCTAAATTTGGCCAATCCTCTAATAAACATGTATTGATGCACTCCACAAGCTTGCGAGAAATTTTTCCCGCATCCCCAACATGCTAAAGGAAATAAATTATCCAATTGTCAATTATTGCAATATCATAACTATAAGAAATCTGTAAGGTGTAACATGACTAAAAAAACATCGATGTATTACCTTACAAGAGAAAAAACTCCAACAAAGCCCAAAATAATGTTATCTCGAAGATCATCGGGAATATCTCCAGGCGGGTTTTCAAGAAGTGAATGAAGTGCCAAGGTCGAGCAGAAAACATCTTCTTTGGGGTTCATTTGACCGATATTTTATGTGCTCAAGCATGTTTCGACCTTTTCCATGTGCAGAAGCACAAGATCTGTCCATGATTGGCACGATATAATGAGAACAGATCTTTACGACATATTGTAAAGCAAGGATCCATTTGCCGACAAGCAACTATCAACTCTTGGAACAATTTTCTAAGATAAAGTAGTATTTAGATCCGACTTACCTGATTATTAAAACTTGATGTTTATTTTTTATGTTATGTTGATTTTTTTCATATTTGTTAATAAAATGATTGTTGCATTATCATTTTCCTTGAGACACATCAAATGTTTTTATCATAATTAAATTTTATATCATATAAATATGTCAAATAAATTTAATCTCTACAAATTTTTATATTCATTAGAAATAACAAACATGTTATAATTAACTATTTTAAATAATTATTAAACAATTAAACTAAAGAAAATAATTATTCACAATCATGAAATAATTAAATTAAATTATTTTAAAAAAATTAACATAATTAAGGAACACAAAGAGTAAAAGAAAGTGTTTCAATGTTATCGATTTGGCCATGCAAAATGATTTTGCTCCAACTTGAAACTTGAAACATGGAATTCGCCCAGTTGGAGTCCCTCTGAGGTAGCCCGACACTTCAAGGTTACGAGTCACATGGATATCAAGTTAGTGAATGGCAGACTCATCCATGAATCATGTGACATGTTTACTTAACCCTAAGCGTGACCCCAAAAAACAACCAAAGGCATAAAACTTATCATGTCGAAATCAAATACAAAAGATCATGGGATGATTAAGCATCAGCCTTGTTCGATAAATTTTCAACAATATTTAATCGCAGATAGTTGGATACATCAAAATTCATTCAAATTACAAAAGCATCTATGTTATTCACCACGCGAAATTATGTTTTAAACAACATTATCAGATTGCTTTCATTTGCTGGAAGAAACAAAAAATTCAAACTAACCTGAACACCCATCATCCTGGTATTGTTAATGATAGCTTGGCGAACATCTCTTGAAAGTCTCTGGAAGTGACTCTCACAGTGCTACGGTTTCTTTACAGAGAAACGGTGGTAGAATCAAGAGATGGCTCGGGGAGGAAGAACTCAGTTACACGCGGGGGGGTATTTGTAAACTCAAGAAGAGGAGTGGGAGAGAGAGCGGCGAGAAGTCAAAACCGCGAGAATAATCGATAAACAAGATTTCACAACTATCTATCTCAGAATATAATTTATTTTCTCTCATAAAGATCCTCTAATGAAGCAAAAGAGCAATTCTACTGCTTTAGAAAATCTTAAAAACCTGTAATAAAAGAAAAAACCAGAGTCCTCGATTAGACGTCGTAAAGATGAGACTGACAATTTCATACAAGGGTACATTCAAACTCTTAAGCAACATCAACAATAAAAAGTTCGCAAAGGTGAATCCCTCGCTATTAAATTATTGAGTTTAAATACCCTAATATCCTATATTCCGAGAAGAACAACTTTGGTATCCTAGCCATATGCCAAGAGAAGAAGTTAATTAAACCGAAATCATGGAGAAGCAAGCCATTTATGAAAGAAATTGAAGCAAACAGGTCTACAATCTTACCTCAACATTATGCAATGAAGGAGCATAAAAGCAGCATCACCTACAAAGTCAGAGCACAAGTAACCCTGTAATACTGAATTTAGAGCTTGAAAGTTACTTTCAGAGTTGCATAGATACTTGAAAATTCAATCATAATCACAAATAGAACATTATGCTATGAAGGAGCATAAAAGCAGCACCCACCTGTCAAGATGAGAGCACAAGTAACCCTGTAATACTGAAGTTAGAGCTCAAAAGTTGCTTTCAGATTGCATAGATACTTGAATATTCAACCATAATTACAAATAGAACACTATACAACCATGGAAACAAGAAGAAATTTATGTTAAGATAGCATAAAGCTATCCTCGACCTTCAATTTAGTAGTCAGTCATGACCAATGCGGCAATGCCATATTAAAAACACGTTTATTTTAAACATGCATTTTGTAAATTGAGATTTTGTGCAAGGAAATCTGATCGAATACCGATTTTTTCCTACCATATGAAATGCAAAGTAGAGGAACTATACGCAACAATTCACCATAAGATTAAAGGAAGCATTTCAAAGATATATCTACGCCATGCCTTGATGGGAATTTTACACAAAAGGATGCTTACGATTGAGGCGACATTGCAAAATGTTGGCAAACTTTGCATAAGGCAGCTCCATATCACATGCCAACCATTGCCAACCAGAATCAAAAATAAAAGAAAATATACATAATAATAAAAAAAAACAAAAGAATATCAAGTAGGTCCTTGCATTAGACATCCAACAAACACGGTACCTCATAGAGTCGTCCAGAAAGTTAATGGAGTTTATTTTTCATTATCCTTAGTAAGCCCCAGCCGCCGTCCAAATATAAAGACATTTAATTAGAGAACATTTTTCATCAAAAAGGGAAGTTGACAGAAAGATCCAGAAAAAAATATCAATGAGTAAAAGACAGAGAAAAGCGAGGGAGAGAAGTAGCTAAGGTAAGATGTTTTAATACATTATGAGCACAATCCAGTCCATCCCCAATATATGGTTCTCACAACCCATTATAAAGAAAAGTGAACAAAGAAGCCTCGACCGCATCCTTCCCCACAAATGATACAACCAAAGCTTGCATTAACAACTATCCTTCTTAATTAGCATATGACTATAAATGGCAAATACTTTGGAAATGATTTCCAAGGAACAGCATAAATTAATATATTTTTCTCTATGCAAATAATGTGATATACCTCATTCAAGGGAAAAGCTGACTTCAGCGCTGATTACACACTTGGATCAATAAAAAACATCAATAAAGAAAGTCTCAAGGAAACTGATGAAAAACAGATGCATTAGAAAAAGTTTGAATGGTGGTATGCCTTGAGCAAGCAAACGGATGAATGGGCAAATAAAAAGGAAAAAGAACCTACACAGCAAAAACATGACCAAAACAACAAGGATAAGAGAATTGTGCACCTGCAAGACCCTAACAAAAAAAAAATAGTTCCCTCCTGGTACCCAAAGAAATCAGTTTGAAATGAAGGCAAAAAGAAAAACATAAATAAAACAGAATCTCCTCTCATTCGATCAATAGGTATTGATATTAACCAAATTAAAAGAATAAGAAAATATGAAAGCATCCACCACACAAGGAGGAGACAAATAGACTACAGGAATACAAATTGGCGCTGGATGTATTCATTTGATCAAGCTCCTTGCTCGTCACATGATTATTCACGTCCACATATTGGTCTAGTAAAAGAGAACCGACATCCACACCCCTAGTTAAACTTACTTGCAATTTTCCATAGCAAATAAGAGAATTCTACTAATGAGGGACAAACTAGGAGTATTGCAAACATGTAACTACAAATCAAAATATCAATTTAGTATTGCTCAAGATACATTTAGACTTTGATCATGAGTTGCAAAACAGTACCGAAACATGAAATTATTTATAGCTTGATGAATTTCCAGGGATTTGCCACCTAAATTTGGCCAATCCTCTAATAAACATGTATTGATGCACTCCACAAGCTTGCGAGAAATTTTTCCCGCATCCCCAACATGCTAAAGGAAATAAATTATCCAATTGTCAATTATTGCAATATCATAACTATAAGAAATCTGTAAGGTGTAACATGACTAAAAAAACATCGATGTATTACCTTACAAGAGAAAAAACTCCAACAAAGCCCAAAATAATGTTGTCTCGAAGATCATCGGGAATATCTCCAGGCGGGTTTTCAAGAAGTGAATGAAGTGCCAAGGTCGAGCAGAAAACATCTTCTTTGGGGTTCATCTGACCGATATTTTATGTGCTCAAGCATGTTTCGACCTTTTCCATGTGAAGAAGCACAAGACCTGTCCATGATTGGCACGATATAATGAGAACAGATCTTTACGACATATTGTAAAGCAAGGATCCATTTGCCGACAAGCAACTATCAACTCTTGGAACAATTTTCTAAGATAAAGTAGTATTTAGATCCGACTTACCTGATTATTAAAACTTGATGTTTATTTTTTATGTTATGTTGATTTTTTTCATATTTGTTAATAAAATGATTGTTGCATTATCATTTTCCTTGAGACACATCAAATGTTTTTATCATAATTAAATTTTATATCATATAAATATGTCAAATAAATTTAATCTCTACAAATATTTATATTCATTAGAAATAACAAACATGTTATAATTAACTATTTTAAATAATTATTAAACAATTAAACTAAAGAAAATAATTATTCACAATCATGAAATAATTAAATTAAATTATTTTAAAAAAATTAACATAATTAAGGAACACAAAGAGTAAAAGAAAGTGTTTCAATGTTATCGATTTGGCCATGCAAAATGATTTTGCTCCAACTTGAAACTTGAAACATGGAATTCGCCCAGTTGGAGTCCCTCTGAGGTAGCCCGACACTTCAAGGTTACGAGTCACATGGATATCAAGTTAGTGAATGGCAGACTCATCCATGAATCATGTGACATGTTTACTTAACCCTAAGCGTGACCCCAAAAAACAACCAAAGGCATAAAACTTATCATGTCGAAATCAAATACAAAAGATCATGGGATGATTAAGCATCAGCCTTGTTTGATAAATTTTCAACAATATTTAATCGCAGATAGTTGGATACATCAAAATTCATTCAAATTACAAAAGCATCTATGTTATTCACCACGCGAAATTATGTTAATAAAAAACATTATCAGATTGCTTTCATTTGCTGGAAGAAACAAAAAATTCAAACTAACCTGAACACCCATCATCCTGGTATTGTTAATGATAGCTTGGCGAACATCTCTTGAAAGTCTCTGGAAGTGACTCTCACAGTGCTACGGTTTCTTTACAGAGAAATGGTGGTAGAATCAAGAGATGGCTCGGGGAGGAAGAACTCAGTTACACGCGGGGGTATTTGTAAACTCAAGAAGAGGAGTGGGAGAGAGAGCGGCAAGAAGTCAAAACCGCGAGAATAATCGATAAACAATAAAATGTAAATTAGACGTCGTGTCAATTCTGCTCTTCACTATAATTGTTTAAGCCAAAGAAATATTACATCGACAGAACAAAATAAAAAGGAAAATAAGTTGTGTTTATAACACATTTCACCATATTGTTTCAGCAGCAGAAATATTATAAATTATTAAAAAAATGTGGACGAAAGTAATAAAGGACATACCTGCAAAGAAGTAATCTTGGTGGAACAGAGCGAGTCTATTTACAAACTGTAAAGACTAAAAAAACTCTTATAAAAAAAATAAGATGTGAATGAAGAACCCAGACGGCTCGAACATGATGGTCCAATGGTAATAAACATGAGGCAGGCAGCAGTAGCTAAGCAGTTTTGATGTATTTTCTGGAGGTAGTCGCGTATTTAATCAAATATATCAAATTCATGGAAGGGCTCAAGTTCCTGATATAAGATATAGACCAAAAGTGATGAGTAATTGAGATTAAAAGCTGTGAAAGTGAATGTGGTAAAAGAAATAGTTTACAACATCCTTTTACATTTTAGACATACACTCTGAAATATATAACAAACTTTTATGTATTCAACCATAGATGAATCAGCGTCAATGGTAAGTTGTTGGAGAAGTAATACACTTTGAGATGGATGTAGTTACAAATAGCTTCTTATTAGATCCACAAGGGATGCGACATTCAACCAACTCTGACACTAAAAACTATCAAGTGAAACAACAAAGTCATAAATATATTATCAGCATAAATATATTAAAACATTATAAATAAACTAAAGATATTAAAATATTCTATTACCTGAATATGTTCACCAAGCACTCTGATACTCTCCCCTGATAAGAAACTTCTTGATATAATAGCAACGTAGAATTTATGCAACATTGATCAAGTAAACACTCGCAACCAATGAATTGACCAATCACATTGAGAAAGTAACGGTTCAGAAAAGTAAAACAGAAAATTAACGCTAACAATTGCAAGATCACATGTATATAAAACAACTCTTTTACAACTAAAGAGTATCAAACTTAGAGACCACAAAATACACTGCAAATATCAATCAACAACAGCTAAGACATGAATGGTTATCAAGACTTCATTAATCTTAGAATTGTATTCAGGAAAAATGAGATAAAATCTTCTCAGTATCGAGAAACATATCATGGTATAATACAACTCAGCATAGACAAAAAAAATTCGATCAAAACGAAACATGTTTCTATACCTCCCAAATAACAAAATAGTGGATGAGAGTAATATCACCAAGACCTAGCTGTAGATATGCGAGCAATACTCTCTTGAAAGTAATAGAAATTACAGCTCTATGCCCAAGCAAACTGACGAACACCTCAAATCAGGCCAAATGGTTAGCTTTATGCCAATGATGAGCCGCAGCAGCAATCTTGTTATGTATATCATCTATAAACTACATAATAAGGTGTCATTTATTTTAAAAATATGCATTCATCAATGACTACAAAAACAAAATCACTAGGAAGTATAAAATCTAAAAAAAAACAGCATGAAATATAAGTTTTGAGGGCTCACCATAAATACTGTTTGGTCTGAAAATGTTGATCTTATCAACAAGATGGAAACTTTTAGGATGCTGCTTACAGCAAGAATATAGCGATAAAAAATAAAACACTTGAGCAATTAGAAGAAACGAGGAAAAACTATAGACAACCTATCCAAGAAGTAATCCACAATAGTTTGAATTGTACATGCAATTGTATCTTTAGAAAAGAATGGAAGTGGACAATCAGGAGCTGGAATCTAGAGATAAAGTATGGTTCACAATAGAAACCTGCATACAAAGCGAAGAAACTAACATCACAACAAGGAAGGTGGCATCGCATAGAACGACCCAAACTATGAGGAATGGGAGGCTAAAGATGTGCATGTCAAATCTTTGCTCATCAATTCAATGACAAAGGCTGATGTTTGTGTAGTGTGGAACAGCTAAAGAAGTTTGGAATACGATAAAAAAGAAGCATATCGATGTGTCAAATTCTCCTCAAGTCTACAAGCTGATCAAGATATCATTCAAGCCACACCAAAGAGATCGTCCTCTTGTGGAAGAATTTAGTGAGTTGGACACAAAATTCTTGTAACTTGATTAGTGTAGGCCAAATGACATGAAATGTGCATAGGATATTGAGAAACTAAGGAAATGTACTGCTACGGATCGGATCTATGAAGTCTTTTAGGTCTTTACCACAATCTACGTCAAGTTAGTGATCAGAGTTGGGTTTTGGCATATTGATTCAGGGCGACTAATCTGACAGTTAGCAGACCCACCATATTTATCACTCTATTGCCCCCAACTGTTCACAGGGCTCGGCTCCTATGTCAATCTCAGGGGTTGGAACATCATATTATCTCTTAGACTCTCCATTTCATCCATCTTGTTTGCACCTATTGCCCCCGATCTTAATTCTATTCTGGAACGTTTATTTCTTAAGTTGTTTAAACATGTTTTGTTTCTAGTTCAAGGTGTGAGTCATCAACTTCTGCTAAGAAACATTGCATAGCGTTCAAACTAGGTTTCAGTAAAACTCCAGTTGATGGCGAGTTAAGCATAGAAAACGGAACTTTTTAATTGCAAGTAAACTAGACTATTGATTTACAAAACACTTCCATAAATTAGAATTTAAATTGGTTTCCGAGACTAAAACTTGATATATACAAGTAACAAACATAGGTTGTTATATTCACGTTAGTTCATGTTTTATCACAATTTAGAATAATAGAAGAATATTTCAAAGAAACACAATTAAATTACAAACTAATGCAAAATGTACCAGATAACATGCAGCTAACTTTTCACGTGAGATGTTAAAACAACATTATAGGCAGTAAGTGAAATGTACCATTTGCTTCTTGATGAGTTCATCCCTTTCATGCTCAGAGATATCAGCGAAAAAAGTAAAATAGAAGTTTCCAGCACTCTTGATCCCCTCTCCCACCCAGATTTCTTACTGCAGTGCATTGCCAAACAATAGACAGAAAAGATATGCACAACGACTCTTAACTGAAGCAGCACAAGTCTTGCAAGAACCTGTGAAAAAGAATGATAAAAACAACCAGAGCATTAAAAGTTCAAGATATTCAATAGCTAAAATGTTATCTTACAACCCTGAACTGGGTATTATAATTATCAATTCCCAAATATCAATCCACATCGAGTCAACGCGACATACAACTACTCTATACTTAAATAATTGACTCAAGGTTATAAGATAAAATTTTATAAAATATAGAAAGCACAAAAAAACGTGTACAGTCGATGTCATATAATTAAATTAGTCAATGGGTTGTATAGCACACTTCCTTAGATAACTGTCCAGGACATCACCGACTAGTTCTGTGAATAAGAGATGGATACTTGGGAAATTAAGCCGAGATCAAATGCAATATAAAGATGTGACTACTTTACTTTCTACTCGTACTATATCAAATATCATCGCACACCAAAATGTGGAGACGGAAGTATACATATTCTTCAATCCCGCGTCATTGAAAAGGCTTCATAGCATTCATAACCAAAAAAACATGGGCTAATTATTTGATCCATGCCTCTCTCTTGGAAACTAATGGCTGGTACTTTTTTGGTTTACAAGAACTTTTCTTGCAGGAACAGGTTGTCCCATCTAATACGAAATACAATTGCCGATTCTTTAAAAAAATTACGCGGCATCATTCAGAATAATCAAGTATTACTTCGTCCTAATTTTGACCAATGAATAAACAATAAAAATCAAAACATAAATAAATATTATGGAATGTGTTAGTATCAATTCATGCCACTACATGTCACCATACCGCAATCTTCCGCTTCCTATCGCTAAAAATATATTAACATTTTCTACAAGAAATAAAAAAAGTGTTCGCAATAATTAACAAAATATCGGTACCTTAACTCTATTTTCTCACTGTGCAGTACAAGATGCAAATTGAATTCAAAAAAACGAAAACACGTGAAAACACCGTTTTAGAATGCAATCCATGCAAATTGAATCAAAAGCTGAAATAAAGAAAAGCTGTGAAGATGAAGGAAAATTATTTTTCTATCCGAAGAATTTCAAAGAAGCACACAAATTTGCAGTCTTAGACACAGGAGGAAGAATAACTAACACAGTCATTCAGCATGACATGTAGCAACATGAAACAATGAAGCAAAAATCAAATCCACCATTTTAACGCATTTCATGATAGTGGGATGGTAACCCCTACCTCTCCACCTATTTTAGGAAATATTAAAGCACCGACATTATTACCAAGTCTATAAACACAACCTTAAATATTAGAGTAAGAAATTATACCTTTTGCAAGAGTACAGAATTAGAACCGCAACAAGACGCCTACCTGTATGCTTCTCATGGTCATCATAAACTAAAAATATTTTGGGAGAGTGAGAACAAGTTAATATTTTCCAAACACTCTAACAACTTTGAAATAACACGAAGGAAATCAAAAGAAAGATACAATGTGAACTTTAATAGCCATGTTTCCACACACCTTAGTCATTTTGTGTGGAGTTGTTGATGAAAAAAGGATGCTTACGATTGAGGTGACATTGCAAACTGTTGGCAACCTGCAGAATTATTTCAAAAATAAAACAAAAAATATGCACAACAAAAAAAAGAATAGCAAGTAGGTCTCTGCATTAGACATCGTACAAACACAGTACCTCATAGAGTGGTCCAGAACGTTAATAGAGTTTATTTTTCATTATCCTTAGTCAGCCCCAGCCGCCATCCACATAAAGACATTTAATTAGAACGTTCTGAAATATATAACAAACTTTTATGTATTCAACCATAGATGAATCAGCGTCAATGGTAAGTTGTTGGAGAAGTAATACACTTAGAGATGGATGCAGTTACAAATAGCTTCTTATTAGATCCACAAGGGATGCGACATTCATCCAACTCTGACACTAAAAACTATCAAGTGAAACAACTAAGTCATAATATATTATCAGCATAAATATATTAAAACATTAAATAAACTAAAGATATTAAAATATTCTCTTACCTGAAGATGTTCACCAAGCACTCTGCACTCTGATAGTCTCCCCTGATAAGCAACTTTTTGATATAATAGCAACGTAGAATTTATGCAACATTGATCAAGTAAACACTCGCAACCAATGAATTGACCAATCACATTGAGAAAGTAACGGTTCAGAAAAGTAAAACAGAAAATTAACGCTAACAATTGCAAGATCACATGTATATAAAACAACTCTTTTACAACTAAAGAGTATCAAACTTAGAGACCACAAAATACACTGCAAATATCAATCAACAACAGCTAAGACATGAATGGTTATCAAGACTTCATTAATCTTAAAATTGTATTCAGGAAAAATGAGATAAAATCTTCTCAGTATCGAGAAACATATCATGGTATAATACAACTCAGCATAGACAAAAAAAATTCGATCAAAACGAAACATGTTTCTATACCTCCCAAATAACAAAATAATGGATGAGAGTAATATCACCAAGTCCTAGCTGTAGATTGCGAGCAATACTCTCTTGAAAGTATTAGAAATTACAGCTCTATGCCCAATCAAACTGTCGAACACCTCAAATCAGGCCAAATGGTTAGCTTTATGCCAATGATGAGCCGCAGCAGCAATCTTGTTATGTATATCATCTATAAACTACATAATAAGATGTCATTTATTTTAAAAATATGCATTTGTCACGAGCCGCGAAGACGACGTGGGCCGAGAAGGGGCTGTGGACAACAATGTGGAGAAAGAGCCCATGAATGAGGAGGACGAGCCCAAGAGATATCAACGATTCACACATGGGAAATTTAGGGTTAAAAGTTGAGGAGCAACAAGATTTTTCCCTAGTTAGCAAAGATAATTATTTCCTTGTTTTACTATTTCCTTGTTTTTGAGATTTCAGCATATCTTTTAAATTTGGTAGGATTTTCTTTCAGTTGTGGGGGATTGCATCATTAGTATATGTAGGGATTTGGGAGAAAGAAATGCTTATCGAAAAATATTATCAATAAAAGTTTATTTTTCAAGATCGGGTGGTTCTCTTGTTCTCTCGAGCCCCAACTCTTGGGAAGCGGTTTCAGCCTTCACAGCCCAATTCCCTTCTTTCAAGTTTGAGGACAAACTTGCATCTCAAGGGGACGGCAATGTCACGAGCCGCGAAGACGACGTGGGCCGAGAAGGGGCTGTGGACAACAATGTGGAGAAAGAGCCCATGAATGAGGAGGACGAGCCCAAGAGATATCAACGATTCACACATGGGAAATTTAGGGTTAAAAGTTGAGGAGCAACAAGAATTTTCCCTAGTTAGCAAAGATAATTATTTCCTTGTTTTACTATTTCCTTGTTTTTGAGATTTCAGCATATCTTTTAAATTTGGTAGGATTTTCTTTCAGTTGTGGGGGATTGCATCATTAGTATATGTAGGGATTTGGGAGAAAGAAATGCTTATCGAAAAATATTATCAATAAAAGTTTATTTTTCAAGATCGGGTGGTTCTCTTGTTCTCTCGAGCCCCAACTCTTCAACTAATCATAGGTCGTCAAGGGCGTAAATCAAAAAGACAGGAATTCTACTCCGAACGAAAAGATTTCACTGTCCAACGACCCATAACACGATCCCAAACGCAGGCACGTAACAGCATTCATCAATGACTACAAAAACAAAATCACTAGGAAGTATAAAATCTAAAAAAAACAGCATGAAATATAAGTTTTGAGGGATCACCATAACTACTGTTTGGTCTGAAAATGTTGATCTTATCAACAAGATGGAAACTTTTAGACTGCTGCTTACAGCAAGAATATAGCGATAAAAATAAAACACTTGAGCAATTAGAAGAAACGAGGAAAAACTATAGACAACCTATCCAAGAAGTAATCCACAATAGTTTGAATTGTACATGCAATTGTATCTTTAGAAAAGAATGGAAGTGGACAATCAGGAGCTGGAAGCTAGAGATAAAGTATGGGTCACAATAGAAACCTGCATACAAAGCGAAGAAACTAACATCACAACAAGGAAGGTCGCATCGCATAGAACGACCCAAACTATGAGGAATGGGAGGCTAAAGATGTGCATGTCAAATCTTTGCTCATCAATTCAATGACAAAGGCTGATGTTTGTGTAGTGTGGAACAGCTAAAGAAGTTTGCAATATGATAAAAAAGAAGCATATCGAGTCAATGCGACATACAACTACTCTATACTTAAATAATTGACTCAGGTTTATAAGATAAAATTTTATAAAATATAGAAAGCACGAAAAACGTGTAAAGTCAATGTCATATAATTAAATTAGTCAACGGGTTGTATAGCGCTTCCTTAGATAACTGCCCAGAACATCACCGACTAGTTCTGTGAATAAGAGATGGATACTTGGGAAATTAAGCCGAGATCAAATGCAATATAAAGATGTGACTACTTTACTTTTCTACTCGTACCTTTGGCAAAACTTAAGACTGTATCAAGTATCGTCACACACCAAAATGTGGAGACGGAAGTATACATATCCTTCAATCCCACGTCATTGAAAAGGCTTCATAGCATTCATAAACCAAAAAAACATGGGCTAATTATTTGAGCCATGCCTCTCTCTTGGAAACTAATGGCTGGTACTTTTTTGGTAGCCAACGTAATATGTTTTAATACATTATAAGCAACAATCCAGTCCATCCACAATATATGATTGCTACAAGCCATTATAAAGAAAAGTGATCAAAGAATCCTCGACCGAATCCTTCCCCACAAATGATAAAACCAAGCTTGCATTGACAACTATCCTTCTTAATTAGCATATGACTATAAATGGCAAAAACCTTGGAAATGATCTTCCAAGGAACATATAATAAATATATTTTACTCTGTGCATGTAATGTGATATACCTCATTCAAGGGAAAAGCTGACTTCGGTGATGATTTCACACCAGGAGCAGTAAAAAACATCAATAAAGAAAGCCCAAGCAGATTCCTTCAAATCAAATAAAAAATTGGTGAGAAGAGTCTTAAGCAGATTCCATCAAATGGAATACACAATAGGTCAGAAGTTAAAATGAATGACAAAGAAACTAGACAGCATTTGTGCACATAAAAATAAGTATTATACAATAAAAGAGTAAACCATCATAGTGTTTGTTTCAGCATCAAATTATTGCAGTTTCAAATCATATCAAATTGAATTCTTTTGGTACTGCAACGTCCTATTCAGAACATCAAAAGAATGCTCCAAAGTTGCAGTGTTATAATTTTGCAAGACCCTAACAAGAAAAAAAAATAGTTTTCTACAGGTACCAAAAGAAATCAGTTTGAAATGAAGACAAAAAGAAAAACAGAAAACAGAAGCTCTCCTCTCATTCGATGAAGAGGTATTGACATTAAACAAAATACAAATTAAAAAACTAAGAAAATATGAATGCATCCACCACACAGGGAAGAGACAAATAGACTCAGGAACATAAATTGGCACTGGATGTGCTCATTTGATCAAGCTCCTTGCTCATCACATGATTATTCACATCCACATGTTGTTCTAGTAAAAGAGAACCGTCATCCACAGCCCTAGTTAAACTTACTTGCAACTTCCCATAGCAAATAAGAGAATCCTGTTGATGAAGGACAAATTAGAAGTATTGCAAACGTTTTACTACAAATCAAAAAATCAATTCATTATTGCTCAAGATACATTTAGACTTTGATCATGAATTGCAAACCAGTACCGAAACACGAAATGATTTACTGCTTGATGAATTTCCAGGGATTTGCCACCTAAATTTGGTCTATCCTCTAATAAATATGTATTGATGCACTCCACAAGCTTGCGAGAAATTTTCCCTCATCCCTAACATGCAAAAGGAAAAAAATTATCCATTTGTCAATTATTGCAATAGCATAACTATAAGAAATCTGCAAGGTGGAACATGACTAGAAAAACATCGACGTGTTACCTTGAATGAGAAAAAATTCCAACAAAGCCCAAAATAATGTTATCTTGAAGATCATCGAGAGTATCTCCAGTCGGGTTTTCAAGAAGTGGATGAAGTGTCAAGGTGGAGCAGAAAACTTCTTCTTTTGGGTTCAATCGACCGACATTTTCTGCACTCAGACATGTTTCCATGTAGAGAAGCACAAGATCTGTCCATGATTGGCACAACAACAGAACTTTACGACATTTTAAAGCAAGGATCCATCTGCCGACAAGCAACTATCAACTCTTGGAACACTTTCCCTTCACGGTGCTTCCCTTTGAACCTAACTAGGGAAATTCCACTCATTCTCTCACGCCCATTGACGATAGCTTGGCGAAGATCTATTGAATGTCTCTGGAAGTGACTCTGGGTTTCTTTACAGAGAAGAGAAATGGCGGTAGAATCAAGATATGTCTTGGGGAGGAGAGGGTTTCTTTACAGAGAAGAGAAATGGCGGTAGAATCAAGAGATGTCTCGGGGAGGAGAGGGTTTCTTTACGGTAGAATCAAGAAATGCTCGGGAGGGAGAACTCGGTTACGGGCGGGGTAGGGGTATTTATAAACTCAAGAAGAGGAGCGGGAGAGGGAGCGCGTAGAAGTTAGTTATGGAAAGGCGGAACTTTTTTTTATGGAATTCGTACGTTGTGCAGGAAAGGAAACTTTCCTTTATATATGGCATCTTATTATATTAACGTTGCAAGGTAAGGACTTGTAAATAATCATAATAATAACAATCTTATTATATGTTGCAAGGTAAGGACTTGTAAAATAATCATAATAAATAAATAAATATGAACAAAATTTAGGAAAATAATAATATATTAAAACTGAATTTTTTTTCAAAAAATACAATAAGATCGATTCAACAAATTTATATTTATATTAAAAATAAATACAAATCTGATTTTGGATCTTGTCTTGAAAATTCCACATCAAATTTATATATATTATTAAATAAACACTCCATGATTCTAAATCTAATAGTTTATAATTTCATGCGAGACTTCAAAATGAAATTTTTTTCTTAAACTTTATCTCTATAATATCATTATAAAATGTGTTCTCAAAAAATATATTTATGTAGCATGAGATAAAACTTTGAAAATAATCATATTTAAAATGTTTATTAAAATCCTTTAATATCATATTTAAAAACAACGCGACGAAGATCACAACTCAAATATATAATCATAACTGAAGGCTAAAAAAGGTTCTCAAAAGCATATTTCATGAATTTGAGAAATGTCCCAAAGTCCTAATAAGATAACAATGCAAAACTACAGTTTTACCTTGGATATAAAATCAAAAACCATCGCACTAAGATCATTTGTGTTATCCAAGCTGCACAAGGGAACAAGCTTCCATGCAGCAGGAAAAATTTCACTTTCCAAATGACAATTCCATGCTTAGAAGTTTTATCTGTTTAACTTATTTATTTGTGTAAATTTCAGATATATATCCAGTGAAGGTGTAACGCCCCAGATTTGACGACTGTCCTCACTGTATCAAGACGAGTCTTTCCAGCGTGCTTATGTCCTCACTCACACGCACCCTAGGAAACTTCCCAGGAGGTCACCCATCCCAAAATTGTCCCAAGTCAAGCACGCTTAACTGTGGAGTTCTTATATGATGAGCTACCGAAAAGAAGATGCACCTTCGTGATATGAGTAGTACTAATTAAATCTTTTAAGCCCTCTTCAACTGTTCAGTCCATTACATTGCCCAGTCTCGGAATCCCTCTCACTCCCGTGTGGGTCGGTTCATTCATGTTCCCTTCACCTAGAAGCCTGCCAGGAGCCGCTCATTGTCCGTGCAACTGATGGCACCGGCGATCACCCCCTGCCCTCTTCGGCCCCGGGCCTCACATGCCCACCAGCTTCCGCTTGGTTCGTCCCCGAACCACACCGTACTAAGAGAGGTCGGCTCTGATACCACTTGTAACGCCCCAGATTCGACGACTGTCCTCACTGTATCAAGACGAGTCTTTCCAGCGTGCTTATGTCCTCACTCACACGCACCCTAGGAAACTTCCCAGGAGGTCACCCATCCCAAAATTGCCCCAAGTCAAGCACGCTTAACTGTGGAGTTCTTATATGATGAGCTACCGAAAAGAAGATGCACCTTCGTGATATGAGTAGTACTAATTAAATCTTTTAAGCCCTCTTCAACTGTTCAGTCCATTACATTGCCCAGTCTCGGAATCCCTCTCATTCCCGTGTGGGTCGGTTCATTCATGTTCCCTTCACCTAGAAGCCTGCCAGGAGCCGCTCATTGTCCGTGCAACTGATGGCACCGGCGATCACCCCCTGCCCTCTTCGGCCCCGGGCCTCACAGAAGGGGTGTGAATTTTTTCCCCTCAAATAGAGAGGTCGGATGGCTTGGCAGTTGTTTCCATGTCCCTGAGTCATATGATAATCAGCTTTGATTACTCAGTCATGAAGATTGTATGTGTTCCAAATCTCGCCATTTTTCTTGAAAATAGTACACAACTGATCAGTTATGGCGCCTAATCTACGTAAATATATGGTACCAAATCTTATATTCAGATCCATTTTAAAATCTTAAAATAGTAGTGTTGGAGAAATTGATTACTTCTGAAAATGAAGCACATTGTCTCTTCGGCTCTTCCTGGAGTTGGTTATTTCGGAGACGCTATCTCGAGGTGGAAACGGAAACTTGTAAAGTAGTAAAGGCCAAATATGCATCTGTTTTTTTTTTTTGTCTCTCCTTTTTTTTGGTAAAAATTAATGCGATTATGAACATTAGCGCTAACAACAACGCATTCGTCTTGGGCTCTGTCTAATATGTCATGGATTCAATTTTAATCATCTTAAAATATCAATGATGCGATCTAGTTTGAGTTTCTGATTGGTGTAATTTTTCAAGTTGCAAATGCCTTGGATCATATGTTAAGCCTCATATATCGAATTTTATGTTGCATACTCCGCCCGCTTATTTGTCAAATTATGGTTTTTTTGTTCGGTTTGTTATAAAGTGTAGTCTTTGTTTCTTCTAAATGCTACTTGTATTTCTTGTTGAGAATTAAATTTTGGACAGCACAGAAAAGAGTGTCTGCAAATTGGCTTTACCAGAAATTCAGTACAAAGGACATGTGAAAGATTTTACTAAAGATGGCTGCATGATTTCTTCCAGAGCAGCGGATTAAAGAGTTCATTGATTTTGCTGTTAGGCTTGTTTCTCACACAGGCTTGTCTAGAGTGACCTAAATACCACTCCAACATCGTCGAATACCATATTTAATTTTTTTGAAAGAGCCATCATCGCGCATTTATCTTCGTTTTATGCATTTAGTTCAGGGGGTAGTCCTGGGATCCCAAACGAAAACAAGGGCCGACGACTCCTACACTGGATCTTGTCACAATCCATCCTCCTAATGAAGAAGAATTTGCAAGGCTGAGCGAGCCATCCAAGCAACTGAAGTTCAGTTTTTTTCCTGCTTGTTTTGAGAGCATCAACAATCTTTGCCTCGTGTGCATAGAGTTTTTAGACTAATTTGCATCAACGTCAACTTTTGTTTGGTACTTATATCCATGTGTAAATTTTAACGATTTTTCTAGTTTGGTTCACTTTCATATGTTTTTCGAAGGGGAAATTGCATGCAACCACTAGTTGACTGACATGGTGTGCATATTTTGGATTAAGATCCTCTACTGTGGGCTCTCCCACAGTAGAGGTATTGGTGCTATGGATTTTATTTCATACTATTATTAAAAAAAGTATTTTTTAAAAAAAATTGCTATTTTTATATTTTAATTATTTCAAAATCAAAATTATATTTTTATATTAAAATATGATATTAATAATCCAATTTTAAGTTATAATTTTATTTTTAAGTTATAATATATATTTTTAATTTTATCTTCATTATCTGACAATGAAGATGAACTAGATTAGTTTGCATCAAATAGAGAATATGAGTTCATTTTTACTTTAGATTGAAGGTAAAATCTGTATGAAAGTATGAAACTATAGTTATATTATATAGATGTTTTGTAGATGCATTGTAGATTGGTAGATGAGTCTGGACCTGTAGCTGAGTTTGGACCGGTAGCTGAGTTTTGATTGGTAGATATGTTTTGACTGGTAGATGGGTTTGGATTGGTAGCTGAGTTTGGACCGATGGCTGAGTTTTGATTGATAGATATGTTTTGACTGGTAGATGAGTTTTGACTGGTAGATGAATTTTGACTGTTAGATGAATTTTGACTGGTAGATAAGTTTTGACTGGTAGATATGTTTTGACTGGTAGATGGGTTTGGACTGATAGCTGAGTTTGGACCGGTAGCTGAGTTTTGATTGGTAGATACGTTTTTGACTAGTAGATGAGTTTTGACTGGTAGATGAATTTGGACTGGTAGATGAATTTGGACTGGTACATATGTTTTGACTGGTAGATGGGTTTGGACTGGTAGCTGAGTTTGGACCGGTAGATATGTTTTGACTGTTAGATGGGTTTGGACTGATAGCTGAGTTTGGACCGGTAGCTGAGTTTTGATTACATTTTTGACTGGTAGATGGGTTTGGACTGGTAGATGAGTTCTGACTGGTAGATACGATTTAACTGGTAGATGGGTTTTGACTGGTAGATGAATTTGGAATGGTAGATAAATTTGGACTGGTAGATGGGTTTGGACTGGTAGATGAGTTTGGACTGATAGATGTGTTTGGACTGGTAGATGCGTTTTTGACTGGTAGGTCACATTCCCCCTATAAATAAACTTCTTGTTGGTTTATTAAATCATAATCATTACAATCTACAACAAAGATCTCATTGCTCAAAGAATTTCAATGGACTCCATTTTTCTAACAACTAATTACGCTATCGAAGAAGATAAACTCTTGTGTCATGTTTATCTTGACGTTTCGCAAAATCCTATCATCGGTGTAAACCAATCCAAAAAACGATTTTGGAGTCGGATTGAAGAAGCTTTCAATGCCGGCAAATCGAATGACATGCAAGTACGCAATATTAGATTATTGCAATGTCGCATGCAAGTTATCATCCGTGCTGTTAGAAAGTTATGTGGATGTGTTAGTATAATTGAAAAGCTGAAGCCGAGTGGCACATCTGAAGAAGATATTGTAAGTATTTATTATTATATTTACATGAATACTCTAAGTCTATTTTTCATACGAGTAACATATTTCTGTGCAGTTGAACATGGCAAATGATTTAATGATGCAAGATAAAAATTTTACTAAAAGATTCAAGTTTGATCGTTTGGCCTATAATGAAAGATATGGAGAAATTTTCGGCCAACGACAGTGCAGCGATACCAGTATCCAAACAACATGTCACAAATTTGGATTCATCACAATCGGATACTCAAGAACCAGAATCTCCAATATCAAGTTCCCCTGTAGTAAATTCATTTTCAATTAATTTAAGCAGTGATAAAAATGCAGATGGAACTCCATCTCAACGACCTCTTGGAGTGAAAAAATCCAAATTAAAGAATAAAAGAGAAGAAAATATTTTGGAATTAATTTCTACGATGAAGGAAGGACATCACGAGCTTATCAATGTATTGCAAAAGAGATCTACCGATATGCAACAAAATTATGATATTAAGCTGTTAACATTGCAAAATGAGCAAAAAAAACTAGAAATTTGACAACAACAAATAGAATTGGCTAAAATTCAGGAGGAGAATAAAGTTTTGTAAATGGATCTAAGCACAATTGGCGATCCAGAAATGCGTCAAATTATTCAAAATGAACGAGCAAGAATTATACAAAAGAGAGATGCAGAACGTCATCAACATGAGGGCAGCGCATTTGGAAAATGTTTTGGTGATTTTAGAGGATCTGGATCCGGATCCGAGTTTCCAAATTATTGATGCTTTAGTTTGTTTATCTTTTATTATATTTGCATTTAAATTGTCTGAATTCTAATTCGTATTTTATTTTAAATGTATACTTGAATGTTTAAATATTATTCAAAATAAATTTGTGTATTAGATGTTTAATTATAAAATTATTGCAATTTATATAATTAAATATTTTAATTTTTATGATTTTATATTTAATTATTAAAATTACATAATAAATATTATCTAATTATTAAAATAATATAATCAATATTATACTACTATTTAAATATATCTAATTATTAAATTAATATAATAATATCATATTATTATATAAATAATATCTATAAGTCTCAATATAAATATTTATAATTAAACAAAACAAACAAATAAATTTTAAAAAAAAGTTAAATGCTCTGCGCCAATTTGGCGCAGAGCTTTCCTCAGCCAAATGTGGCGCAGAGGAAAATGGAGCTGCGCTATTTTTTCATCGGAGAAGTCCAAGCAACAAAATAAAACGTTATTTTGCTGCTTGGGTTGGAGATGCCTTTATATTGCCTGCAATTAAAAATACGTTTAAATATTTAAGTATCATACCGTCTAAAATTTTATAAAAATCAACCAATTAAGAAGGTAAAAAGAATTAATTATTCTACATATAACAGCAAATCGAACATTTATTGTGATGCCAATAAAGAATAACATGTACACGAAACCTTGTAAACACTGAATACACACACCTTTAACATCAACCCCTTCAATTCACCCATTTTTGGATTTAGAGAATTTAATTACACTGATTTTCGCCCTTTTAAATACCATTCATCAACAAGATGCAGGTCGCGAGAGATCACAAAATGGGGCAATCATAATCCCGAATTCGTTCATTTTTCTCACCATGACGTTCTCCAGAATGGTTCATTTTCGCCTCCTATTTTTGTTTATAGGCTCTTGCATGTTTGTGTCGCAATGTAATGGGCAGGACAAAGGAGCAACAACCTGCGGAAAATTAGAATGTCCTGAATATAAAGTGATTCACAATGAAAAGAATGGTTTTGAGATTAGGAGTTACAAGGATGCTGTTTGGATTACGACTCCCAATATTACTTCCTACACCTTTGAATATGCTGCTCAAAAGGGTTTCGCAACGTAAGTTACAACTTACAAGTATTTTCTTTTCTATGTCCTTTTCTTGTTGAATGAATATCGCTGTATAATATTACTACAAAAAATAATTTGACTTTTGAGGTTCCGAGATTACTATAAGAATGTTTTTGGATCGAGCCAATTTGGAATGATGTATTTCAAATTCATTTGATTTGTTTGGATGAGTCCGATGACAGACGTGATTTGAATTCTCTGTGTTAAAAGAGATATCAGATGGTAACGAAAGATATGAAAATTGAGTTTTATTTGCGTACAGTTTACTTCCTGATGAACCTCTTCTGTGTATCCCCTACAGTGCGTACACTTACTTCCTAGGAAACAACAGCCAAGGAGCCAAACTCAACATGACAGCTCCAGTTCTCGTTGATATCCAAAACGATCATTACTATACAGTACATCTATACCTACCCCGACAGTATCAGAGCAACCCGCCCTCGACGATCTCTAATGAATTTCATCCGTCCAAATTGCCGCCGCGCAAATTCGCCGTTGTCCGGAGATTCGGCGGCGTGATGAACAATCCCGCCATTGCGACGCAGCTTGAGGCCTTGAAGAAGAGCCTCGCCGGAACCCCTTATGAGCCCGTGGCGGCAGCCTCCGCTGACCGGTTCACCGTCGCCGTCTACTACTCACCCTTGGACGAACCGGAGAAACCTCTGAATGAAATTATGTTGTGGTTTGACTGAGTGTTTTTATTTGGTTTCGAATAATAATAAATACTAGTAATAGATGCACATTCATTACATGTGCTATTATTATTTTTAATTTGATCAAATAATATTAAATAATTAACACGAAATTATTTTCGATTTAGAAAAGTGTTCGATTTAAAAGGGAATTTTTATTTTGATTTTTTTTCTATTTAAAATATGGAGTGACTTGAAAAGATTTTTAATATGGTAAGAAGGGTAATAATGGAATTAAATATTTTGGTGTCCTCAAAGGTAGTTATTCTAAGGCCTTCATACTTAATATAGATAGTATAGATTAGTCATCGAGCACACTCGTTGTGTGTTCATGAATATATGAGATTAATATATTAAATATTTATAATATTACAACATCGTATTCTTGAATCATGAAAACAACAAATGAAAGGAGATGATTAATATTAATCATAAATAAAATAATAGATGGGAAAGAAAGTTGATGTATTCATCAAAATAGTTTTTATCAGTCTCTCAACTATTATAAAATAATATAGATTATCGTTTGGAATTCAATGCAGCTATTATTCATATTTATATTTGATCAAAATTGAGCATATTAATCAAAATAAAGATTTGAAATTGAATATGTCATTTTTAGTGTAGTAATTATTTATTTGTCTCAAATTGTATAATATTATTAAAAATTTTAAAAAAATATCCGTGATAAAAAAATTTGAATAGAAAGATAAGAAAATAATAGAAAAACGAAGCTTATAAATAACTGATGAAAAATCTAAAAATATAAAAAAATGTGCTCCCCATAAAATAATATAGCTACTTCAAAGCAACAACAATAAAAATTTTATGGACGTGAATGTTAACATTGTTATATGATTAATATAGTATCTATTTGAGTTATCTATACAAAAAAAACATGTTATTTTTTATTATAAATATAAATATTCTCATTTGATATAACATCTACTTCAAGGTGTTCTCATTTGATCTTCTTGATTCTGATGGAGGAGAAATTCGGGTGACATGCTTCAATGCTGTAGTTGATCGTTTCTATCACGCCATTGAAGTTGGAAAAGTATATGTGATATCAAAAGGTAGCTTGAAACCTGCCCAGAAGAACTTCAACCATCTGAAGAATGAGTGGGAGATATTCTTGGAAGCGACATGTATCTTCAGTGGATCTTTGTACAGATGAAGATGCTTCCATAGCAAAGCAACAGTTCTCTTTTACGCCAATTTGTGAAATTGAAAATGCAGAAAATAACTTGATATTAGATGTCATTGGTGGTGTTGTAACTTGTAACTGTCAACCCGTCTGTACCTATCTTGAGAAATAATGGAATGGAAACTCAAAGAAGAATTCTGAACTTGAAGGACCAATCTGAGGGAAGTGTTGAGTTGACATTATGGGGAGATTTCTGCAACAGGGAAGGACAACAATTGCAAGAAATGGTTGAAACTGGATTGTCCCCCATTTTGGCTGTCAAAGCTGGAAAAGTTAATGACTTTAGTGGGAAGTCCATTGGCACCATATCTGCTACACAGCTATTCGTAAATCCTGATTTACGGGAGGCTCGTTGCTTAAGAGATTGGTTTGATCATGGAGGTAAAGATGCAGCTTTTCATTCTATATCTAGGGAAATAGTACCTGGAGGATCAAAATATGAGATACGCGAGACCATTACACAGATAAAAGAGGAAGGGCTCGGAAGGTCAGACAAGCCTGACTGGATCACTGTTAAGGCAACCATATCTTTCATCAAAACTGATACTTTCTGTTATTCGGCCTGCCCATTAATGATTGGGGATAGACAGTGTAACAAGAAAGTGACAAAATTGGGGAATTCACTGTGGCTATGTGATAGGTGTAACAAAAAATTTGAAGAGTGCGATTATAGATACCTTCTTCAAGTTCAAGTTCAGTTCAGGATCATACCGGCCTGACATGGGTGACGGCTTTTCAAGATGCTGGTGAAGAGATTTTAGGTTGCTCCGCGAAGGAGTTGTACATGGTGAAATATGAAACCGAAGAGGAACCGAAATTACTTGAAATTATTCGAAACTGCCTGTTTACAGAGTTTCTTCTTAAGCTAAAGATTAAAGGGGAGATTTATGGTGATGAACAGTAGGTGAAGATCACACTTGTCAAGGCAGATAAGGTGAACTATTTAGAAGATAGTAGATTCTTGTTCGACATGATTTCAAAATTTCATCGTACCGAAAGATAATAAGTGGTCGGAGATATTAGACACATTTTTTATATTTGTTCATAGAAAGTTTCCCGATTCAGTCAGCTTCTTGACCCGTTTTACTTCATTTGCTGGTCATCTGCATGGCAAAGTTGTATTATGGATCTATGCCACGGATTGTTTTCGGAAAAGTTGTAGCAAACAGAATCCAATAAATGATCTCTTCAGCAACAGTAATACGTGAATACATTTTGATTGATACACTCATACACAGATGTGAACACATGAAAACGTATAATATCATATAGTATCAGACTATCAGTGTGCTTCTCAGCTTCTCTTGACAGGATCAAAGTTGGAAACACCGACCACTGCACCAACTATGGCGAAGAGCACAACACCACCAGCCACAATGCTGAGCAAGAAGTTCTTAAGAGACGGGGAAACCGCTGCCTCAGCCACATCTGGAACAATCATGGAAGCGGTCAATGCAGCGGCTGTTAATCCGGTAACCGCCTTCTCCTTCAATGAAGCATTGACTTCGAACTTTCCTGCTTGCTTCGACATCTTAACTGCCTTTGATGTCCTCAAAGGCAATGGCTTGAGGAAGGCATCGGCACTGGCCGGCTGCCTCTTCTGGCTGGCACGAGTAAGCGGCATCGAAACAGCAGAAGAGGATGCCATTTTTCTTACTCAGGCAAGTTTCTTCCTCTTGTGCTAAATGTTTTTGGTTTTGATATGCATGTTTCTTGGGCAGGAGGTTATAGTGGGGGATGTGGAGAGTGGAGAAGGCAGCAGAATGAGAGGCGGAAAATTGAGGGTATCCCACAAATTGTCCTACGTGGCAGCTTCTCCACTTGTTTTGGTGGATAAGCTTATCTTTTCCATTGCCACCTGTTTCATATAAAATGGTCAAAAAAAAATCTCATTTTCGTTTTGAAATAGAACTGGCCAGGGTCAGCTTGAGAATTAAGATTAAATAGAAACCAATTAATTTTACCCACGTTTATTTCCATAGTCTTGTTCATGAGTAGGTCTCATGTGACCGTGTCACGGAACACAATCTGTGAGACGGGTCAATCCTACCCATATTCACAATAAAAAGTAATAGTCTTAGCATAAAAAATAATACTTTTTCATGGATTATCCAAATAAAGATCTGTCTCACAAAATACGACCCGTGAGATCGTCTTACACAAGTTTTTGCCCTTGTTCATTATATCTTTACCCCATCTATACCAATTTCGAAAGCTCTATTTGCTTATCGAATATATTTTCAAATGTGCTATATTTTTAGATAATATTCTCGTTATAAATCTTAACCAATTTGAGATGAATAATCGAAATTTGAAGGACTCAATACTGATTTGCCCTTTTACATGATGTCTTCTGAGATCTCAGATCTCATATGAAAATGTTGAAATTTCAAGTTAATTCGACATTTTTCTCTGAACACGTGGTCTCTGTTGGGCATGTTACGACTTTGTTGTGTTAAACATTGAACAGAATTATGATCAGTGATTTCCCGATATAGCACAATATTTTCCATAAGATCCTCATCTTAGTATTGAACTTCCCTCAAGTATCTACTATCGGATATGCTCAATGAATTTAAGGAACCAAAATTACCCATGGAATAAATAGAAACTTTGATCCAAACATATATCCAAAATATTGAAATACCCAACAAATGCCAAGCCCTGATACCAAAGTAGGTTCAATTCATCCTTAGGATTTCGATTCGACAGAGTAGATGAACGTTTGACCAATAGTCAGAAATTCGATTTTTCTCATAAACATTTTCTCGAGTAAGTCTATCACACAAAGAATGTACAATACAGTTTCTCTAGTTGACTTGATTTGCAAGCTGCTGCTATAATCCGAAGTCTAATCAATGTATAAAAAGATAATGGTTGTAAATTTCGTCGTCATAAAAGAAATAGATTTAATTCAAACCCAATATGAATAATCGTCCATTACATAATTCATAAACGTCCATTCAAATTAAGAACATATTTATATAATACTAGTCCGCTTCTCCTTATATAATACTTTACCGAATGTGTCATTGCCAGAAGTTTTATATAAAATCTTTTACTTGTAGAACACAATTAATTTGCGATAGCTGCATCGTAACAAAGCAATCTATTGGCTTATTCTGTATCTTATACGATAAGAATAATAATAAGAGAGGTTCGAAAGGGCTATAAAATTCAATTTAATCAAATAATTTTCCATTTTGTCTTAAATAATTTTGTCTCAATTACATATATTTCAATATTCTATTAAAGCTGATGTAACGCATTTCTCTGTTGGCTGTCATCACATAAAAACCTCAAACTTGAAATCAAACTTCTTCGTATTTTCTCCAAAGAATCCACCACGGAAGACCCTCCAAGCCCTCAGCTAACATCCCCTCCATCTTCCGCACAAAAATCAAATTTTCCTATGTTCTACTATGGCCTCATTGTGGTCGGAACAGTGAATCATTCTTGCACTGTATAAGATTATTGTCGTTCGATGGTGTGCTGATTTTGACGTTCATGGATCAGAAACCACAATGATCATGTAACGCAAGAAACAAATACATTAAACAATTTCAGGCCGTATCTTAAGGATATTCACAAATGTTACAACGCCAAATAATGTGTCCGGTCTCACAAGAAGATTCTAGTTTACAAGTCAATTACATCTTCCTCAAATTGTCCAACCTGGCCTGCAGGTCGCTGTCAATTCCACCATCATCATTTCCTGTTGCCTCAGCTTGTGGAACCTTGTTCTTCGTGTTTTGGGCAGCTACAGCTGAGGAAGGTGCGTTTACGAGCTGTTGCATAAAGAAGAACTCATTAGTCCATCAGCAAGGCAAGAGTTCCCGCACTTAAAAGTTCAAAGAAGGAAATCAAAAGTGTTACAATTTTTACCTCAGAATTAATGTCAATGCCAATCTCATCAAGAACCTGACTCACCAGCTCTTCTGTTTCTTCTTCCTCCTCATCTCCTTCCAATGCATCGTCTATAGCATCGGCCATCACCTCACTAACTAATTCCATTTTTTCATTTTGTCGTTCGAATTCTTGCATTATCTTCTGTAATGATGGCAGATTCATCTGCCTATTCATTTGCCCCATAGCCTTTGTAACGCCTTTCATTGCCTCCCCCATTGCTTGTGTCGACTTAAGCGTCTGAAACAAATTATTAATCAATGATATCAGATAGCATGTCGAGGTAAACTATGCTATGTAAAGCAGTTGCCAGTGAAACTAGACATTGCATACTTGAGTCAAAGGTAAATTCAGGTATTACAATGATGGAAAATTATAAAAACTAAATCATGGACAACAAATCAAATTAACAGAATCCAGCTACTAAAACCAAACCACCGAATCCAATTACTTGGATCAACATATTGCTCAAAACAGATATGCACCAAGTATCTACGTGATAAATTCTAAAAGATACACATCAAATACAACGAGGTCGTTAATTAAAAAGTAAAGGAATCTTTCCAAAACCTGAAAAGTTAAATGGAAAGTTTTCATATATAGATAAAAAGGCCCATTTCATATTTGAGGCAAGCCAATAACCATACCAAGGAAACTCTTTGCTAGCAACTGCAGGAGTTAATGTGGGACCGAAACAGACTCAGTAGTGAAATCATGCAGATTCCTTGTTTTTATCCTCATATCCACACTTTTTACCACTTAACAATGGCCCTGAATTATGGTGGCTATCATACACACAGCAAAATAAACTACCATTTCATATGTTTAAGATCAAGTTCAGGCACAAAATACAAAATATAACGAGGCCGATGGTGAAAAAAGAAGAAAATTAATAAAAACTCACTCATGACAGTGCCTACTTCAACAAAACTAAAACATGCTCAGATAATCATAAATTTGCAAGATATTTCTGGAAATCTCGAAGTAATCATTTCATGGCGAACACCTGAATTCTGAGGGACACCCCTTGAAGTTGAGATTTCAACTTGTAAAACTTTTCAATCTGATGTCGTGTTCTGATAAGATCTTTGGCCATCACCTTAACAGCACCCTGTAAAAAATTGAAATAAATTATGTCCTTGCGCAATTTGTCCCACACAGCCAGTCAGTACCACACCACAAAATGCAAAAGGAGCAATGGCATTGGCTTGTGCTATAAGGAAACAAAAACTCCAGCCACATGCATCCAGGGCAAAGAAGTTCTTTAGCAAGACAATCAGACGACTCTAGCAAGAAGTCAAAATATCTGTGTCCAGATGAATATAAAAGAAATTGAAATGTTTTCACAGTTTCTGGATTCAACCTAGCCACATCTAAACTCTTCTTGTCGCCTGTCAGCAAGAGAGTTTGTTTAACTGAAATACATTGCCAGCCTAAGCACATTATCTTCATGAAATGAAAATTTATTGAAAACAAAATATATATTCTCGAAAATATGCACATAGGAGATGCCTATAAAATGTGCACAAGTGACATACCATCTGCCCCTGCTTCGCGCTCTTCTTTATCTCAGCGATAAGTTTCTTCTCTTGTGTTTGTAACCCCTGCCTCTCCCTCTCAATTTCCCGAATGGATTTATCAAGCATTCTTTTATTTTCCCGCAGAAGCTCTGTAAATACCACAGTGATTTTAGATGAGAAAGCAACTAGGAAACTAAAACAGAGATCACCAAAATCTTTGGATTCCAAGACTAAATCTTCTGGTCCAAAATCAGGTCTAGAATTGTTAAAAGTATACCTCATTCTTACCTTTATAAACTTTAAAGGCAATAAGAATACACATATAAAAGGTTAGATTTTGAAGCATAAAAAATTAAAATGAAACAAATATATCTATGTGTTGACATTTTAGAGGTGGAATACCAAACAAGGGTTTTAGAAGAAGGAATAATTAATATTTATGTGCATATTTTCACCATAACTCTCTATTTCACGCACTCCACCTTAACTAACTAAGCTCGGATCACGCATCCGACCGCTTTAATTATCTTTATATCATTGATTAGAATCTCTTACAAAAAAATTTTTAAAAAAAAAACCATCATATTTCCACAAAATCAGACCTTGAATTCCCGCCAACAGATCATCAAACCGAAAATACTTTGGCCAAAGCCAAATACCTCAGCTGACTCCAAAAGTCCATGTTTATATTTTTTGTCCATTCAGAAAGATCGTCGGAAAGCAACCGATATTCATGCAAACTAAATAAACTCCAATCTCAACAATCCTCACAAAAAGTACAAATTCAACGGAAATCAGAAAGAAAATAACTGCGAAAATTGTACCTGCGGGAGTTTTCCTTTTTCCGAACAGGAAACTCATCGCGATGTATGATCGATTGATCGGTCAACTCAGGAAAAAGAACTCCCGATCACGATTTGAATCACGGAAAGCTTTAAAATGAATAATCGTTCAAAAAATGGGGGGTTATAACCAAATTTTTGCATATATTGATCCACGCGGTACGAGAAGATGTTGCTTAGCTTTGTGCTTTTCTCGATCCAACGGTCATAGATTGACTATTCGCTTTCAAAGACGCGTGGCAATATCTTAGATGATCGGTCCAATTATAGATCCATTTGGGCCCGCAATTTCACAGCTCTTTGGATTTTAAAACATATATTGGGCCTTAATAATCTGGGCTTAACCCATTCAAGACGAATATGGGGACATTTCGCATTTTGACAATAAAATAAATCTGTTAGGAATGTAATTTTTTTAAAAAAAAAAAATTGGCATAGATAGTGGAAGTGGAATTATTGGTCTTTATTTTTGGATAAATCTTTGTCTTTCCCCTGTGTATTTTTTTGACACACGCTTGAAGCTAACTCTAAGTATCATTAGGGTAGTAAAACTTTACTTTTTTATATCGTTCTATCATCTTCATATGGATAATTATTTTTTACTTGAAAGCAAAACACGAAAAGCACTCAAATCATATTCCAAATTTCCAAGAAATTTATGTTACTCACACTTTTCCTAATACGTAAAATTTAAATTATTTTGTTGGCCGTCGATGTACAAATATGATCTCATCAAAAACCGACCCTTTGTTTGCTAGTGCTCCGATCAACCTTTGACAAAGTTTAAATTTGCACAAGTGATCCGATCAACTTTGAATTTGTTCATCATCAAGTTTATATTTATATTTTGGTTTGAGTTTAGTAGGCTTGAAAATGGTGCAAAAGATGGTATCATAATCAACTTTTTAATTTGATAGTGCAAAAGTTGGATTGCATGTGCTCCATGGTATCTTGCATGCCCCATGTTGTTGACTTGTGGTGTTCTCAATGGGCCATATTGCATTGGGCCGACGATGTACGGATATATGAAAAACAATAAATTTTTATTTTTACTTTTTTTTTTTCTAAAAAAAATATAAATATTATTATTTTTTTTCCTAAAAGCCTTACAAACACCTCTTTACATATGGCACATAGTTTCTTCCCACTTTCTAATTATCAAAATTAAATCACCTTTTGTCTCGTGGAATAAGACGATAAGATTCTATAAAACGAAGATAAATAAATTGAATTTAAGAATAACATTATTGTTTTTAACTTCAATTATTATAGAATTCACATATGAATCAATTATACCTGATATATTTATTATATCAATAAAGTAATTAATGAATAAAATTCCTTATGTAAATCGTAATAATCTTATATCAAATTGAATCGACCAAACAAGACTCGAAGCCAATATCTTGTACAACTTAATAAAGTTTTCATCAAGTTGTGTTGGACATTTGACAGACATATAATCCAACTACCAATATATTTGATCATGTCTCCTCGATAATAAACTTACGATGAATTAATTAGCTCTACCCCACATATATATGAAGATTGTGGAGTTTTCTTGGCAATTATTGGGGTTTATTTTCTATAAATTTATGTCAAAAAGATGTGTGAAAAAGGGTTTTAATTTTTTTTCCTTTGATTCTCCTTTGTAGGAAGAATTTCATGAAATAGAATTCTTCAAATTTCAATAGTTGCTTTCGGCGAGTTCCAATTAATTTTCATTCGAGAATAATTTGTTTGGGATTATATATTCAAGTGGATTATTATTGCAAGTAGCTTAATTGGTAGTGGTGCTTTGACAAATTTGCTTGGATGTTTCAATTTTTTTTTAGTAGACAACATCATAGAGTTCTTGCTTTTTGCAAGACTTTTGTTCTCCCCACTGGCTATATGCCACTCGTCTTCGTTGTTCACCAAATATTCAAACCAAAATCATATTTTTTTTCCTTGAATCCAAAGGAACGAGTAATTTTCACCATCGTTTTAACTTTCTTTATTCTATCACGTGTTTCACCTCTCTCCCTTTCTGCTCAACAAATTCGTGACACTAATAAGTGCACTACACTCTACAAAGCAATCACCAAATCTTAGTTAAATTTCGCATATTCAAAACCAATTAATATTCATTGAGTAAAAATACAAATAATTATACTTGCGATATTGGGTTCGAGTATTATTATTTTTTGTGTATCGTGTTACACAATGTGTGTGTGTGTGTATTGTGTTTGAAATTTTTGCCTAAAAATATGTATTATTTTATTAGGATATGATACTCATATATTAATGATTAGATAAGATTTACGGAGATAATTTAAAATTTTAGATAAATTAGAGATAATTTTAAAAAATAAATATTGAAAAAAATAGAAAGATGTATAAAAATTACTAATAAACTCACCACCAAAATTAGCTAACAAGTATTATAAAAGGTAAAACTGTAAAGAAACTTTGGTGTCATTTTGACACATCAAAGTTAATTAGCACGAGATTTTGAAATTTAATAATATAGTATTGATATGAGCATTGAAAATATACAAAATATGTGTGGACGGTGAAGATTTAACAAGACTGTTATTGCACGATGTCATTAATTTTGCGTAGACATTAAAATTAGAACAATTGGAATGCAAATAACTTGTTAAATGATACACACAGAGATAGTCAATGCAAGCTAGACGATTGCTTGAAGCCTAAATCGATGATCACAAATGTGAATTTGCTCTAGCAATCGCCTGGTTCATTTTAATATCAGTAGTTCCATAAACTGGTAATTCTTCTTCATATGCTTCAATCCCAACCCTGCCTATGTTTTCAAGCTCGAAAAGATCGGAACTTGCGCAACTTATATCATCAAAATCACACTGATCGTACTCATGGAACTCTCCAAAGTCTTTCTGTCTAGTATACTTCCCCTCGTAAACTCGAAAACTATCGATATTTTTCTTGATAAACTGGCTACCAACATGACTTGGCACCGAGACACTGAATGAATGTTCGTAACCGCAGACGTTCTTCTGCCCGCAGGGTTGGCAATTTTCATCAAGAATGACACTAACAGGGCAAAATCTAACTGATCTTTGGGATTTATTGCTTTTCGAAGACGGGTTTTTTTTTAAACTTGAGGCCAGTGAGGTGGTTTTTGTGTCCTTCATGGATCTTGACTTCCTCATGGAGCTCCATTCTTCCAGGTCCTGATAATTTTTCTTCGGGTTTCTTGGACTGAAGATGGAATTCAAGAAACTTGTGAGTTTGCCTCCCGGTGAAACAGGCTCTTTCACCTTCTTCAAGTCTCCATATATCTTCATTGCCTTGGATTTTGTCTGTGTGAATCGCCCTTCACGCTTTGGAGTAGCGTCAGGCTTGTCAACGAGTCGAGTTTGAGCTTGTTTCGACTTCTTAACTGGAAAAAGTGATGGTTTAGGGGTGGATCTTGAAGCCGAGGAGTCAGTTTCCGAAGATGAGAAAATGCTTGAATCTGTTGATGAGCCTGAATTTGATGGCAAATGCCTCGTGGAAATGGTGCTGCTTCTATGACTTTGCATCCATTTTTCGATCATGATCGCTCGTCTGAGGCTTTCGATTTCTTCCTCAACTTGTGCAAAGTTGTTTTTCCTGTGAAAAAAGTTTCCCTTTTCTTCTTGTTGCTCGTTGCTATTTCGTCTCGGTTCGTCCATGGAGCGGTACATGGCATCGAGTAGAGACGAAGAAAAGGACTGCATTTTATCTCTAAGACAAACCTCTGTTGCACGAGTGCTGGCTAGGTTCGGGCATTCAGCGAGGTTTTTAACACTTAATGGGGATGGAAAGGAGAATCGAGTGAAAGTAAAGAATTTGAATGCGTGTTTGAGTACACGAAGTGATAGAAAATAAAAAGAACATGGAATGATACGTGATAAGATTCTTGATGTTTACTAGAGAAGAGCAGGGGAAATAGGGCAGTGGGCTTTCATAATTTTTTTTGTAAAAAAGGCAGTGGGGGAAAAGAAGAAAAGCCAAATGCCACGGCTTGGATCTTGGGTTAAAATAATTGGAGAGAGACAAGTACTATGTCATATATAATATGAGCGATGAGTATAAACTAATTTTTCAAAAACATGTCAAATTTTATACAAATTTTTTAAATGAAAAAATAAATTTTATCCTTCAAATTTATTAAAAACCCACGTCTTCTATTCAAATTAGGGTACTTCTCTCCAAAAGAGTAAGATTCATCGATCGAAGAGAGTGAGAGTTGACAATTATCAATATCTAGAATAATGAAATTTAACGTTCTTACATCATCACAATTTTGACTCAAATTTTACAATAATTAGAATTAAAAAATTATCATGCTATTATTATATTTTAATTCTTCATCGTCTCATTCCATGAACCAAGCAATATGAAAGTAGAGAGAATTAAGTTGGATGCAAGGTAAATATCTTGTTATATTTCATGTGTTGGGGGTTGGGGGTACCCAACATTAGTCATTATGGTATCTTTTACTACTTTTCCTCCTAGAAAAACATGATTTTCTTCATTTTTTCATCTCCAATAAAACGATATAAATTCTAAAACATTTTATAATATGATACATCTACTTTATTTTCTCAAAAAATATGTGTGTGAATATGTAGATTCAAACACTCGAAATGTTTGTACTTTGTAGTGAGTGTGAAGTGAAACATTGAATAGTGGCGGTTGCTAAAGCTTCATTACCACGCGTGCGGCTGGCATGAGAACAGACTCAGTCAGAGTGGCCAACAAGCTGCTGTTGTGTTGGCCTTTGGATACCCTTTATTTCGAATCTAAAATGTCCCCAAAAAAAGTGCTTTATGGGAAATGAAACACATTATTCCATTAAATCGCAAAAAAATAGATTTGTGGTTTTATTTAACTATTTAGCTTGCTTAGATTAGATTAGACTGATAAATTACAAATACTTATCTATGTAGTTTTCCTTTTTCCAGTTCTACCTAAGTAACTCATATGTGTTACAGTCAGCAAAGAAAAACACCACAAGAATAACCGAAAACGGGTACCATAAAGGAAATGGTTAAACTTTTCGAATCTGAAGTTTCCAATACCAGTTATCTCGAATCGTTTTGTGTAAAAAAATGGCTGTCATTGTCAAGTGGTTCTTGTGGAGTTGAGCCTCTGAATGTCAACTAGCTGGTAAAGATCCCCTCGGCGTTGCCTCTGAAATGGAAGGTATGTTCTGCGAAAGAAAATCGAAATGGGTATAGAAACAAACTTGTCATCAAGTCGACAATCAGGAGCCGAAATTAATGGATCATTTAAATTCCAACTCTAAACCGGTTGTGTAACTTTTAAAATTTACTGAAACTCATATGCAGCTAGATATGGACTCTTTTAGGCTATTACTGAATTCAAATACGTGTTGCAACAGTAAACACAAATGAATTAAACTTGGACAAGAGATGAACCGATTCGTATTGGAATCCCACTGATTTATAAAAAAACCAAATAAGAAACAAGCAGGAAAAATAGGCAAAATGGATGAATTAACATCATTATGTTCAAATACCATATACTAATATTTAAGGAAGATGTACGGTTGGGATGCATGATGAGTAAGATTATCAAGGTTAAAATGAAGAACTAATATATATACACAAGTACATACATACTCACACATAAACGGAAATTAAGAAATAGCAATTTAAATCTACTGAGGTTTGAGTCCATGAGCATTCTTACCTTCTTTGCTCAATAATTGAGTAATCTATCTCCGATATGACGATTGCCTCGTCATGTTCTGTAGTGGCAAGCACTTCGCCAAACTGTCATATTCAACGCCTTTATTTTAATCGGTGTTCACAGAAATTCCATAAAAGGAAATCATTTTCTTAAGGACTTCGAAGGGAAAATTTAACTGAAGTCCATTTTTCCACATTACATTTACTGAAAGAACTTCGGCCAAATTAAGCGCATACTCACAGGTCCAACGAGAGTAGAATGCCCCCAAGCCACATAATTTGAACCAGTATCTCTAGCAGGTGAACATGTTGCTACATAAAGCTGTCAAACCAACAGCAGCATCGGTAAAGTAGAAGATGCAATAATATACTGCATTTGTGGAAGGTCAATCCCATGATTAAGAAGGAAATGCCATGAAAGTTGTATCAGTAACTTGATGCAGTGAATCATGAATAAGAAGGAAATGCCATGAAAGTTGTATCAGTAACTTGATGCAGCATTCACATAAAAAGTAGTAACTATATTTTTTGGTTATGGTTCAAGTTTAAATGTGGTCATTGATTTGGGACACTTAAGCAAACATATTAAGTGACAATACACAGGCTCCTATCACGGCATAAACAAAATTACTCCAAATCATCTAATGACGTTGTTCTAAGCACAAAAGTTTGTTCTCCAGGATCCTACATCCAAGTACAAGATCTCGAGTATTCAAACAAACTGTTTCGTGCTTTCTTTTAAATTGAAAGGCTATACTACATTATGGAAAATAATGGACAATATTCATGAAGTAGTTAATTCTTCCAATCAGAAACTGATAAGACATTTCCAAAAGTAAAAAAATGGAGGAGAGAGTACCTGACAATCTGCTGCCCTGAAGATCAAAAGGCAAACATGAATGTCTATAGAGTTTAAACCACTATTAATGGTGATATTCTAGTATAAAATGGATAGACAAGAATATCGCATTACAATGTGAACAAAATGTAAATTTAAGGATGAAGAACTGACAAAAACCAGTGATCATGACAAGAATTGTTCAACAAGCAGACATACTCGTACCATCTCAAGCAGCAAGCATTGTTATTAGATCAAATTAATCTTATTTTGTGTGATCAAAAAAATATGCAAGAGATTCAAGTATTTGGATTCATCCAAACGAAACAAAATCACATAAGATAATATGAAACCTTGTCAACACAGGAATCCTTAAATAACATTACCCCAAAAGGTAATAATTCCTGAAAAACTAGTGACAGTGAATCCAACTTTTTAGCGTAGGAATTGCATAATGACTTTTTCAGTTTGGACTATAAAGGAATTCCCACCTTCAACTAGTTGCAATTGCATCCATACAAGATTATGTTTAATCATGCTATAGGCCACAACCGTTATGTAAAAACATTGCAATAAGAAACACAACAAAAACAATACTAATAATTTAAAGCACAACTAGTATCTCACTCGTGAGAGTGAGAGTAAGAAAGTATTAAAATTAGTAAGTATGAGCTTTTAAATAATTACTTGAAATTATTGATATAATGAAAATTGATTTATTTTACTATTGCATTCTATATATTTGATTGAGTGGAACTAATACTAATTAAAAGAATAGAAAATTATATAAAAATCATATATTATATTTCTATCAAAATTTTAAAGAATAAATAAATATTTTAAAAAAATCGCTTATTAGATGAAAGTTTTTATTAAAATTTTTATTATTTTTTGAACATTTAAAAAATATTTATACTAAAGTTCTAATTAAATAATGATAATAATATGGATGTATGGATAATCAATATACCAAAAATTCACGATTACATTCTTCAATAAAAAATTGAAAAGTGTAATATTATATAAAAAAATTATAGTATATTTAATACTTTAGAGATTATGAATAGCTAAATACATAAAAGTAACACAAAATCCAAAACCGTAAACGAAATTAAATAAAATGACACGAACAATGCAAAAATTTAAGGGAGCATTATTCACAATCCACTTTTTTTAAAATACATTTCATATTTTTTTTCTTTACTCTAAAATGCCTAATAAATCCTCAAAAGATTTTAAAAATATTATATAAAAATTCATTGTCTTTTATATAATTTCTTTTATTAAATATAAGAAATTATGAAAATTAATTCACAAAAACTCTTATTAAACCATCTCATTAGTCAATTTGTGATACGAATCTTCTACCCGTAAGGACTAGTGAAAAAATACTATTTTTATATCAAAATTATTATTTTTCACTCAAGATACAGACCGAGTCGACTTGTCCCATGGATATAGATATGTAAAACCGTCTCACAAAAAAATTACTCATACTAATTTAAAATTTATTTTCTACCTTAAGTAATTTTTCGTAAATATGTTGATAAACAATTTAATTAGACTATTAATTTCTAAAATATATTGTAACAAATTTTAAGAGAACTTTTATACTTTTTCAAATATAATTTTTTTTATAATACTTATTTATTTAATTTCATGAATTACAAAAAAAAAATTGTAAATACTTGTATATTCCAAAATTATTATGTGTCTCATTGTAGATTTAAATTTCTCCAATAAATTTGTCTTTAGCGAATAATAAATATTTGCACTCATATCTTTTAATGTTAATTATTACTTTAATTACATATATAAATATATTAATGTATTTTTGTATAATCCTATTTTAAAATCAACACATTTAAATAAATATACGAGAAATAATGAGTAATATTGTTATTTTAAAAAAAAAAATTAATTAATGATATTTGAAATTGGAAAATTATTAAATATAGCATTAATTCACATTTAATTTCTTTTTTAGCATTAAGTTTTGGCAAACACTTATGTGAGACGGTCTCACGGGTATTATTTGTGAGACGGATCTCTTATTTGGGTCACCCATAAAAGAGTATTACTTTTTATGCTAAGAGTACTATTTTTTATTAAAGTAAATGTATCATTTAAATATATTTGATTTTTTTAAATATAATTATGAGAATTCTCGGAGGAGGTGAATATAATCATCTCATGTATATATGTCTTTATTTCGCACATACTCAATTTGTTTCTGTATTTGGGTTTATTTCATCTTACCCATGTGCACATTGCTTCCATGATAGGATGGGTGACCAAAATTTGCCCATGCATATATATGACCCATTTTTTTTTGAAATTGTATGTGTGGCAAGATTTTACCCGTTGAAATGAGGTGCAGGTAGTGTCCACATAGATATGATCTCATCTACCCTGTTTTTGATATTTTCAAATTATGGAGAGCTTAAATTTAAAGTAAGATGTAAGGGTATATCGATAAAATATGTTATGAGATCTAAAATGTTATAAAATATATACTTATAAAGGATTGAAACAAAATAAAAATGATCATATTTTATAAAATCTATAAAATTTAAAAACATGTTTGTAAATGTAAAACTCTAAATATGAGATTTTTTAATTAAATAATAAACCTAGCAATTTATTGGTCATAAAAGACGTCCAGAAATCACATGTTTTTATGGCATATATTCTCAGTTGAAAAAGTCCCATACGCCAACGCATTCAGACAAATTACAAAAACAACCCCACGGAGGAAATGCTGCTCCAATCTATTTTCCCGGCACTCCTCATCACCGTTGGATCACATAAAATCCAACGATCATAACACGCTTATAATTTTTTAAAGCATTCTGTTTAATATTTATTTAACTAGTTTCGAATATCACTAATTTGTAATTTTCTCTCTCTTTCTAAAAGTTTGTGTTTTCCTCCTATTAATGTCATAGTTTATTAAATTCTAAAATTCAATACCTAATACATCTAAAATATGGTATAATATCGACATTATATATCTAACTATGTGTCAGATTATAGTTCAATACTTCAATTTCGTTCTCCTCGTTTAACTCATTTTTCGTGTCATCCAAAACAAATTCATTTTCATTATTGTTACTCGAGACAACCTCAGTTCTAAGATTTATCTGACATGCGTCCAACTTTAACAAATGTGTATTTTAATGTTCTTCTGATATAATAGGAATATAGAATGTGTCTAATCTTTTTATTAATGAAATTTATTAGAAACAAAATATAAAATATAAATAGTATTCACCTTCTTCTTTATAGACAAAAATATTAACTAAATTTTGCATAAAAATGTGAAAGTGGTGTAGTGGTCCTGTCGTATCAGATTATCGCTCTCCACTGGAATATTCAATACCCAGCAACTTTCCGCCTCGCTCGTGGCAACCACTCGATAAAGACTACTACAACGTAGTTTATACATACTACATAGTAAGGATTAGGGCTTTCAATTAATATCTGATTCGTCAAATTACCTGAAAGGGATTTTGCTTTGGTTTTCAATTAGTTCTGATTGAAGAAATCAACAAAATATTCTGAACCCATATCTTGTATGCATGTAATTTTGTATTTTGGTTTGGGTCAGCTGAAAATGCTGTTGGAAGTGACCGGATTGCGTAAGAATTATTGCGACTGTGTGTTTTTGTAGATAGTTATCGATTATATTCATTCATTTGATGATAAATGCCTACGCTGAGACGCAGAAAAGGTTCTGGAGGGGATAATAAACCTCAGAATTCTAAACCGGGATTGAATGAAGACAAGGAGAGAAAGGGGGGTGATTCGGAACAAAGATCGAATTTTGATGTGAATTTGAATTCCAATTTGAACTATGGATCGAATAATTCTTCGGCGGAGAAATCGAGGAGGAGATGGAGCTGTGTGGACAGTTGCTGCTGGTTCATCGGGTGCATATGTTCGATGTGGTGGTTCTTGTTATTCTTGTACAATGCAATGCCAGCTTCGTTTCCGCAGTATGTAACGGAAGCGATCACAGGGCCATTGCCGGATCCTCCGGGTGTGAAGTTGGCCAAGGATGGATTGAGAGCTAAACATCCGGTGATTTTCGTCCCTGGGATTGTTACCGGGGGGTTGGAGTTGTGGGAAGGCCACGCCTGTGCCGAGGGGTTGTTCAGAAAGAGGCTCTGGGGTGGTACATTTGGTGAAGTCTACAAAAGGTATAAAGTTTCGTTACCTTATTCATGCTGCATGTAAGTTTGTGTGCTTATGGGTGTGAGTTCTGACATGGAGATTTTTAATATTTTGAAATTTATTTGTATTCCTTAGTTAAGTCTGTCTGTGCGTGTCAGAAAGGTCAGTCAATTACGAATGATTTGATTCATTATGGACGGGAAATAATAGCTTATTATTTCTTATAAACTGGTGGGAAATTTAAAAGGTGGGATGTTTGGCTTTTCTCTTGGTGGACATGGCATGAGCCGTGTTTCTTTTCTTTGCATATTTGGAATGATTTATTGAGCGGTAAATACTGTACTAAGTATTAAAGGTGGAAGTCTAATTGTGACTTTTGATGGCGGTTAGGTGTTTGCCGAGTCTGATGAAAGTTTCTAAACTGATAGTAGTGTTAGACAATGTCTTGCAGATTCTGAATGCAGCTTTGATTTTCCTGCTCTACTCTGTGATCAAATACTTGCTGATTTGGCACAAGTTTTTGTTTTTGTTTTTGCTTTTGGGGACCTTCGCTATGATATCTTAAGTAATGCTATGGAATATTCAGTGTTTCATCTGGTAAGAAATATCGAATATATCCATGAATACCAGACACTAAAGTAGATTAAAAATATTCAATTGAGCTCAATTGATACCAGGTTTCAATGATCCATGTACTTAGCCTGGAGGTCATGAGATCGAAACCTGGGGAGGCTTTGCCAGGGGGAGGAGTCCTGTGAGTAAGTGCAAGCTGGGCCGGGTCCAGGGACTGTGATTGCAGAGCCCATAAGCGGCAGGCCAGGGCCTTACAACAATGATACTATTTCTTTGGACAATTTGTATGCTCAAAATTATTGTATTAGACAGTAATACACATATCATGTTCCCTTGATTTTACGATACTTGCTTTGTTTTTTGAAGAGGCAATGGTAAGTCTATCATATATATTGACATTTTGATGTGTTTTAGATTTTCCTTGGTAAATTAAGCCACGTTAACAGTTATATTTTATGTTTTTCACTCTATACTTCCACCATCTATGCAGACCTTTGTGCTGGGTTGAACACATGTCATTGGATAATGAAACCGGATTGGACCCCCCTGGTATAAAAATCAGGCCCGTTTCTGGCCTTGTGGCAGCTGATTACTTTGCACCGGGTTATTTCGTTTGGGCTGTTTTGATTGCTAACTTGGCTCGAATTGGGTATGAAGACAAAAACATGTATATGGCTGCCTATGATTGGAGGATCTCATTCCAAAACACCGAGGTTTGCTACTTTCTTTGCCCAAGGTGCTTATAATTTTTTGAACTGTCAAATATAGTTAAAAGTTGAATTTTGAGAAAAAGGGTGTACCCCATGCATGAAAATTTGAAATCCTGCCATTTTTTTGTCTTGAAGGCATTTGAGCCGTATAATCTCACAATTGCAAGCAGAGAAAAGTTCTATCAAAAAAAAAAAAAATTGCAAGCAGAGGAAATGCTTCTACAACTTGAATCAACTATCCACGTATCATTTGAGCAGCTATTACTTTTTGCCTCTGCTATCTTTTCTTTAGATGCAAGAAATTTGTTATGAATTGTGAATCTTGTGACATTCATATACACGAGTGTTACACTGTATTTTTATGGCACCAACATATTTCATGATTTTTGGCCCTTCTCGATGATGCTTTTGTGAATCAGATATTTTTTTGGGCTAAATCACCAGGTTCGAGACCAAACTCTGAGCAGAATTAAAAGTAACATAGAGCTCATGGTAGCTACTAGTGGTGGCAAAAAGGTGGTGGTTGTACCACATTCAATGGGGGTTCTATATTTCTTGCATTTCATGAAATGGGTGGAGGCACCGGCGCCGATGGGTGGTGGTGGTGGACCAAATTGGTGCGCGGAGCATATAAAGGCTGTAATGAACATTGGAGGGCCTTTCCTGGGTGTTCCTAAAGCAGTTACAGGATTGTTCTCTGCAGAAGCTAAGGATATTGCGATTGCAAGGTTTGATGTTGAACATAATTGAGTGATTGGATATAGTCCATATTTGTAACTTTATTCATCTCTCTCTCTCAAATAGCTTTTCTTTCCTTAAAAAAATAATTATTGTTACCAGGATGCCTCTCCTTTTTAGTCTTATATAATTTATCATCTAAAAGAGCATCAGTATGCTCAAACCAAGGACGAAAGTGCGCCAAGCTCTAATTTACAATATTTCATCATACTGTCCAAAATTGTCAGGTGTCATCAGTATTTTATGCAGTTCGTTTCAACTGCCAATAAAGGAGCAGATTGTGGCTTCCTAGCTAGGATTTATTTGAGTTCAGATATTGTCTCTCTTTTCTTTTTGGAGTTTTATGGAAAAAAGGATACTAATATTTTATGGCCTTTAAATTTGCCGCTAGAAGAGCTTATCAGATGGGAGGGAGGGAGGGAGAGAGAGTGAGTGAGGTTTAATCAACTGTATTCCATGTGATTGCTCTCCAGCTAATTTGGAATAGGATTTGTGTGTATTTAGATTTCGATGTTTATCTTTTCTTTTGCTTATGCAGGGCTATAGCACCAGGTGTTCTGGACATGGATGTATTTGGATTCCAAACGTTACAGCATGTGATGCGAATGACTCGTACTTGGGACTCAACTATGTCGATGATACCAAAAGGCGGAGACACTATCTGGGGTGGTTTTGATTGGTCTCCAGAAGAAGGTCATGACTGTAGTTTGAAGAAAAAGAATGACAACGGCCAAACAACAGCTCACAACAGAACTGAGGATTTAGCCAATTCTTTTCACGCCAAGTATGGAAGAATAATATCATTTGGAAAGGACGTGTCTAATTTACATTCATCAGAAATTGAGCGAGTTGATTTTAGGGTAATGTTTCAACTACCATTTATTGAACAGTCTGAGAATATATTTGTATTGATTTATGTAGCAATTTCCCCTCTCACATTTTTCTATGCTAAATCATGTGTAAAAGGCAATTTTACCTATCATTTTCTTCAAACCGTCCATACCTGATCCTATTTTCTCCTCGTATTCTAGACGATTTGTTGCGTATATTCTATATCTTTGTCAAATGGTCTTCCTCGAGTACTCCTGTGTTAGAGTTTTAATACCTAATCGTGATCTGCATTTTCTGATAGACTTTTGCTTTAATCTTTCAGTGTCCGTTTCTCTGTTTAATAATGCCAGCATTCATCATATATACTCATCAGTGACTTATTATTATGAATAAAGATTCAACATTTAGGGCTGATGTGTTCCTAAATGTCACCCACCCTGCAGATGCTGACCTTATACCTTTAATAATTCAATGGTGAATTTCCATTATCTGAGTTGTTTTCTTTCTTCTTAATTCATTTTTAAGTTGTCTGATCTCTAGGATGCTATGAAGGGGAAGAATCTGGCGAACACTACCTGCCGTGACGTGTGGACAGAGTACCATGATATGGGCATTGGTGGTGTCAAAGCTATAGCTGACTATAAAGTCTACACTGCAGATTCAATCTTGGATATGCTTCAATTTGTTGCACCTAAGATGATGAAGCGTGGCAGTGCTCATTTTTCCTATGGAGTAGCTGATGATCTAGATGACAAAAGATATGATCATTACAAGTACTGGTCAAATCCTTTAGAAACAAAGTAAGCCTCTGACTCGACATATAATTGTATCTGTGTTGTTATTCCTTCCTTCACCCTCCACTGCCACTCCTGCCTACCAGCCTCTCCCAAGAATCATATAAATCCTGGTGAATGGGCATTTTTCATGTGCCATATATATGTGACTCCATATGACTCCATTTCTTCAGGAAGGGTGATGTATGTTCCCTTTCTTAACTATCAATGATTCTCAAGGACAAGTTCAATGCCCCGAGGAAAATATGAAAATTTAATAATTACCCACCATATTTAGTAATGCAGTATTCTTGTTCCAATTTTGTGTCGCCTACAAAGATTGGTTTGATATTTAAATCCACAGTTCTGGTCTTTACTGTCTCATTTTCTGATGCAGATTACCAAATGCCCCAAACATGGAAATTTTTTCAATGTATGGAGTAGGGATCCCTACAGAAAGAGCATATGTGTACAAGCTCAGTCCTGCTGCTGAGTGTTATATTCCTTTTCAAATTGACACTGCAGCAGAGGGTGGAGACAAAGGCCCTTGTCTGAAAGGAGGGGTATATTCAGTCAATGGAGATGAAACAGTCCCAGTTCTTAGTGCTGGCTTCATGTGTGCTAAAGGTTGGCGAGGAAAGACTAGATTCAATCCCTCTGGCATCCGTACATTTGTAAGGGAGTACAATCATGCCCCTCCCTCAACTCTTTTAGAGGGCAGAGGAACACAAAGTGGTGCTCATGTCGACATAATGGGAAACTTTGCCTTAATTGAAGATATCATAAAGGTAGCAGCAGGTGCCACAGGAGAAGATATAGGAGGAGATCAAGTACATTCTGATATTTTCAAATGGTCAGAAAGGATTAAGCTAAAGCTTTAAGAGTGTACTTTTTTAAGGTGTGTTGTTTCTTCTCTTTATCATTTTTATCCCATTGCTATTTTTTAAGCTTTTACCCACCTTAATTGTGGTTCAATTTGGCTTTCAAATGATTCTCTTGGCTCCATGGCATGATGGATTCCTCGTAGGAGGTAAAAACGACAGTATTGACTTGTCTACATGCTGCAGTTACCCGTGTAGACCGCAAGTGTTGTAGGGCAACAATTTTGTTTTCCTATCTAATTAAGTGGTAAAACATCGAAAATATGATATTTAAATTGCATTGTTAGCACATCTATAACTTTTGATGCGACAGTAAGTATTCAGTCCTAGAAAAGATTTTACATAAATTTGTGCACACTTACATGATCGTCACACGGTGAGCATCCCGTTCCAATCCAGTTCTCAACCCTGAGTTTCACACATTTATTGGCTTCAGTATCATTTCATAGTAGATGCTTCATTTTCTTCTTTAAAAGACAGATGTTTGAATCAACATTTGCTTCTGTTCACGCAGAATCTTGGGCTCAACTTGGAATGAAAAGCTCGTTCTCTCTTCCAGGCTCGGTCTACACGTTCACTCCTACCATGGCAGCCAATACTACGACAAAATAGCCCCTATACAATATTACAAAACAAGAAAGTGCTTAAAATGGCCCCAAGGATTCTGCGCTGACGGCCATTGTACAAGTATAGCTATAACTGGAAGCATGGATATTGGCATCAAAGTTTTGCACTTCTTTCATTCTTGTATGTGCTCGCTCTCCTTTTACATCATCAGAAATTTTGTGCATTTTTTAATGTTCCGATATAAAGTTTTCTTTATATTTTTCTTTCTATTCGTATACTTTTATCGCCGGTTATTATGTCCTTTATGCTAGCAGAAGGGTATTATATTGCTACCCTTGATTCATGTCTCTTTTATTAAAAGGCTAACTAGAATATTTGTATAATGCTTGTACATTACATGGTTAGAAAATGACATCCCTCGACTAGTTTTAAAAATATATGTTTTTTTTTTTAAATTTATAAATGTATTCTGTACATTTCGAATTTTATGACTTTTCTATATTTGTTTAATTCCATTTAATGCGATAAAGATAAGAGTTAATTGAACGAGCCTGAAATATAATCATAAATTAATTTCTCTTGGGTGGCATGTGATGTATACATTTAACTAAAAAAAGTATCTACATTAAAACTTTTTTATATGTATAATTTACAGATTATATTAAAATTTATAAAATGGTAGAGTTTATTATATATATATATATATACACGTATATGTGAACAAGTAATGTGTGCATACATAATAAACTTTTTATGTTAAATAATGTTTATGTGAAAGATTATATTAAAATAGAAAAGTTAAAAAATATTTTTGAACAACTATTTTTATGTTAAAGAGTGGTGTGATCATCTTAAAATTTCGAAATATAGATAAAAATAGTTGTTCGAAAATAAATATTATAAAAAGTTATAGTGTTCTATAATATAATAATAAAGTTTCGATGAAAAGTGATATGGACATTTAAAGTTGGAAAATCTTGACTCGAGTATTCCGGGCTAGGTATTATCCTAACGATAATTTCCTCAGGCGAATCTCGGAGGCAATCCAAGTTATGTTCGGAGGAATATTATAGCATCGCAGGAGCCATTCAGGGAGGCCATCCTTTGCCCATTAGCCAGAAATGTGTGGTGATTTTCTCCGTTGGGACATGACCTTGGGACTGTAAAGTACTCCATGCAAAGCTGGTGGAATGATGTTATATCCGTAAAAAATCAAAAAGAGATGGAAACAGCAGCAATGTTAAGCCGGAGCATCTGGAAGAATAGTTTCGAAGTTGTGTGAAATCGAAAGAGCATTTCCCAGCAGAGACGTGATTGTTCGATACGCCATGCACCTCGCGCTTGATCTATGGAATACAACTAACGAACTCCATGTATCTTCGCCTGAATCGCAAAGGCAATGGAGAAAACGGCTGAAAGGCTCCGTTAATGCAGCTATTTTTGGTATGCAGGATATGGATGCATGCTCAAAGACTCACAAGGGTCGGTAATAACTGCAATGTACGGCAGAACACGCTCATTCACCCCTAGTAGCCAAAGCTCTGGGCGTCGAGAATCCCTTACTTAGCTGGCTCAAGGCCTACAAATATAATACATGATTGTTGAATCAGATGCCAAGTGAATAAACAAGTGGACTCACAGAGAAAACACGAGCCAAGAAGTGGAAGCGTCGACTGGAGACGATTTAATTACTTACATGGATTTGTTTTCAATTTCATCCATTTTCTATTTTAATTAATGCACGGTTGTTTTAACGTAAATTTTGAGAGGTTAATTTCAAGTTCATCAACCATGCACCCACATGTAATGAATGATAAATGTCTACATTTAGATGCATATGATGTACTAAGAACATGATTGGTATTAATGAATGAAATAAGTTATGAATTTAATCAATCCTAGAATGAAATTAATATATGAATGAAATGATAATTATATTTTATTTTAACGAATGATACCGAAAGAAATGAAAAATGAATATCATATTAAGTTGCATGTTTTCAACTTAAATTAAGTTGCATGTTCTTAGAATCATATATCTTATATATGTGAATTATTGCGCCGTGTATGAAATATGAAGTATTGGGTTAGCTTTCCGTATCAAACTTCGTCGGTCAGAAATTAAAGAAGTGGATTAATTAATGGATCACCATGTATATGGGTTTTTGATTTTTCCTGACTATGTCTGTGTTTTGAAAGCTAAATAATTGATTTTCGTAAAGTTGATAGATTAGACATATGTAAACTTTTGTGTATAATTTTTAATTTTAATACGTCTTTTATTTTAATAGATTTAATGGTTAATTTTGTTCTCTAAAAATAAATAATGTAGCCAAAAAATGCATTCAAATTAACAGCCACATAAAAATTATAGTAATGATTTTTTTATAAAATTTTAAAAAAATTATCATATTTTAAATTTGAATTAATTCCATCCAACTTCTATTCCGCTTTTAAATTTTGATAGCGAATATTATAAGACTTTTTAAAATTTCACAAAAGTTTATTTTAAATATCATCGGATTTCTATGGAATCTATAGATTCAATAAATTCACAAATTCATTAAAATCGGTTTAATTTCCTAGATTGAATATTTCCCATATCAATGCTTCCTCAAATACTAATCAAGATGTCATTGAAGCATAAAAAATGTGCTTAATTAATTACGAGTGGAGAAATAATAAATATTTGCATCAAAAAATTTATTTAAATAAAATTTGTACGTTTGATTTTTATTTAAGTAGAAATCTATTTTCTCACATTTTTAGCAATTCTCTTTTCTCATTTAGTACCACATAATGGTACTAAAATAAGTGAACTTTGACAAGATATCGAAAAACTTGGTTAATTAAAAAATATTTGATGGGGTACTACCATAAATGAACTTTGACAAGATATCGAAAATAACGTTAATTTAAAAATATTTTATTTGCAATATACATTACAATTATATAATATTATGATGCATTAATGGTGCAGATGGGCAGTTGTGTTTGTATTTATTATCAATATTTTTTGTATCCAACTCCATATTTTAATTACAGAATATATTTTAAAGTATAGTATTTTAGCAGGAGAAGACAAGAACCGGAGAGGGGGAGCCACTGAATAAAAAAGGAATCTTTTGTTGGAACTGAATAGTTTGGGAGGGCGTTTGAAGAAGAGGGGACGTGCCCAATTTCATCCCAACAGTCGTGTTCTTGGTTTCTTCAAGTTCTGTCAGCAGGTCACCAAGGTCCACCTTTCTCTCATTTCCCTTTCACTACCCATTTATATACATATATGCGTGTGCATCCTTTTTCAAGTTTTTACATGTAGACAGAGAGAGAAATGTTCTTGGTTTCTGTCCTTTTTTCATATCAAAAGTTGCTAACTTTATGAAGGGTTTCTTGTGTTTGTTGGGTACTTTGGATCATTTCCACACTTCTGAAAGCTGTGTGCATATATATGTGTGCACTTTAAAAATGTGATGGTTGTTTGGGTTTATGATGTGTGTGTGGGTTTGGATTGGGATTCTTGAATGCATGTGGAATTTGGGGTGATTTGGATGAAATCTTCGACTTTGTTTGCTTTAGTTTAAATGCAGAGTCGGTACTTTACTTTCTTGGATTTACTTTGTAGAGGGAAAATGGGCTCTGGGTTTTGATTTCTCATATCTAATCTAAGCATTGATAGTTAATAATTGGATGCATGCCCATTTTGAGATGGTGGAGTAACATTTTTTGAGAGAGAATGAATACAAGTTTAAACTGAGAACTATTTATGCTTCATAGGCTCTGAGTATTCTGCTTTTAAATACTCCTGGATTCTTCTGAAATTATTTCAGAGGGTGAGTTCGCTTCGGAATTTCTTCTGAAATTATTATCATAGAGGGCGATGTTGTGTGCTTGTCGTTCGTGTGCTTATTTGGTTCCATTTTGTTACATTACAATATGCATGATTTCTCCTTTCTTTTGGTTGTACAGGGTGTTCTTGGATTTTAGAGTGTTGTTTGTTATGTGATATTTTGAATCTGGAATTTTCTATCCAAAAACTTACCATTCGTTACATTTCAATATCAGAAAACAATTTTTCCTGAAAGTTCAACAGTAGTTTTACATCACATTTACCACATTTTCCATGTGATTGGTTTAGTTTGACTTGACCAAGTTTGGTGGGAATTCGCCCAATTTTTTTTAATATTCAGGAACTTGCAAGATGCTTAGTATATTTTACTCATGGATGTTGAATTGAGATAATGTTAATGTTAATTTTTTTCCTGTCGAAGTTTATCGAATTAGCCCCATTTAAATGCTAGAGAGAGGGACCATTTGAGTTGGTAATTAGTTCTTGTTTGGTGACTTCTTCAATTAATTACATACCAACCTTGTACGTAGAAAGCTAACCTACTTCTCTATGGGATTGATTTAGTGCATTGTTTTTAATCAAAATGAAATAGACTAGTAGCTCTTAATTTAACCTATGTTATCGTCTATTGAATTTAAGTGTTTATGTTGAAGATCCTGTTGATTAGAGTCCTCTTTTTCGTGGTCTTGGGACGGTAATCATTAATGCGAAATTTAAACTTGAGAAAGTTGCTATCGTCAGGCCAATATCGTAAGTATTTGTATGCACAGCTATATATATAAACTAGGATGGTGATATTTTTGTAGGGGAAGGGCATAGTACATATAATACTAACATTTCTTGCAAAATTATTGTGTCAATGAACACTAATGGATCTGTATAGCATGGAGGAAACCCCTGATTCTTGAGTCTTTTCTGCACTGGTGCATCCTTTTTCGTGTGGTGCTTTTTATGTTTCTGGATGTGTATCTTGTGATTTTGTGTTAGCATGTGCTATGAATTCTGCACTCGTTTGCCACTGTCTATTATATGAGACGAATGATTCATTTGGCCAAGTTTATTGACATTCTCTTTTATTCAAGCAGGTAAAGCGAATAAGCGTATGGATTTTGAATCGGAATTTAGCTACTTCATCAAGTAATTCGTCTATGAATTCAACACTCACCCGATAAAGTGTCAGAGAACCTTAAATTTTAATGCCAGAATTCATTATTAATTAATTTATTTATATTTTGAATTTGCAATAAAATATTGTTCCGTCTTCCAGACTGTATCAGAAGACCTTTAATACTAGCACTCTACCTTAACTTATTCTTCCATGGAAAATATAAGTTCTCAAGATCACTCTGCATCATCCGACTCTGGTAATGGTACCTCGAGCTATTCTAATTTCATTCTTTTATTTGTTTTCCATTTTACTCTTTCATTCTTGGGTTCAGATCTATTTTAATAATTATTATCTTGCTATTGACTATCGGTGGTTTGGCTTCCAAGCCCCCATGTTTTCTCTAGAGCTTGTTTTTGTATTTTCCATAGTTATGATCTTTTCTGGATTATTTTACTAGTTGAAGGCACCTTGTTTGTGTAATGAGTTAATTACAGTTGGTTTTTTTATAATGTTGCCTCTCATTTTGTGAGGAAATAAATTGATAACGAGCATTGTTTGAGGGAGGGTCAAGTGACCCCTCTCAACTTTCAAACATTGATTTTTTTGCTTATAATTTTTTCTTTAAAAAATATAAACTAAATTTAGTTTTAGCCACCTGCCTATAAATTTAAAATTTGAAACTTTACTCCTGTTGGCCTTGGGTCCTAGCTTTCCCGTGATAAAAGCCATCTGTTTTCATTTGTCATCTGATTCGGTAGGAATCAGTTGCCAAGGCTTTGGACATGCATGTATTGTCTTGTAAATTTTTTGTCAAACTCTTGACGGTTTTTTGTTTCTTTTTTCATGATCAATGAAACTTGTTTATCAATCATTTGATTTAGTACATGATGAAAACTACGGGAGACAAATAAACTACATGAAGCCTGCTTTGTTGCTGTGTGATCCCAACTTTTCCACCAATACTTCTCTAGTGGGTATAAATCAATCAATGGTAAGATACCGTCTCGTACCTTTGCTTCGAATTTCTAGTTTGATAACCAATTATGATTGATCACACTGTCTTGATTCTGTCCAGATTCCGTATTGTTATCCTGATCCTTACGTTGGTGGGTTCTTTACCGCCTACAGCCCTCATACAATGGTGAGTTAGCTTTCACTTCTTAGTAATTTCATTAATATAAAAATCCTTCGATCTTGAAATTAGTTCACCAAAATATACATTTGATGTTTCTACTTCAACCTTTTTAAAAAACTAACATGAAGTATGTGCGGACTGAAACAAATTTTTCTAAAAATATATATCCAAACACAAGATAACCTAAAAATAAACCCGATTATAGATTTTATCAGTGCATAAATCATAATTTACATAAATGAAACACATTAAAGACAAATAATTATCAATTTAAAATCATGACTAATTCATCAAAACAATTTCAAAACTAATGAAATAGTAATATTGATAGTAAAATATAACACATAATATTCAATTTAAATAATATTTAACCTCATACGGAATTTTTCTACATTTTGTTTTTAAAATTCTATATAACGGATAATTAATTTTATATCAGAATCGATCTTTTGTGAAATAACATTGATGACTATTAATTTTTTGTTAAATACAGTTTTAAAATAATAAATAAATCAACATATGTAATGAAATACACATTCAAATAAGATTATACGATTAATCTCAAATAAAATCAGATAAACTCATACAATAATTATTAAATATAGATTTTATACTACTGGTATGATTTTCACCGTTAAATTTGAAATATAATCAATATGTGAGACGATGAAACCAATTGTCTAGCAATTATGCCGTAAAATTTATATTATGAGAGCTGATTTTGGAACTAAAACAAGAAATGATAGAAAAGATTTTAGTTCTGATTTAGGTTCCACCGTTCTTGAAAACCATGGTCTGTTTTACCTTTAGATCCTTAATGTTTAAATCTTAAACAATCTTAGTAGATGTTTCAAATACTACCAATTTTTTTGTATTGAATCTATAAATTTGTCATATATATAATTTTTAAAAAATTGCTACTAAAATCTTTAAATATCTTATTATATTTAAACTCTTCGAATTTTTCTTAGTGGTTTTATATTTTATGAGATTATTAATATATTAACATTCATAATTGTTGACATAAATTCTCCTAAATAATTTATTAAACTCTTTACTTTCAATTTTTGTTAAAAAACCATAAAGTTGTATGAAACTTCATATTTTCGTATTATTCTATATTTATAATGTTATTCAATTATTGCATATATTGTTAATTTTTTCATATATCTTATTTTGATACTATAATTTATTACTTAATTAGAAATTGTACTAAAACTATTATTACAAAATTACATTAAAATCATAAAAAACATGTAGATATATATATAGATATACATTCCTTCGCTATCTATTGTATTCAAAAACATATAGCTAGCTGTTTTCACTTCGTATTTGGAATTAAATATCAAGTGTTCTATTTGTTATATTCAAACATAAAAACGATTTTAATTTATATTAAAACTCATTCTTGATATATTCGTTTACTTAAGTGACTGTTACTTTTGGATTTCTCTCTTTCTTATGTAATAATTCTGAAACACTCGACAGATTCAGCAACATGTGACAGGGGCGACCTCTGGTCGAGTTCCGTTGCCTGTAAATCTTCCTGAGGATGGCCCCATATACGTCAATGCTAAACAATATAATGGAATACTTCGAAGGCGACAGATCCGTGCAAAACTCGAGGCTCAAAACAAACTCGTCAAAACGAGGAAAGTACGTTCTGCATATCAACAATGCTGAGTAAGATCAGCAAGCTTACTTTCCGATGGCAGAAATGAAAACTAATGCTTACCATTGATAAATAAAATGCAGCCATATCTGCACGAATCTCGCCATGTGCATGCACTAAATCGAGTCCGTGGCTCTGGTGGACGTTTCCTCAGCACGAAAAAGCCTCAGCAGTCGAACATTCATTCCACTCCCAGCTCACAGAATGCTCAGGACTCGCTTCATTTCAATCAGAATGAGGAGTTTCTGACAGGAGATACTCGTTTATTTGAAGCTAGCAAGAGAAACTTACCTCCTATCTCTGATAGGACAAGCATCTCACAAGCAGAAAGTCCGTTCTCAAACATACCAAGCCATGTTCCGGTTTCCATTCAAGGCGGTGGTGGCAGTGGCCTAGTTTATAACGGAAATCGGCACTATGCTTCCATTGTCCACTGTCCAGTGAGGAGTCTATGAACAAGGATTCTTCCGGCCGCGCAATTCATCCTTGGCTTTGTAACTCTAGCTCTTCCAGCAGGTTTGTGGTATAAAACACATCACAAAGTTGCTCTTTGTACTGAAAAGACGGTCGTCCAGGTTTCTTGATCTGTTTTTCCTGGGATTTATGTCTGAATCTGTTTTATATATGTGCTTAGATGTAACTTAACTTTCTTCTCAATGATTTCCTGTCATATTTTACCCATATACGTGATGGGCTCTCTTTTTCTATTTAAAATGGAACTGCCTGTGACTGAATTTCAAGAATCTGCTTTCTTTAATGCATTGCTTTTTGAATATCTTAAGGACATAATTTGTTAAAATTATATGTAAAAATTAAGTATTTTCATATTAGCATGCAGGTTCTTCTTGCGTGATATAAACCCTCTCCTGTGTTCTTCCATATCCGTGAGGCTTCATAGATTCATCGTTTACCAGTGTCATTTCTTGCTTCATATGTCTCAAGGATCTTTGATTACATCCAGGGACGGAGCTACGGCTTTTCCATCGGGGGACGAAATCGAATTTTTCATATATAGTTAATGGGTAAAATATCTATAAAAAAACGTATGCAAAACCAAATATAGCTAGCGTGATGAAGGGAACACAAGTCTAGACTTGATATGCAAAATCGAATATCAAACAATTCAGTTACATGAAAAATAGCTATGGGTAACCAGGCTGGCTAAACTATGGCCTTTGGCCAAATATTTTACAATTCATTAGCTAATTCTTTCATTGGTTACTATTTACCAACTTCGACTTCAATTGATTCTTGAATGTTATGTCTGCTTCTCCCGACCTCCGAAAATGTTAATTTTTCTTATTCACTGTCTTTTAAAACAGATTTTCTATTAACCAAAATGAATTAAAAATCCATAAATATTTGAAACATAAAAATTCAAAGTACATGCATTTGATTTTGTATATATTAATGTAGTTTAGTTGTTGTTAATATTTTTTGATGGATTTATTTGTTTTCAAGATTAGACATGAAATTGAGATTCTAAATTTCATTGTACTAAGTTATATTTATATCGTCTCATTATATTTCTTATTTATTTGTGAATTTTATTAAAAATATAATTTATTATAATATCATAGATTTATTAACTAAAATAAAATAGAGCAAGGGCATAATAGTATTTGTGGCCTTCTGAATTAATTTGGCAGGTCGTTATCAGGTCATACTATAAAAGACCCCGCAGAACGGATAAAATTTCAGTAATGCCCTCAAAGTTTCCCCCTTTTTCTCCCCCCTCCCTTCTCCGGATCCCCGGTCATTTTTGAAAGGATTGGTGGAAGAACACACACTACAGTGCGCTTGTGCGTGTACGGAGGAGACATGGACGGAGGCGCGCATAATGTTCCTCGCACGGTTGAGGATGTTTTCAGAGAGTTCAAAGGCCGGCGGAATGGCCTGATCAAAGCTCTAACCACTGGTATCGTTTCTCGTTCATTCTCCATTTCGTACGATTTTCCTGCGACGATGTGTGTAGTGGACTACGTGGTGTGTGCTTTTTGTGTATATTTTGGTCTCCGGTTGAGGTTTATACGGTTTAGGGTTTTTACTCGTTCAATTGTTTGTGCTTCTTTTTAGTTGCTATGACTCAATTTGGGGGCTTATTTCTTGTTTTTTCCCCTTTTTCAGACGTCGGAGATTTTTTCCAGCAGTGCGATCCTGGTGAGACGGGGTCTCTTTTACTATATTTTCTTATTGTTCCTCTTGTTTGTTTGTTTTTCTTTGCCGCTGTTTTTTCTTGCCTTGCATGACCGCAGAATTTCGTTTTTTTTCGCTTGTGATTTTATGCATTTTGGGGAGCTCTTTTGGTGTGATAAGTTTAGTGGTTAGTAGTTCGAGTGTTTTGGTTGTCTTTATACAGAGTTATCACTTCAATTAGGGTTTTGGGTCTGTACTTCGTGGATAAGATCAAAAATTGTCTCCCTTAAGTGATGGGAGATAGCGGTTGGAGCGTGGCATTAAGAATGTAGCAAATTGCGGTACTGGAGGGTGGTAAATAAAAAGTTTGGCTTGGGTTTGCGTCTGGGAATTTTCGGGATACTCCCCGGCAAATACCTTTTGGCTACACTAACTTCCTTATCAACATTTTCTTGATTATTCGGTAATAATCAACGCAAAGGGTCAGTATCTACTATTTAGGCCATGCTTTATTCTTGGTTGATGGTGGGTGGAGATTTTTATCCTCGACTTGAATAATTACTACTTAAATGCATGCTCATGAGTTACTTCATTTTTGCCACGTGTTACTGTCCTCACTTCAGAGATTTTTCCTCCCAATTGTTGTAACTCCTCCATACAGTTGTTTATTCCTGACTAGCAGGTATTTATTGTGTGTTAAACTTCATTAATATATTAGTTAATATATAGCAGTTAGTTATGCTTAGTGGTATGCAAGTTTGTTAAAATAAAAACAGAGTGCGTTAGTTCGTTAGTTGTGTATATATACTACTTTTGTCACTTTTTTATGGTTAAATCACTATCAATGAGAATACATAGATTTTCTCTAATATTCATCTTCAACATTGTGGGTTGTCTGTGCGTTGTTCTATACTAAGCTGTTGATGTGAAATTCTGCTATTTGAAAGTATTTGTTGTAATCTAAATGATATGGTATCTGTTGACATGGAAATTATGCAGAGAAAGAAAATCTTTGCCTTTATGGATTTCCTAATGAACTATGGGAAGTTAATTTACCTGCTGAGGAGGTTCCTCCTGAGCTTCCAGAACCTGCCCTAGGTATAAATTTTGCCAGGGATGGTATGCAAGAGAAAGACTGGTTGGCTCTTGTTGCTGTTCACAGTGATGCGTGGCTTCTATCTATCACTTTCTATATCGGTGCTAGATATGGTTTTGATAAAGCTGACAGGTAGGTTTTGATTAAACTTTAAATTCTTATGTTTTTCCATTTGTTGTCCAAGATAATGTCATTATTTTGTGCTGTGTTTCCGTGCAGAAATGTACAGGTATAGATTTAGGGTTCATTGAGTTTTGTTTGGGTGCAATATCTCTATGTCCTTCTAATTTATAGACATAAGTTTTCCCATGATTTCCACGTTCTTTCCCAATCATTTGTTACCCTCCCTTCAATATAAGGTAGTTATTTGACATAAATTACATGCTTGATATATTTGACCAAATTACCTGTTTGTTTTCTCTTTCTATTCTACATATGATTTTCATACGGAAATCCAGTAGGTCACACATTAGTTTTTAGTATTATTATTAGAATATATGAATTGGTGGACTAGCTAATTAACAGGGCAAGTTATGGTATATTCGTAATTATGTTTTAGGTTCCATATTTAAGTAAGAGGTTCTAAGATATGGTCAAACCGTCAGTTTAACATTTACATTGGTTCGGACATAGTTGTAAAAGGCACGTGCCTAGCTCGCCTGAGGCATGGGTCACAACCTTACGCCTAGGAGGTGTCTTGGACGCAACCGTACGCCTAGGAGGTGTCCTGGACGCAGCCCTTTAGAAAGGTAATGGGGGGCAAGACTACAAGTTGCGCCCGAAGCGCAGTGCGGCCCACTTCTGGTATCACTAGTTAAAAAACATAAAACCCGATGTCTTAAGTGCCAAGGCCCAGCCCAATATTTGTTTATTGTTAAAAAAAAAGCTTAAGCACAGTACACATTCACCGGGATTTACAAGCCTTTCCTAAAACCTTGCAATTAACTCTTCCTTTCCTGAAAAACCACAGCCGCAACTAATTCCCCAATCTGCATTTAGTTCCCACCGTACAATTGAAATTAATTTACATGTGCATCTGTTTTTGCACCGAAGACCTCAAAAAAATATAATTTCGGTGCCTAATCCTTTATCAACCGCAAATCGTTAACATTAGTAAATATAGAGAGGTTTAGTGATTTAGATGGTTGAAATTATTTTTTTATTTATGTCAAGTATTACTAATTAGCTTGTGATTTATATAATTATTCAATAGCTTGTGAAATATAATTTTTGTTGCTGTTAATATTAACATTGTTGTAAAATGCACTTCATAAATACACATTCTAAAAAAATTCGATTGATGTGACTCACTTCGAATAAGGCTTCATGACACCCTTTCGCCTTACTAGTGCCACTTGCGCCCTAAATAACAATGAGTTTGAATGGGTCCGAAGTTAGTACGGAATGTCATATATTCTAATTGCCTAATTCCTATTTCCGACTAATTTTGAGTAACTGGCTTGCGATGTCATTTGTGAACTATAACTTTCAGATTATTGTTTGATCTTTTGCTCTTTTGTTGTTATTTTATTTTTATTTGTTTCTGGATGCAGAAAACGCCTATTCAATATGATAAATGATCTCCCGACAATATTCGAAGTCGTAACAGGAGTTGCGAAGAAGCAAGTGAAGGACAAACCATCTGTCTCAAACCATAGTGGCAGTAAATCTAAGTCAACCCCAAAAGTGGTATGGAAGTCATATGCATACTGTTATGAAAACGTTAAATTTTTCATACATCCATTTTATGTTTGCAATATTTTCCTATATTTTGTATATTATAATCATGTAACAAGTCTAGATTTGGCCAAGACAGATGAAATTTGCTATGTAGGCAGGAAACTGATTTCCTATTACTTTTCTGGCCAAGCTCCTCTCCTCTGAACTGTCCCTCCATGATTATTAAGTTTGACTAATTTGCATACAAGTGCACAACATTTAAGGCATGCTGACGGATCATGTTTACTGCATCCTCTTAGAGGTTAAAACTCAAAAGGCGTGACGAACTAAGCTCCAGCAACCCAGCTTTACTGTTTCATATGGGGTTTTTTAAATTGTTTGGAAATTGTTGGCATGGTTGTCACTTTTCTTACTCCACGTTGATTCTCGTGCTGTTATTTGTAGATAATTTCTTTGCAATATTCTGTCATTTTACCATGTAGTACCATGACATTTTGGTATTGAAGTTCACGCGTGCTATCCAAAACACTTATTTTGCTCTCAATAAATATTTCTTGAAGCCGTGAACTCTTTCTTCTGGTGTTTGACCTTTTTTATTATTATCTAATGGAACTAATGGGTTTTAAATCTTAGGCCAAAATCTCCAAATCAGAAGTAAAGGATGAGGACGAAGATGACGGATTGGATGAAGTTGAAGAAGATGAAGAAGACCACGGTGAAACCTTATGTGGCGCATGTGGAGAGAACTATGCCTCTGACGAATTCTGGATCTGCTGTGACTTATGCGAGAGATGGTTCCATGGCAAGTGTGTCAAGATCACTCCTGCAAGAGCTGAGCACATCAAGCAGTACAAATGCCCGACGTGTAGTAATAAAAGATCACGCCCTTGATAAGTGCCAGAACATGCTCTATTCACCTTTCTTTGAACTGTATCTTCATGGGCACAACTAAACTTGTTGTTGGTCCATTCTTCCTTCGTGTCAGGTGCTTGGTAGATACAATGGTTTGTTTCTTCTTGTTTCTTTGGATAATTTAGCTACTCTTCTAAGTCTTGTTTTCAGTCCAATTGTTCGATGTAGAGATAGATAGTCTGTAACTTGTATCTTCAATGTTAATTTGTCGGGTTCTGTAGCAATCTCCTGAATACCGATAATCCCTAATTTATCGTGCTATGCATCCCTGAGCCCTAAGAATTAAGTGATGCGGCCCAACGAAACCGGGGATGACCGCAAATCTCAACGTCCAACTGACTGCGGGGCCAAAATCGGGACACAATAAAAAAAAAAACTAGAGATATATAATTGGAAAAATTTTAGAGACAAAATTGAGAAAAAAAAAAACGGGAAATTTGGCTTCAGTCTCCAGCCGTCTTTTTTCTCTTGTTTTCAGTCCCTAGGTCACTTTTTTTAGTACCACATTTCCACATGAAGTGTACCACATTTCCACATGAAGTGTACCACATTTGTATAAATAGTACCATAATTTTATGGGGTAGGGAGTGAATGCAAGAAATATTATGAGTGGGGATTTTGAAATAACTTCCACCAAAAAAAAGGCAAACTATAAGGATATAGTTGTGAATTATATACATGTTTTTTCTGGCTACGGTGATGTAGTCCAGTCCAATTTGTGTTGATGTAGTCTAGACGTGGAATAGTTGGAAGCTCGAAATCTAACTTGTAAACAATTTTTTTAAAATGTCTATGGCATTCATGGAGATTATTTTTGAAATATTGACTCATTCTCCAAATGTATTTCAAAATTTTCTTTATGGTTAGTTTCTCAACCCTTTTCAAGGGGCAATCGTCGTGCAATAATGCAGACGGGCCCCGTGCGGGTTCCTTATGTGCGATTAAGTTTACCTCCAACTTTATTTTTTAAATATTGTTTTTTTTGAATTTTTTTTTTAAATTATTAAATTTAACAATAAGACAATTTTTTTAAAATATTTTGGTCGTTTTAGATCTATGATCATGATTATTTTAGCTTTTAAAAATTAAAAAAATCATTACAAAAAAATTAAATATTTCAACTTCATTTCTACAATATTGATCCCAACCTCACAAAAACATAAGGATGTAAACAAATCAAACCGTTCGCGAGTTATTCAGAGCTCGACTCGATAAAAAGCTTGTTTGAGTTCGTTTGTTAATCATATCAAACCAAGCTCAAGCTCGATTTTGAGCTCGACATCTTAATCAAAACAAGCTCAAGCCTAAGCGTATTCGGCTCGTGAGCTTGCAAACATGTTCGTTAATAGGCTCGCGAGCTCGAACTCGGCTCGTTTAGGTGGCTCGTAAGCTCGAGCTTGACTCATTTGTTGAGTTGACAAATAAAAATATTAGTGCTAATAAAAGTTAAACTTTTATGTCTAATATAAAATTAGATCATAGATATATTTAATTTTAACAAGCTCGAATCAAGCTCAAATTCGAGCTCAATTGTATATTTTACGAGCTCGAAAATGAGCCGAGCTCAATTCAAGCTTGTTAAATATGATAAACGAGCTATTAATAAACCAAGCTCGAACCCGGCTTGATTAACATGATAAACGAACTTTTAACGAGTCGAATTCGAGCATTTTCACAAGCTTAGTAATTTCAAGACAAGTCGAATTCTAACCTGATGATAAAAGCTCGAATAAAGCTCGAGCTCACTATCAATCTTAAACGAGCCAAACTCAAGCCAGATGATAAAAGCTCGAATCAAGCTCGAATAAAGCTCGAGCTTGAGCTCGAGCTCTATCAATCTTAAACGAGCCAAACTCAAGCCAGATGATAAAAGCTCGAATCAAGCTCGAGCTCGAGCTTGAGCTTGAATGAATCTTAAACGAGCCAAGCTCAAGCCTGATACTGTTCGGCTTGGTTTGAATCATTTACATCCCTACCGTGATAAACAAGAGATGAAATTATTATTGTGGACATCACTCATATTTGGCGGAAGTTACTCGTATTTCCACTCCGGATATCACTCAACATGGATGATAGATAACTGGTTGGATCGGTAAGAAAAGTATTTATATGTTTGTAAATTGTAAGTCGTAATTTTGGTGAGTCTTGACTCTTGAGTGGGTTTGCAATGCTCTCAAACATCATAGAATTCCCAGATTTGTCATAATAATATGTGACATTTATATATATCATATCAATGTATTTATCTGATCATTTAATTATCATCATCGTAAAAAGTTGTACAATAATTACAATTGATCTGAAACGTGTTAGATTTCATTTATATGTCATGTCTGATTCATACATATCTTGGGAAGAAGCTGTCAAAGAAAATGTACTTTCCGGGTTTTTTCTTTTAGAAACACGTATAATTTCATTCAACAAAATCAAATGTTCAAACACAAACACCCCTTTGATCGAGGATTATTTCACCCTACCCCTGCCTGCCTGCAGGGGTACATCTAAAGGCCAGAATTTTTTCTGGCCCAATTTTTTTTTTAAATTTTTTTATTCCCCATTATATGAATCTCAACCCTTGATCCTGGGTGTGGGCACTGCCCCCACACCCAGGATCGAACCTTCCTTTGATCGATGGGTTTCTAATGCCACACATTATATATATCTTTTGTCTAATATTGGTTATTTGATTATATATGTATATATATTTTTTTTTGTAAAACTCGTGTTCATTCTATACAAGGTTAATGAATAGTGGGGGAATAATATCCATTGTATGGAATATTGTCTATGCAATTGTTACTCAGTTATACTCATAAGTCAGAAATATGCATGAAAGAGAGGTGTCTTAAAATCGTTTTTTTAAAGAGTAGGTTTATGTGAGACCGTCTCACGGATCCTAATCTGTGAGACGGGTCAACCATACTCATATTCACAATAAAAAGTAATATTTTTAGCATAAAAAATAATATTTTTTTATGGATGACCCAAATAAAAGATCCGTCTCACACAAGTTTTTGCTTTTTTTTTTTAAAAAATACTGACATTTTCGAAAGAATCAAGTACCTTTAAAAAAAAAAAATATTGAATGGCGAAAATGATTCCATCGTAATATAAATACTTTTCTTACCAAAACGGCAAGTCTAAAGCAACTGGCCCACGACTCACATTCCTTCATTCGCTCCTTTGAAGTGATCTCCTATATGCCACTCTCTTGCAAGAGTAAAACCAAATCTTGATAGAAACAAGAATCGAAATTCGGATACAAATTCCAAGTGTTCATGCTCACCAGATTATACCTTTTTTTCTTTCTTTTTTATCCCAGTTTCTGATAGTCTTTAGAAGAAGATGGAGAAAAGATTATCAGAGGCAGCTTTACAAGGAAACCTGGAACCGTTGCGGCAAATCTTGGAAAAAGATTCTTTGATATTAGATAGAATTTTCGTATCATGTGTCTCAGAAACGCCCCTCCACATTGCCTCAACTTTGGGCCACCTAAACTTGGTGAAAGAATTCCTGATCAGGAAGTCGGAGCTAGCATCAGAACTGGACTCGACCGGATGCTCGCCGCTGCACCTGGCGGCAGCGAAGGGGCACGTGGACATCGTCGAGGAGCTGCTTCGTGCTGATGCTGAGGTTTGTTTAGTGAGAAATTTCCGATGGGAGGAATGCGTTGCATGTGGCGGCGATCAAAGGGAGGGCGGCGGCGATCGCTTTGATGGTCCGGGTAAAGCCCGAGTGTACCCGGTTGCTGACGGATCGAGGGGAGATGTGTTTGCATCTGTGTGTGAAATGGAACGGGTTGGAGGAGTCGAAGCTTTTGGCTGAGTTTGTGTAGAAATGGCGAGTTTCTGAACTGGAAGGATTGTGAGGGCCGAGGGGAACTCTGCTTTGCATATTGCAGTCGCTAAGAAGAACATTGAGGTACTAATGTCACTTTAAGTATCTTTTCGAGTTTTTTAGAGTAGTTTTATGGGAGATAAAAGTGTTTTTAAATCGTTTTTTGCAGATCATCAACCATTTACTTACATTGAATGGATTAGACGTAAATGCTTTGAGCAAGAACGGATTGACACCGATGGATGTTTTGAGGCAAAGTCCTCGACACCTCAGAGATATGGATATCGAACCTCATTCAGTGTTGGCAAGACGACTATGTGGTAGATGATAATGGAAATCCAGTAAAAGAACCTCATTCAGTGGGGAAATCCATGCCAGCTTATAAAGATCCACAATACTATGGCATATTCATGATTTTGAACACTATTGCTTTTCTTGCATCCTTGAGTATAATCCTCCTCCTTGTTAGCGGGCTTCCTTTGAAACGGACACATTGGATATGGGTTCAAATGGTGATAATGTGGACAGCTATTCCCGCTTCAGTTGGAACATACTTTGTCATTCTTAATTACATGTCACCGGATTACCTTGAGGCGGCTTTGCGTAAAGTTACCAAAATATCGGTATTGACATGGTTGACACTCATGGTGGTGGTTTTGTAGGAAACGTTGTTTTCTTGAATTTGTGGATTCTTAGAAAGTATGGGTTCATCAAAGAAAGGGAGACACGACGTTCCACGAGTGTTGTGAACGATGAAGATGAGATTGATGCTTGAATAAGACGGTTCTGTGTAGATCTTTAAATGGATTTATTGAAAATTTTGATTTGTGGGATTATGGGAATTAGGTTTGACACCACATTTTGTGGGCAATATCTAACTATATGTTGGTTTGTTGTTGAGAATGGATTTATAATTTCATTCTATCTGCAAAACAATGTGTGTTTGTGCAAACGTATAGTTTGAAACTATGGTGTTGTTATTTTGAAGAATACATCAAAATAACATTTACAACTTAGTTTACATCACAACCTAAAACCAACCATACAACATAAACTTCACCTTTCTTCAATCACACAAATCTATCAAGGAAAAACAACGTTTGGATTGCGAATGTGTCGCTTTTGTGCCACGTGTTCTTTCCATTTAGCTCCGGTTCCTTGAACAGGAGAAGAGACGCTCCATAGTGCATCTCCAGGCTGAGCAGTTGCTTTTGTCATAGGTGCAGCAGAACTCGAAGATTGGGCGACAGTTTTTGACTTCAGAATCGGGTGCTTGTTCTTCTTCCCCATTCCATTGGCAAGCAACCAACGGGACCCTGATTGTTGCTGATTTGTCGAACCCCATAACTTCTTTTTACCAGGTTCCGTCTTTAAACCCGCAACATGCACTTCAGTGATCTTGAATTGGGGTATGAGTTCTTCAACAATGGTGTCCTCTTTAGGCTGTTCAAGAACGTCTTCCTTCTTGATGGAGTTTCTTAGTATGGAAACCGTTCTGTTGATTTTAGGCTTCGGTGGGACTAACAATCTCTCCACTTGAATGAGAGCAAGCATTGGAGTGCCAACTGACTCATAGTCTCTTAGAGGATCACGTAGCTGTACCATCAATGCAACGGTAAAATTATTACCCAACAATCCATGCTTCCTACCCTTGCCACGCCTTTTCTCTCCCTTAGATCGTCCCCGAAACATGTCCAGTGAAGTAGCATGATGTGCTGCTAGTATTTTAGAGGTTCGCTCACTTACAAGCTCATAGTCATCGATTTCACCAGAATCCAACTTCATCCACTCGTCAAGCGTAAGCGCTAGACCCATTAATCCATCAACATCTTCACCGCTATCTTTAAGATCCAGCAGTTTCAATCCACCAGTACCATCAAGACCTATGGAGCCATCCACATGGACTGTTTTTCCCTTCAGGGTATAAATTTCACCAATAGATTGTGACCTAATATTTGAAGGTGTGTCTTCATCTTATAAACCAGATTGTATCCGCAAGCCTTCAATTGAAAGGGCTTCAATTTTATCCATAGCCGAAGGAGCAAGGTCCTCCAAAGAGACATACTCTGCATCACCACTGACAGAATCTAGTATGCTCGATCTCCGGCCGGAGGATATACCTTTTATACTCTTTTGCTCATTCGGTATATGTTGCATAATTTCAGATTCATGCTGCGGTAAACCTTGCCTGAAACAAGAAAAACGCATAGCTTAACAACTAAGCTACTAGAGTACTAGTTATGAGGAAAATAACACATGGAAAGATATGTCACGGGCAATGCCACAATATTGACAGAAAACAAACCTCTCGGGACCATCCAGACTTGGCATAGCTTCCCATTATATTCGTTGCATCGTCTTCCCAGTTATATCTTTTAAGGGCTCAATTCCAATAGATGCCAAACCGTGAAGCATTTCCATCACACCAGAACCCATTTCTGCAGGGACAACCACAGGACTAGACACCTGCATAATCAATCCTCCTCCGGCTTTCGCATGCCGGAACAGCATAGGATTCATTGAGCGCAAAAAACCACCATTTTTAGTCTGCAGAAATGGACCCAAACCTTCAGCAATGGGAGGCAGCAGCTGAGGATCTTCGGGGAGTATGTCAATTGGACTGCTGAAACCTCCTGAGGCACTTGGTGGAGAATGTTGAAATGCCTTCTCATTAAAGCCCCACTCACGCATCAAAGCTTCAGTCTCCAAATCCTCCAACCTTGATGTCTTTGTTTGATTTCTGAATGCGTCTATTTCCACCATAGATTTCTCCACAAAGCCTTCACGCATCGACGAGTGGCGGAGATCCTCAGAAATGGTTCCCCAGACAGATTCTGAGTGAGCGTAAAAAAATGCTTCACTTGGATCACTCTTGATATTGAAGTTAAGTAAACCTCCATGGGCAAGAGAATCCTTCTCAAATTGCCGTAGTAGCCGTTCTCTTGGAGACTCGGGCTCACTTTCAGAACTCAAACCAACTGGACTATGCTCTACACCCAACATGTCCAAGAAATCACTGGCCACCAATTTAGTAACATCGTCCAAGCTAAGTGATTTTCCCTTCCTTCGTTCCCTACAATTATCGGCATCCATGTTATTAGTTGGGTGAAAAGCATAACTTTCATCTTCTTGAGAATCAAATCCTTCATTCACCAAATCAGAGGCACAAATTAGTGCTGACTCCAATTCTTTCATTAGTGACTCTTTGGTGCATGTGTCACTTTCTGTCTCTTTATAGTTGCAGGTGCTCACTGATAGCTCATCTTTGTGAGAAACAATTTCTTCAGCTGTGGGATCAAGGGGGTCATTCTCATCAATGGGGAATTCAATAGTATTGACAGTTTCAAGACCCCCTTCAAGAACTTGAGTAACCTTTGACGAATCATCTTCGTGTTTCACCTCTTCTTCAGCAAACTCTTCTACCCCTTTCTCTATGACAGAAAACTCATTTATTTCAAGCTCAGTATCAGAAATTTTCTCAGCAGCACCAGCATTGATAAATGAACCCATTTTATGATCATCGATGGATGAAGGATCAGGATATAACTTATTTCCAACTCAAGCGTCAGATATCTCTTCATCAAGTTTTTGATAAAGTATATTAACTGAATCAGACAATTCTGACCTTGAAGTAGGCAAAACTTCATGAAGATCCTTTATATCTTCTGCAGAATGGTTTGAGGTAGATGACCTGGAAGGGAGACTTTCTCCCCGCCGAATGCTAAGCTCATCCATTTCATTAAATTGGCCCAGGCTTTTTGTAGTCCTACTATTCTGCTGCCAGCTTGGAATCTCAGGAACATAACTATTGCTAGCTGGCCCAGTACCATCATTCCCAATTACAACATATCCAAAACTGACATTTACCATTGCACCTCTAGCTTTACCTGATAACTTGAAACTAGTTGTCCACTTCCCGGAGCTCTTCTCCTCTTCCAAGTCCACACAGAACCATACAGCAAGAAATGCTTCGCCTCATACTTCGCCGAATGGTGGGGACCGCTCCTGCTACCATAAACAGAGCAACAATGTGTCAATTGTTCCTCAAATTCAGCTACTACTCGGTGAACTCTGATAGGACGAGTCATCAGCTCATCATCCCGCCTCTTCCAACAAACAACAATACAAACATCATCAAAGAAATCTGGTAATCCCTCAATGGAGTAGACTATGAGTGAGAAACAACAATTGAACTGACGGTTTCGAAGCTGAGTCAAGGCCTTTAGACCCTTCCAACTCCAAAGAGACCTCTTCTCTTTCTCAAAAGAATCTTTAGCATTATTCTTAACATACCCTGGCTTCACCCTTGAATCTGGCAAATGGGATTTTCCGACGGACTTGGATCGGCTACTGGCAGTGGAAGAAGCGAGCCTCTGCAGCTTTTTATCCACATGCAAGGCTTTATTTATCGTTTCAAGGTCACTCAGAAACTTCCCCCCTCCGGAATTCTCATAAGCGCTCTTCCTATCATTGGCTTTGGACAACATTATCTTCCAATAACTTCAAATTCAAATACAATTTTCCCAACACTGCAAATCCTTCCAAAATCACCTGAAAACAACATTTCCCCAAATCAAATAACCAGAAATCCAAAAAATGGTCAGCAGCCCCTGTTTCAGATCGAAAATGCTCAAATTTACACGCGTCTGGGTAAAGCTAAAAACAAAGCCAGCACTTTGGATACCTCAACAAGGTGTTCTTTTGAGGAAATTGGCTTGAGAAAACTCAAAACGAGAAATCTCGACATCAAGTCATAGGTTTTATCGTCCGATAGATTAAATTAATCCACAAACTCTAATTAATGGATGCATTTCAATTTCACATGCATATAACCAAAAAAAAAAATATCAAGATTATCAAGAAATTTTTGTTACAAAGAGAGAGAAACTTAGGAATCCTACAAGAAAATCACTCGAAACTTCGGGCGATTCTTCCGCTCTCAGTTTGTCTATCTCCCCCTTGGCGTGACAGGAGAGTATTGAGTTCAACGGAATAAGTTAGTATTTTCCATTGGGCCCCTTTATTATTCAATTCTCTCATGTTTACCACATTTTTATTTTTTGCGTTTGGCCTGAATCACACGATTGGGATGGCCACTTACTAGGGGGGTTCATCTGTCGGTTCGGTTCGGTTCGGTTTTCGGTTTTTTATTTCGGTTTTTTCGGTTTTCGGTTTTACAAATATATAATCCGATATCCGAACCATTTTTCTTCGGTTCGGTTCGGTTTTCTACCGAAATGGTTCGGTTATTTCGATCGATTATTTCGGTTTTGATACAATTATTTAAATTAACAATATAAATATATTATAAAATATAATATGTTATCTTTTAAAATGATTTCTTAGTAAAATATTTAAATATAAAGTGCAAATGAATTACATAAACAATAATCATCTAAGTATTATTCAAAATAATTCTTCATTCACTAATATAATCTCAATAAATAATATAAAATAAAAATAACATTATTACTTTAATTAAATTTCGGTTTTTTCGGTCGGTTCTGTTTTGACATTTATAATCCGAAACCGAACGAAATTAATTTCGGTTTTAACATTTATATCCGAATTATAAAATTCGGTTTTCGGTTCGATTTAGTGTTCGGTTTTTTCGGTTTGGATTTTCGGTTAATTCGGTTTTATCCGAAGTTTGAACACCCCTACCACTGACATTGATTTAAATTTAAACATGTTTTAATTTCTAAAATCGATTTTTTCAAATTATACTAATAATTCTATAACTTATCTCTAATAATAATACTAATAATAATTCTATAACTTATCTCTACATAGGTGTCCCGTTAAGAGCATGTTTAATCATTCGTTTCACAAAAAATATACTATTTAAAAAATTAAAGTTCTACAGTCATTTTCTTTTAAATTAGAATTTAAAATTTAGAAACAGAATAATTATATCGCTTTGTCCAATAAAAAGAGAAGAGCAGGTATCTTGTAAGACGATATCACGAATCTTTATCTGTGATACAGGTCAACCCTACTGATATCCAGTGGATAAAATGTAACACTCTTATCATAACACTCTTATCATAAAAGGTAATATTTTTTCGTAAATGACCTAAATAAAATATCTGTCTTCAAAATATGATCCGTGAGATCGTTTCACACAATTTTTTACCAAAAATAAAGCAACTTAAATGCATAACCCATTTAAGAAACACAATCACTTTTTCAAAGTTGCTAAACAAGGTAAAGTAGACCCTACCCCTGCGGACACTGCCCGCAGGGTAGATCTAACGGCTCGGATTTTTTCGAGCCAATTTTTTTTTTTTTTTAATACATGGTGGTGGGCCCGGATCACTCATGTGGAGTGATCCGGGCCGTTCCCTTCCCGTGCAGACACTGCCTACACGGGCAGGGTGAAATAATCCGCTAAACAAAGTCAATACAAAGCCAGTTCATCGTGAGAGCATTGATTATTACTTCTAAAATTCGATTTTCTAGATAAATTAAGAAATTATTAATTTAATGAAGATTGATTCATCCTTTGACTTTGTCCAAATACAGACAACTGTTTAGTTGCTATTATTACAAGTAATTGGACCGATAACTATTTTATTTTTATCTTTACGTTCGATAATGAAAAAAAGGGCCTTTTTTTTTTGCTAAAGTATTATTCTTGAAAGTATGTGATCTTTAATAAAGTCTAAAATAGGAATCATCGCTATTTTCCATTTTATAATTGTATATTGAGAATAATGTACCGCAAAAACTTGTGTGAGACGGTCTCACATGTCGTATTTTGTTAGACAGATCTCTTATTTAAGTCATACATGAAAAAATATCACTTTTTATGCTAAGAATATTACTTTTTATTGTGAATATTGGTAAGCTTAACCCGTCTCACAGATAAAGATTCGTGAGACAATCTCACAAGAGACCATTCTAGCGTACAAGTTAAGTTGTCCAATAAATTTTTTTACTATGAAATAAAATTTTAAAAATAAGATGATAATACTAATTATTTTATATCATAGTAGAACACATTTGTTCCCCGCATGTCATAACAATTGTGATTGTGAACGAAGACAAATCCAACAAATTTGATCGAGTAAATCAAATAAATGCATGCAAGGGAAATAACAAACATTTTTTTTTTCAAAAAACAAATATGGATTCAATTTTTTAATTTATAAAAAAATTCGAAGTTCAGAATTCAAAACCAAACCGTCTTTCTAAAATCAAACTAAAACTATCTTGTTTCGATTTTGAGAATAAAAATGTTCGGTTCTGTTCGTAAATAAAGTTTGATGATATTCATAGGCCGGAGACAAAATCGACAATATAAAATTTCATTAAAAAAATAACAACTGAATCGTCTGAAAAATGAAACCCCCTTTGGTGATCAGAGAGATTCAGAAGTATTAGCAAATAGCAATTTATTTTTGTAATCGGATTATTTTTTTTATGCAAAGTTAGCCAGCTGAACAACGCGAAAGCGACAGATTTCCCTTTCCCTAGACAGACGCTCACTCCCAAAAAGACAATGTCTTGGATGAAGCAAAGTACCACGTCCAAGAGCCTTCTTTCTTTAAATTCATTACCCGCAGTGAAATAAGGAAGTTTCTTGAAAAATAACAGGTGGGTTCTCGTTTATACGGAGAAAGAATGGCAGCCTATGAAGAAATCATGGAGGTGGAGGATTCAGAAGGGAATTCATATGGGCAAGTTAAGCTAAGATTCAAAGATCGGTCCAAGGTATGAGCTTTTTGTTGTGTAGATGCATGAATGCAATTTGCTGGTTAATGGGTACAAAATTTGCAAATTTGTTGAGGTGGGTTTGCATTTTGGATCCTTTATTCATTTGGGTTGTGGTAAGCAATTACACGCAAAACTTCTATTTCAAGGGAAAAAAATTCCTCGAATTGAAAAAAAAAGTTCATGTCTGAATTGTTGCCTGCTTGTGTGTGCTTTGATTGTTATTTATTTACGTGGTGGGCTGCGTTTGGTTTTACGTAGGCAGTGGCTCAGACCAAAGAGATACTGTCTAAACAAGCAGATCAGACCAAACAGATCTTGTCCAAGCATGCGGATAAGATCGCCAAACAGGCTGAAGAACATGAAAGATTCATCAATAAGGTATTTTGCTTGCATAATTATGTACAAGATTATTTATTCTTCTGCCTTTTGGATTAGGGAAATGTGATTAAATAGAAGCAGGACCATAGTAATATACAGGCGTGCAAATTAATGAGAAAACTGGTTGTTTTTAATATTCATCAACTTGATTCTTAGTGTAAGGCGTATTTTTCCAAAGTTCTGATAAATGTGTTGGGAACTATTTAGGTGACGCATTTGCTTGGCGTTCTTGGCTTCGGAGGATTCTGCTTTGTTTTTGGGGCAAGTGAGTAAAACATCTACTGACACGCGACTTTGTTGGGATTACTGGCATGCATTGTTATCGTGTCTGATCTTTGGTTGGTTAAATGACAGGGCCACAAGATGTGCGGTACTTATATTGTTTGTTTTACATTATTTTCGTTCCTCTTCGATGGATTTACTACCGATACAAGAAATGGCACTATTATCTTCTGGTAATCTCCTACTCATCTATACCAATTGATTGTCCTGGTGGAGGATCAATCTGGTATTTTGGAAATTTGTTAGAGGTCCTTCTGTTTTGTGAGTGACATGATAGTTCATTGCTGCGATTCCAGCGGCTTTACAAAATTTAGACTTAGGCTCAGCCTTGAAATTTAGTGCATGTGTCAACTGCGCCTTGTCACGGTTAGCTATATCTAGTTTCATATTCTATATTCAGTATTTACATAAGGTTTGAAGATTCAATATGTTCTTATACAATGGTTATGAGTTTGAATTCATAGTGCATGCTATGCTTCTTCTACAGTCTTAAGGAAAGAGTATTCTTATGATTCACTTATGTTTTTGTCATGCAGGACTTTTGCTATTATGCAAATACAATCTCTTTGGTCATGATTCTGGGTTATCCTAGAAACGAGAAACTTTTCATGGTTTGCTTCTCATTTGCAGAGGTAAGTTATTAGATTACTGTTACTTCAGTTCATTAACATAAACCCTTGCTCTTTTTTTTTCAAGTTCATGTAAAATGATTACAGGGACCATTGGCATGGGCGCTCATTGTTTGGCGTTGTAGCTTAGTTTTCAATTCTATGGATAAAATTGTAAGCGTCTTCATACATCTTTTGCCTGGTAAGATGAATCTCCTCTACGATTCTTCAATGATTCATTGGCTATTCAGTATCTTGAGATTTTGAGGACCGAATATTTGGATTTTTTTTCCTGTTAATTTTGACTAGTTAAAGTTGATACATAGTCCAAATTTACATTAAAACTTCTTGACGATGTTCCAAGTTTTATATATGTGCTTACGATGCATCTATGGTCATACATTTTGGTCTTTGATTTAGCTCAGCTCTTAGCACTGGCATGGACCAAGGTTTGGAGTATTAGAGTCGTGCATATGATGCATTAACCTAGTAATTCGACCGACAGTTGCTCAATGTGATGAGATTGTTACATATGGCACCTGTATGGTGTACTATGTCAGTCGAGAAATTTTAATTTTCAAGGTGACAAAATCATCATGTATTGTTACTACATACCATATTACAGACGTTTTTCACAAGTCAAGCTTCCAGAGTTATCTTGAGGTTTCTTTACATGAAAATGGTTAGCAACCTGAGCCAAAAGGCTATGGTTTTTCAGGTTGAAATAGTTGTTCTCAGGTATACCAGGAAGATAATTAATGAACGTAGTCTATTCATTTCTGTATAATGGGTGAAAACAAAGTCTGGGGATTTGACCAAATCAAGAGGAAATAACTAAAGTGACACTCTTTTCCATTTACAAGAAACTTGTTTCAGACTTTTCTTTTTTCCGTGTGTTGGGTGGAGGTGGAGGCACCCCACTGACAACCTCCTCTTTTTCGTCCTTGCCTCTACCTCGGAGTTCATAAAAGGATGCGGAAGTTTTGGCAGTAATTTTCTCCTTATATTTCATGGAATTCGAGAGCAGCTGCTGTTTCAACACTCGACGAATTATGAATTATTCACAGTACAAAATTTCTTTTATGATAGTTAAACTGCTTCAGAATGTGCTCTTCCCCAAAAGAATGTAGGAGACAGGATGTATTACTAGTACTTTTGTGGACGGTGATGGAAAATAGGAACCATGTTGTACTCTGAATGTGTTTTTCTTGAAAATGGAATGATTCAGCTAAACTATTTGTCCTTCTGCCATTTCATGATCACTTTAGCGGTCCAGCAGATCGTAGTAGCTCAGATTGTTGCAAAAAATTATTGGATACAAAGCTGGTTTTTCTCAAAAATTATTCTAAAATGTATATATAGTCCCATAATCAAGTAAGTCATCGATGATTCAAATTTGGCTTTCAGGATTGGTTTTCTTCACAATTCGATGGTGGGATCCTCTGTTTTTTGAAGCCATGCATCCCGAGGGAACAGCTCGGAGAATAACATGGCCCTATGCAGAAAGCAAATCATATCTGTGGACATGGCTTTTTTTTGTTCCTTTGGTGGCTTACAGTGTGTGGCAGCTTCTTTATTTTCTGATTGTAAATGTTTTACGTCACCAAAGACTACTCAAAGATCCCGAAGTAATGACTTCCTACAGGTTTCCACCTCTCTCTCTCCCCGCCTGCAAGTTACTGTATATCAGGGATGGTTTCTGCAAGAGGGTGATGATGGCGATCGTGTCCCATCCAACAAAAAGTTTTTGTAACTGTATATGTAATTTTTTTAAAAAAAACTTCAAGTTTTGTCCCCAAATATCTAGTTGGTTTCCTCACCTTGTCAGGTCTTAAACACCGCCCCCCCACCCCCCGCGATTTCGAAAGTTTAGGTCCACCCCTGATTAAAATGATACTTCTGTTAAACCTGGGGCCCAACTTTTCGTTATTTAATGGAATGGAAACATATGGTCACTACTTTTCGAACTTCTTATCGAGCAGGGAACTGTCAAAGAAAGCCCAGAAAGCAAACAACATGTGGTGGCGTTTAAGTGGATTGCTTGGAGATCATAATCGCTTGTTTATGTACATTCTGCTTCAAGCCATATTCACCGTAGCAACTATGGCGCTCACTGTCCCGATATTCTTATCTTACAAATTACATGTTGCCTTCCAATTACTCAAGGTTACTGCAACTGTATGGAATGGAGGAAACTTCTTGATAGAAGTTATGCCGAGGCAGGTCATCTTGAAGGAGAAGAAAAAAACAGAAATGAAGCCTATCGAGGCTCAGTTTGACCAATCCGAGAAGGAGAACTTAATGAAAACCAATAACTCTACTGATGCAATAAAATCTTAGCAGCATTTGCTTTGCGTGTTACTTTAGTTGCGTTTGATCTGTAGAAATGCTGTCTTTTAGAATGAATTCGTGTTTCTAGATTTGAGGTTAATTAATTGTGCTTTGTCTTTTGGTGTATTATGTAGTTAGATTTGATTTCTGTTACTGTCATATAAGCCGTCTACTGTGATGAGCGCCAAGAATGGAACTAGGCTAGTCAATTTCCTTCTGGTATTGGTGGAACGAACGATTTTTAAACTTTAAAGTGTTTTTTATTTAATTTATTTATCAAATTAAAGAATATAGAATTTGAACTTCGAAATATCACCATCCCTTCGACCACAATTTTGAGAGATCGTACCAAGATTTTTTAGTGATGAGGAAATGGTCATATTCAGCACAGTATGCTTCATTTTTTCTTTTATGTCTTTGTTTGAACCCCAATTGCATTCCAACGATTTCACGGATACCTGGGAATAACGCATCAACTATAAATGCTTAATCAATGAAAAAAGAACCAAGAATCCGTGTTTCTTGAGAGGATTGACGCTTGAATAATTAATGGGAAATTTTGGGTAAAATATTAAAACTATACTTCTCCTGTTCTCCATCATAATTATACACTTCCCTTTCTTTTTTCAGTAGTAAAAATGTGTGTAATCCAATTTCTGCGTTTAATATCATTGTCTTGTTTTTTACGATTACTCTTACATTAACTAATCTATATACCTATAAAAGTGTGGATGATGGACAAAGTTTTTTGATTGTGATTTTACTACATTGCCCAAAAACTATGCATTGTTTCTATTAATTGCATGGGCATTGGTGGAAAAAATATATAAAATTTAGGGACAGATTTGAGATAATGGATTTGTAATGTATTGATTATGTATTTAATTGATGTATTTATTTTTTTGAACTCATTAAACACATGAGGATCATAGTGTTTTTATTTTTTAATAGAAAATTGTAAAATAAGAAATTTTGAAAATAATATTACATAAAAATTGAATCGATATTCGATAATAAAAAATATATTAGAAAAAATAATATTTTCTTCATACATAATTCTTACAAAAAATATTAAAAAGAATATATATTTAATTATTATACTTATAAAAGTACAAAAAGAATAACAAAATTTTCCTTGTAAATTGTCTACTATTCTCATAAATTGTGTATTGTTAGATTAATTGCATGAAAATTACACAATCATTAAATACATAAGGATTAAAATAGTGTTTTTATTTTTTAATAAAAAATTGCAACATAAGAATCTTTGAAAATAATGTTACATAAAAATTGAATAAATATTTTATAATAAAAATACATTAGAGAAATAATATTTTCTTGATACATAATTCTTAGAAAAAATATTAAAACAATAGCTTTTTTTAATTTTAAAAAATCATTAAAAATATTAAAAGAATATATATTTAACTATTATACTTATAAAAGTGTAAAAATAATAACAAAGTTTTTCATTGTAAATTTTTTACCATCCCCTTAAATTGTGTGTTGTTAGATTAATTGCATGAAAATTTTCTACATAATTTATGGGAAATCTATGCATTAAAAATGAATATATGTTTGATAATAAAAATATATTTTTTTTATCTATAAACCTACGTAAGTGTAGATAATTGATAATCTTTTCAATTGTCAAAAGATAAAAATGACATCCTCATCAATACAAATCCAAAAATTCAATAAAGATATATTGGTAAATTTTTAATTGTTGTAAGTGTAAAAATAAAATATCAATTTTTTTTATTTATTCCACCTAATATATAATTAATTAGTAGCATAATTATTCCACATCATATAGAATTAATAGTCTAACAATTGCTAATGAATTATCACTACAATATACATTGATTGTAATAATTTATATCACTTCAAGAATAAAATGTAATTCCTAAATTAACTTTCTCAAATAATCCATCTTTATACTAAGTTTAAATATTTTATCCTTTTAATTTTCTTTCTACATGTTATTTTATTATTTTAATGCAATTTTGTAATTATATTTTAGTGTAGTTTCTAATTAAGTGATAAATTATAGTATCACATGAAGATATAAGAAAAAAATAATTATATATGCAATAGTACAATAACATGATAAGTATATAATAATATAATAATATGAAATTTAATACTAATATATTTTATTATTTTTTAACTAAGAATTGAAAGTAAAGAATTTAATAAATTATTTATTAGAATTTATATCAATAATTATGAATTTTAATATACTAATAATATCATAAAATACGAATCTGATAGAAAAATTAAAATAGTTAGCTGTAATAAGAAGTTTAAATATTTTAGTCGCACTTATAAATATATATATTTATATATATATATAAGACAAAGTTTTTTAGTGGAATCCTTTTTACAGAGGAAGGAGTGACGTGTGAGTGTTTTACATCCATAAAATTCCCGTGTCTTTACTATTCACAAGTTTTTACATTTCAAACTAGGCAAAAACTTGTATGAAATGGTCTCACGGGTCGTATTTGTGAGACGGATCCCTTATTTGGATCATCCATGAAAAAATATTACTTTTTATGCTAAGAATATTACTTTTTATTTGAATATGGGTAGGGTTGACCCGTCTCACGGATTAAGATCCGTGAGACGGTCTCACATGAGACTAACTTTTCAAACTATATCTTGTTGTTTAGATTGTCAACTGGTTGAAAATATCATTAGAAATATTGAACCGTCTTTCACACTTTTCATGTGGTTAATATTTATAACCGTTTGAGAAAATCTTTCAACCGTGTAAAAATGATTGAAAACAAATTTTAAAAGTAAATTTTGAGTATTATAGGTTATATTTTATTATCAATTATTATTATTTCATTAGTTTTGATAATATTTTGACGAGTTAGTCATAAATATTTTAAATTGACAATTATTTGTCCTTAGTGTGCTTCACTTATATAAATTATGATTTATGCATTTATAAAATCCATAATCTGGTTGATTTTTAGGTTATTATACCTTATACGTGGTTCTTAGATATATATATTTTCAAAATTTGTTTCAGTTCAATTCATTCTATATATTATGCTAATTATAATTTATTATATAACATAAAATTAACGACTTGAATTTCAATTTGAGAAACAATTTTGAAAGTAAAGTATATAAGTTCTTAATTAATTTATTCGTCTAATATGACAAAAGACTAAATCAATATAAATAAAAAAATGAATCAAATTATTTTAAAAAAAATCAAAATTTAATTTTTATTAAATAATTAATATTTACGTGCATCGCACGTGCTTCTTGCTAGTTCCTGAAAAGTACAATCATTTACTGAATAAATTAAATAAAGACAGTAGAAAGCTTGTTGGTAAATTTTATGTTTTCCATGATTTTCTTTATCTTAAAGACTGGACGATTGGGTTGTATAAAGAAATATCATCTTTGATAGCTTAGCAAGGTAATTGTGCATATATGTGGGGGGTATTTTGATCATTTAAAATAAATCTTAAAATTATATCACACTTTGTAAGAAAACAAATAAATCAAATAAAAAACCATAAAATTTATGGTACCATTTAATTTATCCCTATGTTTCAATTTCTTTATCACTCCCTTGCACATATTTTGATTACCATATCCATCAAAACAAACGAAAAATAAGAAAAATGCAAATGGAACTTCAGAACTAGGAACACAACATACGAAATCAGTATCTGGCGGGGGGCAGAAATCATATGTATTTCTTATGTTACAAACTTCAAAGGAACAAAGCTTACTGTGCGTATTAAATTATACCCCCGGGAAAAGAGGTCCATACAAGGGACAAGTACGTAAAAATAAAAATAAAATCTTCTTTACACAATATTAGGAATGAACAAACCATGTTTTTTTTACACGGACAGTGCGTTGATGCATTTAAAAATATATGCATCAAATAAAAAATAAAACACCCTCACACATTTTTCACACTAAAAAAAATCAAATCCTAGAACCTGCAACCTCTCGATTTACACACAAAAAAGGCACACAATAATTCAAAACCAATGCAAATGCCTATACTTGCATCTCAACACAACCTAGCACCTAGAGTCCTCTAACGACGTCCCTAACATTGAAAAGGGACGACGAGGAAAAAATTAATTAACCCAGACAACAAACAAAGACTGTTGTCCAAGGGTGGGATGTAAAATATACAATGGGTGTTGACACGAACAGTAGAATTTATGCAAGAATATACGCTTGTTGTTTCATTCGCAAACTCAACCATATTGCCTATAGGAAGGGATTATAACCAAATTCCACAGCCATCATCAATCTGATCGTTGATGCAAAAATACAAAACCTGAATTTTCGCGGATTAGAGGGGGAGGCTCCACATCGGCAACGTCTACTTTTTGCATGGTTTTGGAGATATCATCAATGGAGAATGGAATACTGCAATGGTGTTTGTTTACACGAAAGTTCATTATAGCATGCCAATTACAGCAATATTGTAGCTTTATTAATTCTAATGGATTAATTATGAAACTGACCACACGATGAATCTGACATCTAAAGGGGAAGGGGTCGGCATTTATGTAAACAACACCAATAGGGTGAGAGACTTCTTGTTTGGCTACCAAGAGGAGATTCAATAACTAACTCCATATTAAAGAATCACAGAGATTACCTCTTCATGAAACAATCTCTTTCTTTTTTTAGAAAAGTTTCTAGTGGAAAATAATATATTCAACATCGAAAAAACTGATATGAAAGAAAGAAAGATCAAATTCATCCCAACGGTCTTATGAATATACAGGTACATAAAATTAAAATTATACCTTGAGTCGTCATCCAAGAGAAAGGAACTGCTCACTGCATTGTTCGAGTACTCTGTCATCATGACTCTCATACTTGAAATAACCTACAACGAGAGAATAAACAAAATCAAAGAATGAGAACGCATCAATACACTAAATTTATGCACAAAGCCGGTCAAATGGACTAGAATTTTCTGTTAAATGGACCAGAATCAAATTAAAGGATTACTTACTTCTGAAGAAACACTGTGTGTGCCATATTTGTCATCCCAGTACATTGTACTAATCCTGTATAACTGCTGTATGCTTAGCACCTGCAAAAAAGACAAGAAATATTAAAGAATCAAGATGAAGTAAAATAGAATGTCTGATGAAAGATTATCACGGTGGGAGGCTAGTTTTTACTCACAGGGCAAAGTTCAGTAGTTATTTCATTCAACGTTTTCTTCGGCTTTTGGTGTATAACCTGAAACATAGAAATTTTTTTAAAAGTAAGAAATCTCGTGTACCCAGAACCCCAGGTTAACAAGACCGAGAAAGGAAAGTGAATCCGATTCCCACCAAAAATCCAACAGCCTGTCTGATATGCTTCAGTTCATCCCAAGCCAAGCCCACGTACTGTGACAAGATCCGGGTCAGGATGAGAGACTGATTCGAGGTAGATAGCAACATAAAATAACTAACTTAACAACATAAAAGTAACTAATGACAGCTTACTTCCTCTGTTGCATGACAACACCATTGCTCCAATTCACCCAACCCGGCTTTCACGTACTCCCCATTACTGAATGAGCAACACTCTCGTCGCAAAAGAAGACTGCCAAATTTTGAAAGAAAAGTATCTAAATGCAGAGTGGAAATATATCTAGGATTCATGATGTAAACATTCAAAAGGAAATTAAAACAGAAAAAATGAGGGAAACGCTGAGAAGATGAACTTACCTGTTGAATAATTGAACATTGACAAATGAGAAAATTTGAGTGAAAACCTTTCGGACCAGGAAAGGGGGAACCTGTAATGCATTACAGTAATAGAAGAACAAAAAGGTAAAGTTCAACAAAACAGAGAAAAGCACGGATATGCCACATTAAAAACAATCAGTCTTACGTAGTTCGATTTCATCATCTTCAAGTAACTATCTAGGCTTTTCACAATGCTTTGCCAATGGGCAATTAGTGCTTGTTGCGCAACAGCATTAGCCTGGGAACGCCCTTTAACTAAACTTGCACGAGACGTTCTGGGTGCCTACCATGAAATTTAAAGTATGGAAGCCAAATAAATATCAGTAGTTTGCTCAGTTCATATTAAATTTTATACTAGTAGATTATCGAGGATGACACACGTCACTACATGGGTATTATTGGGGGATAGATAATTATGGTAGGAAATTAATCATAATTAGATACAATCACATCAGAAATTTATCGGGATCTCAATAATATTTAAACTTGTAACCAAAATATTTTCTTTGATTTTCTAACACCTAAAACAAAAGCACTAAGTCTATCCGCCCTCTCCATTCATATTATTGCATTCTGTAGCACCCAAGAAAAAATAAGAAGAAAACAAAAATGGCAAACTGAAAAGTACAAGTAGTTTAACCTCACGCGATGATCTAACTAGAACTTAGTTTTGATAATAATAAGCACCAAAAGCCTTGCATCATTTCTTCACAGATGCCAGGGAATACTTTCCATGGTGCTGAATATTAGAAAAAACATGCAGGAAAATTAAGAATCATACACAAGTATAGAGATCATTATACATGCACAACATGTAGTGCAGAGTTCACCTGGATACACAAACCAAGCAACGGAGAAATCTCCTTCTTCAGATTGTCCCTGATCATTCCATAAATCTTCTCCAGGAAAGCTGTAAGCTGCTGCTTGAACAACAAAGCAGGATACTTGGCCTCAACTTGCCGCAAATCATCGAGTCTACCAAGCATCCTACCATTGAGAAATGAAAGTCCACTCTGTGGAGATCCCCTCAATCCCTACAAGGTGCAGAGACACACAGGAATAACAAGCCATATCTCTAGCATCATGCTACCATGAGAAAGCAGATGAAAATAGAGAGTACACGCATACTTGTGACATCCTCCCAAAAAGGGAAGCTGATGATGACCTACGCCGTTGTGGGGTTAAGCTAGCTGCCCCACTTGCTTTGAGTGTGTGTTGAAGCAGCATCAACAATGTGGATGTGTTACATAACCAATATGCTAACACATCATTGTTGTCAGTTCCCTTCAGCAAAGTTTCACAAATTAGACTTCCAAGGAAACCACATGCACAGGTAAAAGAACAGTCTTGCAGATTGTCTAATTATAAAAAACTTATTCAGAATTCATACACAATAAATTGATCAAAGTAGAAAGCAACCAAAGCAGAAATAGATAATTTCTACTTTTATTAATTTACCTCTATTGCTGAAGCTACAGTTTGAATTATGCGGTCAAACACAGCAGTCCTCTCAACTTCAAATGACCTCCAGTGAAGAAGGCATTTGTAAATAACACAAGCTGTGACAGGTTTGCCACCAGAAAATCCCAAATCTTGTGAGATACAATTTATCAGGAGGTCTTGGTTTTCCTGTGAAAGACAAAGGGTTATATTGGCATATTTATCATAGTTCTGAGCATGAGATTCTTTTTTGTGGAGTTTTTTTTTTTTTTTGGGGGGGGGGGTGTGTGAAGTTAGATCAAGTGCATACTTGCTGCTTGTCATTTAATGACTTCTGGGGTTTTTCCTCAGATTCAGGCTCCTTCGGGTTTGCTGCAAAAATGCCCATGTCCTGTAAAAAGTAGCATGCTACATAAGCACGAGTCTTTAATAAATTTACAAAATGTTTCATTTATATGTAAATATATCACAACAATGATGTATTCTTACATGTACAGCCTTTGTTTCTCCATTGAGAACATTTCCATTCTCTGGAGTTCTCTGCAATGCCACTAAGAAAGATGAGAATGTTTCTACCAGCAACTACAGTGATGAAAAATAACGTTTCAACTTGCATTACCTGGATGATAGTCATCCTAGGTCGAGCAGATATAGATTTCCCTGTAGGTGACATAGTCAAAGCTTGTTGCCTAAGTACTTGATTTTCTGATTCAAGATTCGATAACTTCTCTTCAAGTCTGAAAACAGATTAAACAATTATAATACATTAACAAACCCCATTATTTTACAAAAATCTTTGGTGGCAGTTCTTTGTTTTTATTTTGAGAGCAACTTGACTTTTTTCACTTCTCTTTTAGGTATTTTGAAAGGAATTGCTGTTGATGAGTTAAAAACCACCCAAAAAATCTGTCTACACATTAAAAACTGTTAATACAAACTCAAATTGCATATAAACAAAGTGTTGGAGATTCTAACTTCATTACGGAACAACATTGTAAACATGTTCTTTATTATGTATTATTTTGGGATTGATTGATTTACAGTAAACTCTTGATAAAAATATAGTGTACTGTGTAGGGTCCTTACATAATGTGTTCATAGTGTGTATGATAATTACTCTCTCGAGGCCTTTTTCTCAGTTTTTTCCAATTACAAAGCACACACAGAATGTCACAATAACTATGACTTGCTGGACCCAATCAAAATGCCCAAAGAAGAATTATAATATCGTAGGAAAACTAAAAAGAATCTGTCCCATGGGTGAGCGCCAAAAAAATGTAAAGATAACCAGAGACAAAAAGATAAACAATGTTCTATATGGATGGGTTATGTAAATTACTTAGAAATTCTCATATCTATGATATTAGAGCATACCTCTGAACTGAATCTTGGAGCTGTACTGCTTTTCCCTCTGCTTCTACAAGTTTTTTAGCCAAATCCGTATTACTACTCTCAGCACCTGCACGAGCCTTTTTAGCCTCTTCCGCAACATGTTTTTCAGACAGTAGCAAAGCCTGCACACATCACTGAATTTGGTTACAACAGTGATGACAGGAATCCATTTTACAACTTTTATAATGTGAAGAAGATAATGAATTTTTTAAACACTGTAATGACGACTGTTCCAAAATATTGTTGAATGCAAGGGTAAGTCAGACCAACTTGGCATTCAAAATTAAAGCATACTAACAGGGGACTTTCCACCAAATTCAGAAAATATTTCCTTGAAAACTAAATGTAGAAAAAGTCCTGGCCAGGTAACTTAGTGTTCTGTTATAACTTGACTCTATTACTAATTTTCATACAAGAAGTATTTAAAACGTTGCAAGTCCCAAATTAAAATTGAAGACAAAATCTTGAGTTGTCCTGAAGTTCATCCAAAATATTATGGATCTGGCCAACCTAATTATCTAAACCTGTCCACAATATATCTGTAGGGAGATAAACAGTGTCTTGTCATAAAGTCTTCAGTCGAGAGTTACGGTACAAAAGATGTGAGACACATGTCACAATGAATTGTCAGCAGAAACTGTAAAGCACTGATATTCAACAAAATGAGTAATAATATAACACTCAGTTCTTGGCAAGCAAAGCAAAGGTGCCAAAAAAGATGAATTTATGCCCATCAATAATATGTTCAAGCACCGTTCTAATACAAAATGAGTTCCTACCTTCAGACTCTCCACCTCGGCAGTTAATGCATCAATCTTTGCCGTGTCTTGAACCATAACAGGGGTTTCTTTAATGACTGGAGGAGCTTCTTCAATTGCTTTGCGTGCAGCTTCCCGTTCTTTTATCACTCTGGCATTTGCTTCTTCTACTTGTGTTTGCATCGAGTGCAATGCCTCCTGTAACTTTGAAAGTTCTTGTGCTTTTGTTTCCTCCAATTCGGTCTGTGTTGGCAAACAAAAGAAGAAGGAAGTGATGGCTGAAGTTCAGCATGTTGAAGAAAGAGAATCACCCCAATTTAATCACAAAGAATTACCCTCAATCGTTTTTCAAACTGCAAGCGCCATGTGAGCTCCTCCACCTTCTTTTCTAGCTTGTCTTTGGCTTCTTTCAGGGCTCCTGTTTCCCTCGCAGCCTGAATCAATATGAGAAACAGTTATGCCAAGTATCAGAATAAAAATTCGCAAGAAACATGAAAAATATTAAGGGTAGCGCAGAACCATTCGAAGGCTTCGAAGCTCTTTCCTAGCTACTCGTTGCCTCCAACCACATTGAGTAATGATAGCAGCCTTCTGCAGACTTCTGTAATAAGTGTATTCTCTGTGACAGCGAAAATGAGCCTGCAGGCAAGTAACAGAATCAAGGACCAATAATCAGTATCAACTTCTTCACATTCTCCAAGTCTACAAATCTCACTGGATTTTTTCAGTACGAAGTAAGAGTGAGACCTGAACTTGGATGGCGGCCTTAGTCTGCTTCCTAAATCTGAATTCATTGCGAGCAGTCATCGCTCTCATGCCTGTCTGCAAAATTACAGTGGAATCCTGTAAGGTTGAGTAGGCTTTCCAGGCAATGTAACACCGGAAGTTCTTCTGAATCTTCACAGCAGCATCTTCACGTCGCAATTGCTCATAGAGTTTGCATGCCGATATAGCTAACAAATATAAGAAAAAGGTTATAATTCTGGATAACCACATGATGGAGTTGACCAATCTTTAACAAAAAATTCAAGGAAATATAGAGTATCTTTTAAAGTTAAGTCATGTAAAAATATCACATTATCTACGCACAAATATAATTACACATGCACATAGTTTGCACAAAGAATGACCTCTCAAAGTAGTATTCTCTTCATAATCACATGTAGATAAATACTGATAATTAAGTTTCATAAGATGCTCATCCCACGTGGTCTATGTGAAATCTTGTAATTTTCTACAACTTTTTTTTTTTTTATAAGAAACATATTTTATTAATAATATGATAAGAAGGATTACATAGTGGACTAGTGGTCCACTCTCATAATGAAAAACACGAAAACAACTATGTCAATGATACACATATTCACAGCTTCTCAATAAATCTAGCGCTGAGACGTTCTTAAAATCGTGATGATTGCCAATCCACAACGCAATATTAAGCTTAATTCTGTCCCAACATGTCACCGCATTTTCTTCAACATCTTCGAAAACCCTTCTGTTTCTTTCAAGCCAAGTAGTCCAACATATGCACTGAACAACTACAAACCAAAAAATTCTGCCCCTTGTTCCCGTATGCTGTCCCAAGTCCATATTTAATAAATCATTTGTTGAGTTAGGCATCACCCACACCAAATGAAGTTCTTGCAAAGCTCTATACCATAGGGATAATGTGAATGGACAGTGAATGAGCAAATGATTCTGAGTTTCTGTATCATTTCTACAAAGTGCACACCAATTAGGTTGCAATGCAATCGATGGCCATCTTTTTTGAATCATCTCCGAGGTAGGTAGCTTACCCAATGACACTATCCACGAAAAGAACTGAATTTTTTTTGGAACCGGAGTTTTCCAAATAGCAAGGGAAACTGATGGAAATGGGAGACGATTAGTAGGAAAGAACGAATCGTAAAACGATCTTACCGAGAAAACACCGGAAGGGTCCCCTTGCCACTGAAGAAAATCATCTGCCCCTTCTACCAAACTCACCGAATCTAGACTCATTAATAACTCAGACAAAAGATGTAACTCCTCATCCCTGACAACCCTTCTGAAATGAAAATCCCAAGACAGAGTAGACGACACACTATCAAAACATGCAAAATAAGAAATAGGCATGTTATGGATTGAAGAAAGCCGAAACAAAGCTGGGAAAAGTTCTTTGAAAGAGGAATCCCCCCACCATCTATCCTCCCAAAATCTCACTTTATTACCTCCTCTCACTTTAAATACAACCATCTGTTTAAAAGTTGGGTAAACTCGGGAAATGAACTTCCATGGGCATCTAAACGTGACCTTCAACGCCAACCCTGCATCCCACATGTTCTCTTGTAACCCATATTTGCTCACTATTATCCTCTTCCACAATGACTCACCTTCCACAAAGAATCTCCACCACCACTTTCCAAGCAAAGCCTTGTTTCTCAAACTTATATTTGCCACACCCGATCCTCCTTTTTCTTTCGGTGTGCACACCTTTTCCCACTTAACCAAATGGCAATGAGATTCGCCATCCGCCCCATCCCAAAGAAAGTTTCTAGAGAGCTTCTCCAATGCCTCCACTATGCCTCTCGGCATCCTGAATAGAGACAGAAAATAAATCGGGATAGAATTTAAAACCGATAGTATCAAAGTGAGCCTACCACCTCTGGAAAGAAAAGATTTCTTCCAGTTTGCCAATTTTTTTGTTACTTTAGCCACGATGGGTGCCCAAAAAGATGTTTTCAACGGATTGCCACCCAAGGGCATCCCAAGATAATTGATAGGCCAGTTGTCCTTTCTACATCCCACTTCTTGTGCCAATAATTCAACCTCTTCCGAAGCACGATGAATTCCCAACAAAGCGCTTTTATCCCAGTTGATTTTCAATCCCGACATGTCACAGAAAGATTGAACCACTTTGACCAAGAATCTTAGATGATCTTCGGTTTGCACGAAGAAAAGTGTGTCGTCGGCAAACTGAATATGTGATATTTCTACCTTTTCTCTTCCAACTTCAATCCCCCTTATAAAATTTGTCTCCTTCGCCTTATCCATTAATCTCCCCAACACATCTACCACCAAATTGAACAAAAACGGTGATAATGGGTCACCTTGTCTTAGCCCTTTGGAAGCTTTGAGCTTACCTCTTGGTCTGCCGTTGATCAATATAGAAAAGGACACATTTGACACACAACCTCTGATCCACGACCTCCATCTACTACCAAACCCTTTTTTCAACAGAACAAAATCCAAGAAATCCCAATCCACATTGTCATATGCTTTTTCGAAATCCACCTTCAATACCCAACCCTTTTTTTTCTTAATTCTTCCCTCTTCCACCAATTCATTCGCAATAAGTCCACAATCCATAATTTGTCTCCCTTCAACGAAAGCGTTTTGAGATTCAGAAATGGTGGCTGCTATCACACTCTTAAGCCTCGTCGTCAGTACCTTTGCTATAATCTTATACACTCGTTACCAGGCTTATTGGTCTGAAATCCTTCACATTATTCGATTCCACTTTCTTACGAATCAAGCAAATATATGTCTCGTTTGTCGCTGCGTTAATGATTCCTCGTTGAAAGAATTCCTCAAAAACCTTCATCAAATCATTTTTCACCAAATCCCAGCACTCTTGGAAAAAAGCCAACGTGAAACCGTCGGCTCCCGGGCTCTTACATCCATCGCAATGGAAAACAGCTTGTTTAATCTCGTCTTCTGAAAATGGCTTTTCTAATTCTGCACTCAACTCTTCATCAATAGGACTCCACTCCACCCCTTCAATGCCCCAACTCCTCACGTTTGACAGTCCGTACAATTCCCTATAATACTGGAGAATAATGGAGACTATTTCATTGTCGTCTGTCGTAATTGTTCCATCAATTCTTTCCATTCTGTCAATGATCGCTTTGTTGTTGCGTTGAGTTAAGATTGAATGAAAGAATTTTGTGTTTTGGTCTCCTTCCGTAGTCCATTTGATTCTGCTTTTCTGGTTATTAATTTGATTCTTACGGCATATCAATTCTTCCAGCAACAATTTTGTTTCTTTCCTATCATTCAAAACCTCTTGTGAACCCCGACCCTCGCTTTCTAGCTTATCCAATCTGCTGATTTTGTTAACTAAGTCTGCAATTTTCATATCCACCTTCCCGAACACATCCTCATTCCATTTTTTTATTTCACCCTTTGCTGCCCTTAATTTCATCATAAATCTATAACCCTCCCAGCCTTGAAAGCTCTCATTGTTCCACGCCAATTGCATCAAATTTCTGAAACTAGGATCCCGCAACCACACATTCTCGAATCTGAATGGAGTCGGACCCCACTTAGGTTTAACCAAGTCGCAAACCACTGGATGATGATCCGATATAATCCTGGGCAAGAGAGATTGTCTGTAAGAAGGATAAATTTCAGACCACCCCACCGTGAATAAAAATCTGTCCAATCTGCAGCAAATGGCCGATTCTCTAAAGTTCGACCATGTGAATTTTCCATTGAGTAATGGAGGATCGATCAACTCCAATTCTTGAATCAGTGCATCGAAACAACTCATGCTTGTTGTTTGTGAAAGACTATTAATCTTCTCGGTTATTGATCTGACCACGTTGAAATCTCCTCCTAAGCACCAACGATCACCACATAGAACCCTCAATCCCGCCAACTCATCCCAGAAATTAGCTCTCAATCTAGGTTGACATGGACCATAAACCGCCGTGAACCACCAATCAATGATATTATCCTTTTGTATATGAATCGAAATCGAAAAGTCCCCAATCAAATTATCCTTAACCGAAATGATCCTTGGATCCCACATCATCAGTATTCCCCCAGACCGACCAATAGCAGGTAGAATGATCCACTCCACAAACCTGGATTTCCATAGACTTTCAATGAATCTTCGATCCACCACCTCTCTTTTTAATTCCTGCAAAATTATTAAATCCGGTTTTTCCTTAACAAGGACAGCACGTATCAAACCCCTACGTGTTGCAGAACCACTTCCCCTAATATTCCATGAAATAATTCTCATCACTTCACTGCATCTCCCCTTGAACTCGCTCTTCACAAAGAACGACACTATCCATCCACTTCCCCACCTTCGCTGATATTCAAAATTCCAATCTTCTCGACACCCATAGCTGTCAAACAATCTTTATCGGCCGCGATTTTTAAGTTCTGTAAGTCGACTCCCCCCGATGACAATTCTTTCACCTTGTCATTATGTTGCCGTAGGGAATTTTTCCCGGGTTTACCCAACTTAAACACAGTAGATGTATTTCCCACCCCACCTAAAATCTCGACCCCACCCCCCCGACCCTGTAAGGAACGATTAGGAGACAGAGAATGGATAGAGGATTGAATAAGAATAGAGTTATTGGGCAAATTGCCACCCTTACTCGGAGACTCTTCAAAAAAGACACCCAAATCGTCAAAATCTGTAGAATGTAATGTCGAGTGATCGGATATGAGACTTTCTTCTGCACTTGATTCGCCACCTACATCTGAAAAATTAGGATTCAGATGTTTCTCCCAGTTTCCTAGGTCCCCTTCTGTGAAATCAGTGTATTTTTCGATAAATGGATTCTTTGATTCTTCACCCGCTGGGCCGTAATATGTATCATTAATTGCCTTACTTTTCTTCCTACTGTAGACATACTGAAATTCCCTCTGTTTTGGAGTTATCTTCAAAGACTCGATCGTCCCTGTTTGAAATTCATTCACTGATTTAGGCTGGATTCTTTGCAAAATCTTGATCTGCTTCCCTCGATACCATGGTTCGGAGTAACATTTTCGACCTTCAGAATTTTGCATCATTACCGTATCTTGCATTTCTTTGACGCTGTGATTGTTGTCCAATCTCAGGGTGTCATCCTTCTGGTTTTGAACAGTACTCGCTTCTGTACCTCAGGAACCTTTCAAGCTGCCCCATCCTGGTATTACTCTAGCACCGTTGACCACCACTTGAGCATAAGATCTTTTTTCAAAAATATCGTAAGCTGCTAAATCGACCGAGTCCACCGAAATTCGAATAATCATAGGTCCTCTTTGAGTTTGAATTCTTAAGTTTCTGTTGATGAACCCACCTTCAATACCAACTACTTTGATTTTTGCTGCTGATAGATCTTTGAGTAGAATTGTGTCTTGACTAATCTTCAACAAACCACCACACTGATCACCAATTTCCTTGAAGAGATGTGTTGACCATAGGTCCCAAGGTAAGCCCATTAATCGCACCCAGCTATTGCAACACTCGAAAGTTTCTTCTTCGGTATTGGTATGTTGATTCCACTTTTCAAACGACAAGGTAACTTTATTTTCCAGAAAGCATTTTTTCAGTCTTAAATAGAACGCTGCGTCCTCCTCGTTATGAGGCCACCAAGCAGCTTTGTTAGCTTGAAATGGAAACACTTCAACCTTCCTCTGGACTGCCCTACCAAGTGTAATACGAACCAAATCCCATGATATATTGACGAACTCCTTTGTAATGATGAGAGCTTTACTCCAATCCTTAACCAAACAAGCCGGTAGCTGTTCAAGATTAGCAACCTCTGGAATCACTTTGTTTTGATACGTCGAAGTGAACTTGAAACGCTTGTGAGCTTGTTCCAGGTTATCTCTATCTACTCTGATACTCGGTGAAATGTTCTTACGAGTTGACATGAGTTTGGACATATTAAATGCCATCCATTTCCAGCCCGAGTAGAATCTTCCACTTGGTATGATGATACGTTGCATCTTCCCCCTCCATACAATCTTAGATAATTCCAAATAGCTACCCCGTCCATTCGTAGTTTTCTGCACCGATATGACAGCTTCCTTACCTCTGAATCTTTTAAATTGCGGACATGGGGTTGGTTTATTGATGTATTCCTTAAGTGTTGCCAAAGTCCAGTGTAAACAGTCACAGTCCAATTCCAGCGTGTAGGTTGCGTTTCTAGTTCTTTCGATCACGCTCAGAGAGTCTCCCCTTCTGCCCTTGCATAATAAGAACAACTTTTGTTCAATTTTGGCCTCACAGCTAGTTTTGAGTTGATCCCTTGTTGGCCTTCGATTCATCTCCTTAGTCTTAAAAGGAAGGAAAATGGCTACTGGGAGACAGAAAGATGTTAAATGTCCGGGAATGAAAGCGATGAGGGAGTCGAAAAAGCGGGAGGCAACAGTAGTAGGATAGAAAAAATAGGTTGTCAGACTCTATGGACGGTGGTCGGAAATGAGTCGGAAAAGGCTAAAGAGGTTCAAGGTTGAAACGGGGTGAACAAAGGTGGCGTACAAAGGACAGAATGGGCTCGTAGAGGTCGCGATAGGCTGAGGGAGAGTCGCCGACGGACGGCGACCGTCGCCGGAGGAAGGAAGACGGTGCGGCCGGCCGGGATCTTTAGAAAAAAGAGGTGAAGGCATAGGTAGGGCACGCGATTGACCGAGGGAGAATTTGGGGGGAGAGCATTTCAAAAAATTCTCTCACTTTTATCAACAGGACTCCTTTTCTACAACTTCATAACAGATATGCTTATTCTTTCATTTATACAAATGCTATTATCAAATTAATAATACAATCTAGTTACAGATCTATAAATAATTAATTACCTCGCCAACAGGATTGCAATTGGATGGCTGCTTGACGCAACGAAACGAACTCTTTCCGAGCTATATACGTACGAATTTGCCTTTGAATAGTTCTGGCTGCATTTCCAAGAACCTCAGCTCTCCTTGCATCTAACTCAGCCATTTGACCAGCTCGCAGGAAGACCTTTGTCTTGCCTAACTGAAGAAACACAAGCATATATTTTTATTTTTTTATTAACTCAGCCATTTGACCAGCTCGCAGGAAGACCTTTGTCCTTGCATGTAACAAGCATTTGTTTTGATTACAAACATTTTGGAAAAAAATAAATATGAGAATGTCGCTTGATGAAACTGCAAATCTAAGCATGCAACATGGACAGTAGTACAACCACTATTGCTAGTCCTGAAGCAGTCCTTTGAGTAGTAACCCATGGACTACCCAAGCACACTTATATTAATTGTGGTAAGATCCTCAAATCCCAATGTGGTGTGACATAGTCACACATAGTAAATAAAAGTATAGTACGCACTACATTCAACATCTTATTCACGTAACCGTACCTGATAGCCTTTTAATCCCATTTTGTCCAAAATCATCTTACAAGCAGTCTTGTCATCAGAACTACAGGAAAAAATATTGTCTTACTTGGAAGGGAAAAAAGAGACAAAAGTGAGGAAGGAAACCACAAGGCAGCGTGGAGAAATGAATCTCAAGTCAAAAGGAAAAAAAAATTAAGATGCCAAAGAGACTCACTTTCCTTCCAAAGCTTCAGGAGCGAGAACACCAAATCGGAGAAGGAACTCATCAAATGTACGTCTGGTTGGGTAACCAGCGCAGCTGATTCTGATAGCCTCAAGAACACCCTACATAATAACAAATATCTTACCTCTTGATTGAACATAGAGTGATCAAAACCAAAAAAATTAAGCCAAATAAGCTGGCTGAATCAAATTAAATTCTCATTAGGTATCAACCTCCACAAAAAACTTACACCACATCTCAATTGCTGAATGATGTTAAGATTCTCAAAAATTGCAGGCTTGAGAACACTGTTTGGCTTCACACATCTGATGTAGTGAGGTTCTGTTGAACTTAAAATGTCCATTAAAGATTGTAGTTGTAACTGCAAGAATAAAATAAAAGTTCGAATTCACCGCATCATCCGAATATTTGTACACGCACTAGCATGAGATCTGCAGATTGAACATATTCGGAATATTCTAAATAAATATCATAGATTTCCAACCCATTCCTATTCATAAGCAAATAATTCAGTTAAAAAATCTAGCACACATCTGGTTCTTTCTTTTAGTCAACCACAAGAACAAAAGAAAATGAGCAATCAATTTCACACCAATCGTGAATTAACTTCAAAGAATGGCAATATCGGCTTAACTTGGATATCTGCAGCACTATGGTTCAATCAAATGACATATGAAATAGGTGTGTTCATCATTAGCAGGGAGTATCAACACTATTTAATATTTACCAACCAAGAAATAAATATTATTTTTCAGTCAGACACACGCATTTGAATACAGCAAATCTTAGGCAGGAATCACAAAACGAACTTCTTAAAGGATGTATACACTAATATCAAATAGTTCTGAGAGAAATATGTAACATGAAAACTAATATTTTGATATCTACATTGTCGAATGGCGCTCTCTTGGTTCATCCAAACTCTCAAGGACATTTCACTTGTACCGAATAATTTCAACGAAAAACTACAATTAAGTAGTCCTTTTCTAAATTTTGAAGGCGTTATAATTTGATTATAGAAACTTTACCCAACTCACAATTCAACAGATTCATCTTATTGAGAAGTGATTGACAGTTGTCAGGCAAAACATCAATGGGCAACTTCAAACTCTTATCAATTAAGTAAAATGTAAGAACATAGAAGCATCGTAAGGTGTTGGGTTAAGTCCCGCAACGAGCGCAACCCTCGTGTTTAGTTGTCATCGTTGAGTTTGGAACCCTGAACAGACTGCCGGTGATAAGCCGGAGGAAGGTGAGGATGACGTCAAGTCATCATGCCCTTATGCCCCTTATGCCCTGGGCGACACACGTACTACAATAGCCGGGACAAAGAGTCGCGATCCCGCGAGGGTGAGCTAACCCCAAAAACCCGTCCTCAGTTCGGATTGCAGGCTGCAACTCGCTTATATGAAGCCGGAATCGCTAGTAATCGCTGGTCATCCATACGCCGGATGAATTCGTTCCCGGGCTTTGTACACACCGCCCGTCACACTAACCAATCTTGAGTATTTAAAATTACAGGTAAGGGCACCATGTATCAGTATTCATGTGTATATTGATGTTATTCAGAATTAGCCAATTAAGTAGAAGAAATATCTAACATTTATCTTTAAAATTAAAAAATGACTAGAAAGTAAAATAATAAAATAAGGTTTTGGACGTTGAGATTGAAGAACCTTAAAGCGTGAGCCAATCGAAGAAAATTTAGAGGACTTTGATGAATCTTCAGGAAGAGGAGGAAACAAACCAGCTACGAAGGAACATTTTGAAGCAGTTAATAAATCTTGATGTTCTGCCACCACATAATCTTTATTCTTATCGAGAAATAAATCCGCCATGTAAGTTACCTGAAATCACGGTAGATGGTTCAACATATTTTCAAAAAGATATCTAGTGCTCTCTTCTATATAAGGATGGAGATTATGTCAGTACCTCCCCTGCATAATGAGATATTGTAAAATTGGTCCGTGAAAGCTTTGGTTTGATGAAGCGTTTATTTTTTGCAAAGGTCTGATATAACTTTTGAGCAAATGTCTCGTGGGTGGATTTAGGAAACATACTGCCATAAACAAAAACATGAATGGCCAATATGTGATGACACACAGAAGACAAATGTAAGTAGTGTGTGTAAGATAATAAGATGTGCAAGCATGGATAATGAAAACCCCGCCATCTCTACATTTTGGAACCAAAAACTAAAACATATGACAAAGAATTAAAATAGTAACGCCGGGAAAGTCACTAACGATATATAATTTCATAAGTCATACCAAGCTTCATCCAGTAGAGCAATAATTCCTCCTGGTTTCTGTAAATAAATTTGAAAAACATGTTATAAGATCTAACAGGGAATATAACACAGATACAAACTTAACAATCATGTGAATCCAGGGCCAGGAGTGTATTTATATCCATAATCAAATAAAGGAAAAAATAAGAGCAAGCAACTTCAGCAGTCTAAAAGTATCAGACCTTCTCAATTAGATCAAGAACATCTTGGTTATCAACAAACTCTATGTAGCTCCAATCTATCTCTTCTTTTTCATAGTCTTCTTGCTCCATTTTAAATACATGCTGGAACCACGAATGCCAAATTTTAATTAGATTGTCAGATCATCATTGAAATGATTCCTGAAGTAGGACTTTACGAAAAAGAGAAATAACCTGGTTAAAATGTTGCTGAAGTTTTTCATTGGTGAAATTTATACAGAACTGCTCAAAGCTTTTTTATACAGAAAAAATAGTCAGGGCTGAACCAATGTAGTGACATTGTACGCTGAAAATGAGAAACTCGGCTAAAAACTCACCTGTTATACTTGAAACTTTCGAACCCATAAATGTCAAGAACCCCAATTATTGCCTTTGAGTTGGGATCCTGCCCAATGGAGACATTTATTTTTTCAACAATCCTGTGAACAATGCAATTGGAGTTCAAAATGATTAGCAACCACTCAATCTCCAAATAAGTTAGTAGCATGTGCGCTAAATCAAATCATGCAAGTACTCATGGAATTTGATTGCATTTTCTATATTTTCAGCTCAAAAAGTTTGCAAGTAACATTTGGAATAAAGTTTTGAAAGATGTTTTTGAAAGTGTATTTAGTAAGAATTTTCAATAAGTTGAAACGGTATTTTGTTATTTGAAAGCATGCCTAGTTTGGCTAAGTGAGTGAAATGCTTTAAAATTTTAAAAATTGTTTGTTTGAGTGTTTTTGGAGACGACATACCGATAATGAGAGAGCTGATTCTAAAATGGAAAACAATTTTAAAACTTGACAAAAACAAAGAGCCATTTAACTTTCAAGGGGAAAAATGTTTGTTAAGAAAAGCTATTTACAAGGAGATTGTTTTTTCCATTATTACCAGTCAAACAAGCGAGAATATATAGTCTTCGCCAAAGCATCCCTGCTACCCAGTGCAGCTTCAGGATCGAGCGTCCTTGTGATAACTTCCTCGGGCGTCACCATTACACGTTTAATCATTGCATCTTCCAATCTCTTGGGATTACACCTAATAAATTAAGTTATATCACAACTGTCTATATATCTAGAAAGGAATATAGTTAAATTTAGAAAATACAGAACCCACTTGAGCAATTCAGCAGTTGTATTAAGATGAAACCTCGACTTCTCATCCTTGATAACAGAAGAATCAATCTCCTTCCCCTTAGCAAATTCAATATTACCAAGGTGAAGAACAGCGGCAACAACCCTAAATATCGCCTCCTGAAAAATACATTAAGAACATTATAAATTTATATAAAATGAATAAATTCATTAAAACTAATTAAAAAGCATATAGAAGTGGCAAATTTAATGGAATCGGCAACCTGCTCTTCCTCGCTGATTCCAACTATATCCATAGCCCTTCTAGTTGCAAGGTATTCCTCAGCATCATTTACTCCATCAAGTTTAATACACTTAGACTGGTTAAGAAAATGAAATGATTCCGGGTTTCCCAGCTTATACTTCTCTCTTTCCTGCAGAAAGAATTAAAATTCTTAATCAGATTAATAAGATAAAAAGCGCTAGCTGCAAAATATCGTTTACAAAAACTTTCTCGTTCATGAAAACGCCTGCAACAACGTATCCGTTACAAAATTTTGAAAAGCAATTATGAAGCATACAATCGGTGAAACACTGTGCAAATACCTCAGGTGGTGCTGCACAAAGAAGATAGAAGCAGTGGTAGTTTCTTTCAGGATCTGATATCTGACAAACACGAGATCGCTCCAGCAGGTAAGTTCTTATAGCCGCTCCAGATATCCTTCCACTTTTGTCAAACTGGATCTCAACAAATTTACCAAAGCGACTGCACAGATACAATACCATTGAATACTTATACTCACAGAAACCTTAAACAATCACATGCATTAAAAATAACTTTGAACTCTCACAAAAAATGGCCAAATCCAAGTGTGATCAAACAAACATATACCAATAAATACTTTTTATCAAAAAAGATCGAACAAACTCTCACCTAGAGTTGTTGTTCCTGACAGTCTTGGCATTTCCAAATGCTTCAAGAACCGGGTTTGACTGTCAGTTATCACCAAAAGAAAACCACAGGGAAAAAAGCTTGTAACCATTAGATTTCGTATTTAGATTATTTATTCTGGATAAAATTAATTTTAACCTGTATATGTATAAACTTCAATCTTACTTCTAAAACTTGTTGTTCCACAGTTCGCCCTTCAACTCCAGACCGACCACCCAAGTGTGCCAAATATCGCATTAGCATTTTTGTTGTCTCTGTTTTACCAGCACCACTTTCTCCACTAACCAAAATGGAGTTGCTTTTACCATCATTTATCATTGCCCTGATTGAAAAACCTAAAAGGTAAATATGCATGTTCCTCTACATAGTCCAACCTCTAGGCAGCTCCACCGCTACAAGGTACAAACAAAAACTAAGTCTACAATTTCCAGCAAACTCACCGGTAAGAAACATCTGCAATTGCAAAAACGTGAGGACTAAGCTCTCCAAGTGCCTCCCCTTTGTATTGTTCCATCATGTGAGTATCATATAGATGAGGCAATCTTTGAAAAGGATTTATTGCAATCAAAATATTTCCAGTATATGTCTGAGAAAGATGTTTTATTATAAGTAAAATATCAATTGTCAGTTTACAAGAAAGATCAGTCAACTGAATTATTAAAAAACAAATCTATACATGTATTGTACGAGGGACATAGAAAACTCACGTAGATTTCATTAAGTTCATATCTTGCTGCAAGGTTTTGCAGAACTCCAGGCTCGTGCAAATATGAAAGCTTAGTCATATCATCTACACCTCCAGGAGGAGCTTCGGTATCCTTTGGAAATACTTTCGAGATATTTGCGGCAATCTGCAAGTTAGAGGCCAAAAGATGTTATGGCTACCTAAGAACTTAAATTTAGACCCTCAACAAACAAAATTTCGGAGACAAAACTTCAATAATTAAAAAATAGGCCACAAAACCAAGATTGAACAATTTATTCTGCAAAAGGGTGACAGCGGAATGAGCAGATAAAAGATAACAAAAGATAGACAAAAACAAAATGATAGATCAGCGAGCAGCATAAGAACAAAAAATTAACAATTCAAGAAACAGATTTACAAAGTAGCTTTGATTAAAGAAAGTACTCTCCGAATTTATAAAGTAGCTTTGATTAAAGAAAGTACTCTCAAAAACGTTTGGTATGAATAAATGAAACCAACAGTTCACCGACATAGCACATAGCAAAACTTGCAAGTAGAACTGCAACAAGTCAAGATTTTAAGCTTGAGCTTGTATCTTTTTTTTGGGTTCAGGCAAGCTCAAGTAAAGAGGATATGCTTGAGCTTGTGCTGGCCACAATAACTCATTTTTGGCTGACCACGCTCACGTCAAAGTTCGGAAAATAAAAATGCAGTATGCCTTGCACCATGAAAAAACTAATAGCTTTCTCATGATTAAGAATATAATGTGCACAGTTGAAGCACAACAAAGAACTCATTCAAGATAGAAGCTAAGGTGATTAACTAGAATGAATACCAGACGAACTGAAATTTAAATGCAAAGACACTAGGGATGGCAATTTCCTCCGAACCCGATGGAGGATCCGATACCCGACCCGAGTAGAAGAGGATATGGAGGCATTTTTAGACCCGATTAAATAAATGGGTAATCGGGTATGGGGATTTTCGGGTTCGGGTATGGAGGCGGGTTTGATATAATCCTACCCACACCCGACCCGAATACCCGTTTAAATTAATATATATATATATATATAAATATATCTATTCATATGAAACTATGAAAGCCTCAAAAAATTTAAATTGGCCAGTTTTGGCCCAATTGAAGGTTAAGTCCCAACAGTGTCATGGGCCTGATCTTTCCACCGCAGCACATATCAGGGACAATACGATGGGCTCCTATCTCAAACATAACACACAGCTGCAGGTTACAGTGACGGCTGGCTTCCTTCTTCGACTCTTCTCTTCGTTTTCCTCTTCTTTCTTCGTTCTTGAGCCTTGGTTTTCGGCCTCCGACCCTTGCACCGAGAAATTCCACCCAAAAAGGTTTGCTTGGTGTGTTGTCTTCATCCTCCATCGTGCAGTTTTTCGGTCTTCACTCTGCTGTGTGGAGTTCCTCTTCCTTGGCATTGGTAAGCCTCTATTGTGTTAGTTTTCTTCCTGTTTTTTTTTTTTGGCTTTATTGGTGCTCTTGATTGGGTTGAGATTTCACATAAAGTAAGCACAAGTACTTGTATATGCTATTGGAGTGCCTGATATCAAAATAGAAAGAGAATATTGGTTTTCAATGGACATGGACTTGGGAATATACATATAACTGAATATAATATATTGAGATATATGTGGTCTGTGCTTTTTCGTCTTGTATATATTGAAGTTTGTGTTTTTTATATGCTTGCCATTGTTAATCTTGAGCATTTTTAAAGAAATATTGAATAATTGGATAGTGAGAGAATTTTTTGAAATGCTCTCCCTCTTTTTTCCCTCTATGGCTCCTTGGCTCATCCTTCCTTCATCAGTTTCATTTTCCGAGATCTGCTGACCGTTCGCTTCCTCATTCAACGTCGCCGGTCGCCGGTCGCCGGCGACCAGGCTTCTTTCTTCATCTTCTTCGCATTTTCCCTATTTTTCCGCTTCTCCGAGAGCAGTTTAGCACCTTACCCTTTTCAGTTCTCTTTAGGCAGCTTCCGGTATTCACTCCCATTTTCTCAGGCGTCGCTGGTTCTGCTCTGATTTCCGCCTTATATCGTCGTTAGAGATTCCGTCATGTACGCAGCTAGAATCGTAAATCCTCGGGGTCAGTCATACAAACCTGGGTTATCTGCTAGGGATGAGACGATTAGGATTGAATATAAAACGTTCACCTTGAGATTGGGTAATAACGGCAGCTCCATATGGTGGTCGGAAAAAACAAGGACATCATGCTACATGCTGGATTTCAACAGCGAGGAGGCCAGTTGGATAAATATTACGCTCAGAGATTACATCTACTCACCCCAACCAGGTTCTTCCTTTCGACGTTTTAGAGGTATTAATTCAGTGTTCACAATGCAGAGATTTGAAAACAAACGAGGAAGATATTTGGAACTGTCGAAATACAATAAACAAGGTAAAAAGCTAACTACTATTGTGCCCAGTGGACTTAACGCTATTGGGTGGATTAAGATATCCAGTGCAGTTGACAAGCTGTTATCGGGGAATTATCAGAGGGATTCAACTCAACAGATGCCATTTCATGGAAGAACTCAACTTAGGCCTACAGCAATACATCAGGATAAGGGTTTCGGGGATAGGAGAAGCAAAGGAGGACATATGCCATCAACGGATGAGAGCAACAAGCTGCGGGTAAACAGGAAATGGAGTGAATCTATTATTATCACCAGAGGCAGTGTATCTTACTCATGGGAGCTAATTGAAGGAGTTCTTGGGAGAGCAACGAATAGAAAGATAGAGCTCTTTCCTTTTCAAGCCAATAAAGCTCTTTGGTGGCCCTCAAATCAGGATGAGTTTTCATTCTATATCAATTTAAAAAAAGGATTTTTTAACTTTGGGGTATCCTTAGAGTTTGAAGAATGGTCCAAAGACATCAATACCTTGGATTCGGTGGAAAATTGTTGCAACAGTTGGATATGGATTCATGGACTACCTTGGGAATTTTGGACGACTACTACATTTAAAACTATTGGCGATCTTTGCGGGGGACTGTTGGCCATTAGTCCAGATACTCTACACTTCAGGAAACTCGAGGCAGCAAAGATCAAGGTCAAGGGAACGGAAGGAGGTTTCATTAACACAAAGAAGAACATTTCATTGGAAGGGAGAGCTATAGATTTCAGAATCAAAGTGGAAACATTTGATCCTCAGAGTTACGAGAAATATGAAAAGCAAACCTATGCTCAAGCAGTTGTGAATGGCAAGAAGATATTGGCGGGCTGGGGAAACAAAAACATCTACAACGCTTTAGCTAGGGAGGAGAAAATCTTATTCAGTGACAACACAGGAAAATCAGTACAGGGGGACATATCCGTCCATGATCAAGGTTCGGCAGGATCCAAAGAAGTATGCGGCTCACACAGTGGGGAGCGAAGATTGGATGTGAGCCAGACACCAGAAGCTCCAGAAGCATCAGGACAAATACTAAAGAATTCTGAGAGGAAGGTTGAATCTTCGAAAAAGTCGACTGACGCAAAGGTGATGAAAATCTTGAGGAACATTGATCCCAAGCATTCATCAGATTTTACAAGTTCATCAGTTGGATCTATGAATAGCAAGCAGAATCAGGTTCAAGATAATAAAGAAGTAAATGGCAGAGACATCTCCCCAACGAAACAGCTTTGGAAAACTTATTGCCGTAGATGCAAAAGTGTGGGAGCCAAAGTAAAGCCTTCAAGGGTAAAAAGGGATTACAATAATTATGACAGCGGGTTGCTCATCAATGAAGGAGAGGTCGAGATGGAAAATTTAGAAGAGGTTGAGCTTGAAGATTCACAAGATGAATTGAGAGAATTGGAGAGTGATTCAGCAGACTCAGATAGCGTTGGATACATCGGTTCTGAAACTTCTGAGAAGGCTGAAGATGAAGTCCTAGCTTTGGATGGTTTGTTCTCGCCAATAATGAATACAAAATCTATAACAAACGCTGAACTTCGAGAAAATTCAAAACCAATTGTGGGACAGGTACTTAACGGATTTCGCTCAACTTTCTTTAATCATTCTTTCTCGTTAAATTTGATTTTACCGTCCTCTTTCAATGTCTTGGGTATGTCTAGTGGTTCTCTAGGAAAAGGGTTTAGTGTGGTTGATGAAAAGCCTTGTACTGATAGAGACATATCACCAAGAAAGGTGGAGGAGGTCAAGGAAACAATTGTACAGCATGGGTCAGGGGTGGGCTTAAATGACAGCAATGCAAGTAAGGATAAGGGTATAAACAATCCGTTGAAGAGGGAGTTGTACAGACTACAGTGTGGTATTAGTTATGACAGAGGTTCCAATTCGAGGGGTCCCAATCCGTTTACATGAAGATTTGTGCATGGAATATAAGAGGTGGGGGTGCGGCGAGGAAAAGAGTTTTGGTTCGGTCAATAATCCGAAATGAAAAGCCAGACATTGTGGTTCTCTTGGAAACAAAACGAGAAAAAATAGAGAAAAATTTTGTTGCAAGTGTGTGGAAATCGAGATTGGTTGATTGGGTTTGCTTACCATCGGTTGGTAGGTCAGGGGGTATATTAGTCATGTGGGATCCACGCGTGGTGCAAGTAAACAAAAATATGATTGGGGAATTCTCGGTCTCCATCGAGATTCAAGGGAGTGCCAACAATTATTGGTGGTTCTCAGCTATCTACGGGCCTGTGAAACCGAGATTGAGAGAGTTATTCTGGAATGAATTGGCGGGGTTGAAGGTAATCTGTGGGGAGGCTTGGTGTCTTGGGGGTGACTTCAATGTTGTGAGGAATTTGGGTGAGAAATTTAATAGCCATTCCTCAACTATCAGCATGTCCTGTTTTGATACTTTGCTGGATGAATTGGAGCTCTTTGATCCACCACTTCTGAATGCTAAATTCACTTGGTCCAACTTTAGATTGGTGCCTATTTGTAGTCGGTTGGACAGATTCTTGTTTTCTGCGGGATGGAGAAACTTATTCCCATCATTCAGACAAACCGTGCTACCAAGACTGACATCTGACCACTGCCCTGTCTTGCTTGACACATCAAAGTTGAGATGGGGTCCAGCTCCCTTCAGATTTGAAAATGTTTGGTTGACACATCACACATTCAAAGACCGAGTGCGGACATGGTGGAATAAAGGGAGTTTCCAGGGATGGGAAGGGTACAAATTCATGCATAAGTTGAAAATGATCAAAAAAGACGTATCGGATTGGAACAGAGAAGTGTATGGTGATGTCCGTGTAAGACTACACGAGCTGAACAATAAAATTAGGCAGTTGGATGAGATCGAAGCTGCTGGACACTGGTCAGAATCGCTGATTTTAGAGAGAAGGGATGTGAGGTGGGAACTGGAAAAAATAACATTTGCACAATTTCAGATGCAAAGCCAAAAAGCAAAAATAAAATGGTTACAAAAAGGGGATCAAAACACAAAGTTCTTCCACGCTTTGTTGAATAGCAGAAGGAATAAAGCACTGATTGAAAGATTGGAATTGGAAGATGGACGAGTCGTTACTGAGGAAAAAGAAATTGAGCATGAAATTATCAATTTCTACAGAAACTTGTTTACAAAGACAGTGAGAGCAGGGGGGGTTCGGCCGAGTTGGGGAGGGGTTTTAATGGGATGGATTGGTCACCGATTCAGAGAGTACAAGCGGAGGATTTGGAAAATATGTTTGAGGAGGAAGAGATTAAAAAGGCCGTGTTTGATTGTGATGGGACTAACGCGCCGGGGCCGGATGGATTCACTTTGGCATTCTTTCAAAAAAATTGGGATACATTGCGAGGGGATCTCTTAAAGGTGTTCTCTGAATTTTATGAGGATGGGATTGTAAATGGAATTACAAATGAAACATACATCTGCCTCATCCCCAAGAAAAATGATGCACGCAAGATAACCGAATTTCGACCGATTAGTTTGGTGACAAGTTTGTATAAGATTTTGTCGAAGGTGTTGGTCAACAGATTGAAAAAGGCTTTGGGAAACACAATTGCGGAGAACCAGTGTGCATTTATTAAGGGTAGACAAATTCTGGATTGTTGCCTCATTGCGAATGAGATCGTGGAAGAGTATCGCAGGAAGAAAAAAAAAGGATGGGTACTGAAAATTGATTTGGAAAAGGCTTATGATAGGGTGGACTGGCAATTTTTAGATGAGGTGCTGAAAAATAAAGGATTCGGAGAGAGATGGAGGAGGTGGATTAGAGGATGTGTTTCTAACGTGTCTTTCTCAATATTTTTAAATGGAAAAACTTGTGGTAAAATAAGAGGAGAAAGAGGCCTAAGACAAGGCGATCCTTTATCACCATTCCTCTTCAATTTAGTGGTGGATGTGCTGGGGAGAATGGTGGATAAGGAATTGCATGCCGACGAGCTGAGGGGGCTGGATATAGGCAAAGATAAGCTAAAGATCACACACCTACAATTTGCAGATAATGCTCTATTCTTCGTGAAGTCTAACTTAGATGTGATGAAACTGCTGGACATACTCAAACAGTTTGCCAATCATTCAGGGCTGAAAATCAATATGGGAAAGAGTGTTGTGTTGGGATTGAATTATCCAGAAGATGAGGTGGATGCAATGGCAACCGCTTTCGGGGGCCAAAAAGAATCGTGGCCCATCAAATACTTGGGGTTACCATTGGGAGGGAATCCCACTAAGACTGAATTTTGGGAACCAGTCATTTCGAAGATGGCGAAGAAATTAGCTAGTTGGAAAAAATCGTTCCTATCTAGAGGTGGCCGCTTAATTTTGATAAGAGCCGTACTTTGTGCGATGCCCTCCTATTTCATGTCCCTTTTCAGAGTTCCTAACAAAGAGGCGGCAAAAATGGAAAAAATTATGAGAGATTTCCTGTGGGATGGTGAAGAAGGGGAGAAACATTGCCACGTTGTCGGTTGGAAACAAGCGTGCAAACCAAAGGAAAAAGGTGGCTTGGGTATGGGGAATATTTGCCTTAGAAATAAAGCTCTTCTTGGTAAATGGTGGTGGAGATGCTCGGTGGAGAGGGGGACGTTGTGGAAAAAAGTCATCCAAAGCATTTACGGACTACAGGAAAACAAATGGGACTTGGGGTTGGCGGAGAAAACGACATTTAGGAGTCCTTGGAAGTTTATATCTCGATCTTACAAGGCTTTTCATCAACTTATTAGGGTGGTGCCTAAACAGGGTAACATGATTCGATTTTGGGAGGATGTCTGGGAGGGAGGGGAGTCGTTTGCTTCTAGGTTTCCTGCTTTGTTCCGTGTTTCAGTCCTTAGAAACAAACCTATTTGTCATTTTTTTCAGCTAGTTAATTCTGGTGTTTCCACTTCTTTCACTTGGGATTTGAGGTTCAGGAGAAACTTATCAGAGGAAGAGTTAGGAGAGTTCACCACCCTATTAGGGATCTTAGAGGGAGTTAGTTTGCAGTTGGGTTCGCAGGATGTAAGAGTTTGGTTGGGTGATTCGTCAGGGCTTTTCTCTGTTAAATCCTTTTATAATTCTTTCTTTCCTTCTCCTACTTTTCCTCTTTTCGATTGCTTCCATATAATCTGGAGAGTGCATGTCCCGCAAAAGGTTAAAATTTTCTCGTGGATTGTGGCGTTGGGAAAGCTGCCTACGTGTGATCGAGTGCAAAAAAGGTGGAGGAGCTGCGCCCTAAGGCCTCAGTGGTGTTGTTTGTGCAGACAAGACGAAGAGCATCAGGACCATATCTTACTGCATTGCTCATACTCCAGAAGCATTTGGATTAAAGTGCAAAGAGAAATGGGAGTCCAATGGGCCCTCCCTAACCAGGCAGATGAGTTTTTTAAGTCGGATTTTGAATGCCCGGTCGCACCGAAATATAAACAATTCTGGTACATGATCATCCACGGAGTACTATGGTCCCTATGGTTGGAAAGGAATAGAAGAATCTTTGAAGATGCACAGGAATCAGCTGATCAGATATGGGAGAAGATTAAGTTCAGAATTGCGTCTTGGACAACCAGCTTTAAAGATTTTGGGCACTTATCTATTTCAGATTTAACTAGGGATTGGCAATTTTTATTGACGGGATAATAGTGCTTTAAGACAATAGTCCAGCTCTTATGTAATTTCGCGGATTACTTATCCGCTATCTCATGTAACTTTTACCTATTATAATATAAATTAGTCTTTTATCAAAAAAAAAATCTTGAGCATTTAAAATAATCCCCATCTGTCTTATTATATTTAAGTTTACCAGTAGGCCGGCTATATGATTTTCGTGTGCCTTTCGAGGACAACTTATGAAACTAGCTATTTATCAAATACTTGTAACTTAATTATTTAAGATTATGGCCTTTTTCATCTGTGGAAAATGTCCATCAGGCAGCTTCATGGAAATAGCCTGGATAGAGTTTGTTGGCTTGACTGTGTTATATATATTCCTAACGGGAGCCGCGAATCTTTATTTATTTATTTACTCTCTTTTTAGTTTTTTTTTTTAAAAAAAAAACTTGTAAGAAACCTAATATGTAGATTGTGTCTTGATGTATGAGTGAGTTGGGCCTGGTGCATTCTGCGAGTATACACTAATTGTGGTTGTTTAGAATAACCACTTGATCTCTTGATGTGTTGATCATGTCTTATTTTTTAAAAACAAAAAACATAATCTGCCTTTCCTTTAAATTTTCTTCACAAGCAAAATGGGTAGGGAAAAGTTCACATTGTTATTTTCTCTATTTTATTTTCATTCTTCTTAAGTTTGCAAAAGAATTGTTATTTTCTCTATTTTATTTTATTTTGTTTTTTTTTAACATATATTACTTCACCACTTTCAGGTATATTAAATGGACTCAACAGATCATATAACAGAAAATGAAGTACCACTATCTGAAATAAATCACGAGGTTCCACTTGTTCCACAAAATACAACATCTGTTGATGGTGCCTCTCCTAGTGAAACAAGGAAGAGAAAGTTGACTTCTGATGTGTGGAATCATTTTGAAAGGAAGAAAATTAATGGAATGGATAAGGCAATTTGCAACTACTGCAAAAAATCTCTTTCTGGCCAAAGCAAACATGGGACAACACATTTACGTGAACATTTCAAAATTTGTCCAAGAAGAACTGTTAGTGATATAAGGCAGAAACTACTGATTAAAGAGCAAAACAAAGGGGAATTTGCTATTAAAGGCTTTCAATTTGATCAAGAAACATCAAGGTCAATTCTTGTTGAAATGATAATTTTACATGAGTATCCATTGGCAATAGTGGAGCATCATGGATTTCATAAACTTTTAGCAAGTCTTCAGCCTTTGTTCAAGGTTCCAAGTCGCAATACCATCAAGAATGATATACTGAAAATGTATGATTATGAAAAGACAAAAGTATTGAGTTTATTGGAATCTAATAAAGGCCGAATTGCTTTAACCACCGACATGTGGACTGCATCTAATCAGAGGAAAGGATTTTTGGCTTTGACTGCCCATTTCATAGATGATAATTGGACTTTGCAAGGTCGTATTTTGAGGTATATATTCTATTTGTCACTCAAATATGTAACATTTTTCACACTTTTTATGATTTCAGTCAAATAGATACTTACATGTATACATTATTTTAATGGAATTATGTAGGTTTGCTTATGTTCGTTCTCCACATACCTCAGAAGTCCTTGCTAATGTGATAGTTAAGTCTATGATGGATTGGAATATTGATAGGAAAATATCCACCATTACTGTTGATAATTGTTCCACTAATGATTCTCTTATGAACTATGTGATGCATAAGCTTGATCGTTCTACACTTATGCTGCAAGGGTCTTTACTTCATATGCGTTGTGCTGCTCATATTTTGAATTTAGTTGTCCAAGATGGTTTGGATATCATTGCGCCTAGTGTTGAGAAAATTCGTGAAAGTGTCGCATATTGGAGAGCATCTCCTAAAAGAGAGCAAAAGTTTGATGATGTGGCACGGATTGTAGTACGCAATATGAATGCTAAAAAATTGGTGTTGGATTGTAAAACTCGTTGGAACTCAACATATGTGATGCTCATGACTGCTATATCTTTTAAAGATGTGTTTGCTCGTCTGAGATTTCGTGATCCATCATATAAATGTTTCCCAACAGATGAAGAGTGGTTGTTAGCAGAAGAGGTTTCTAAAATGTTGCAAGTGTTTTATTCTGTGACTGAAGTATTTTCTGGAAGAAAATATCCCACGACTAATATCTTTTTTCCCAAAGTTTGTGAAATTAAAGCTTCATTGCTCAAGTGGACCACATCTCCTAACAAGGTAATTTCTTCCATGACTGAAAGGATGCTTTCCAAATTTGAGAAGTATTGGTGTGATATTCATGGGGTGATGGGAATAGCTACTATTTTAGATCCAAGATATAAGACAAAGTTAGTTGAGTATTGTTTCAAAAGAACACATGGAGATGTTGGTTTTAAAGAACCTGTTAGAAAGATTAAAAAGATGTGTTATGATTTGCTTGACGATTATACAAATAATAATGGTTATGTCAGTGTTGAACAAAGATCAACGGAGACTAGATTGAATACAAGTACTGATGATTTTTTGGATAGTTTCGATAAAGAAATAGCACTTGAGTGTGATGTTTACACTGATATGAAGACTGAGCTAGATCATTACTTGGAAGACAAAGTGTTGCCTAGAAATGTTGATTTTGACATATTGGAGTGGTGGAAGACCAATGGAATCAAATATCCCACTTTGATGAGGATGGCACGAGATTTGCTTGCCATTCCAATATCAACGGTGGCTTCAGAATCAGCATTTAGTACTGGTGGCAGATTGGTGAGTTCCCATAGAAGCAGGCTTCATCCAAAAACCATAGAAGCGTTGATGTGCACTCAAAGTTGGTTGTTGAATGAGAAACAAGGTAATATAAATTGCGTTTTTAGTTTTTATTGTTTTTGAACAAAAAAAAATTATAAATTTACAATATACAATAATGATTTTTTTCTTTGAATTTTGTAGCTACAAGTTCACAAGAAACGGAAGCATATTACTCTTCAGTTGAATATGATGAGGACACTATTGATGTTGATGTTGTAAGTTTTTAATACAATGTAATTTTGTTAAATTTGACATTGAAAATAAACTGTTGGGTCAATTATTTATGTTGTTCTTCATCATTTTGCAGGACACTACAATGTCAAGTGATGAAGACATGTACGATTAGTTCGGAGATAAACCGATTTAGTTTGATTTTGGGTTGATAATGCTTACATATGATTAAATTAGGGGTAGCTCATAGATGATTAATCAACTGAATTATGAATTTTTGGATATGATGTAAATTCTACTATATTTTTGTTGAATTGCGTACTTTTGTTTAACTAATATAAACTATTTTTAATATTTTGTTATTTTTTCTATAAATTTTATTTTGTTCATTAATAATTTTTCTTATTGTTCATCTAAATAATTTTTTAAATATTCATAACTTTTGAAACAATTTAAATTTGAAAAAATTCAATTGTATATGATAATTGGGTAATTGGGTAGGGTATGGGTATCCGATAATCCGATGGGTATGGGGATGGGGATGAAATTCAATACCCGATGGGTATGGGTATGGGTATGGGGATGAATTTAATAAATGGGTATGGGGATGGGTGTATGAAATCCGACCCATACCCTACCCATTGCCATCCCTAAAAGACACTAGGATATAACATATTCAACACATATGTGCGACAGAGATAAAAACATTAAGATGACCTATTTCATCAATCACCTTTTTGCCATTTGTAGTGTGAACTTGGACATCTTGACCATCTATTTTATGTACTTCTCCATCAATCCATGCCAAGACGGGATCTTCAACCCATACATGCGAACCAACAATTATGTTAACAGGTGACGCCTGCAAATATATATAGGAAAAAATCATTAGATTTGTAACAGCAAATCAAACCTCATTTTCCTATGAGAAAATTGACTCTGTAAAAATTATTACTCCATAAATAAAGATCTTAAGCGTCTCAAACCCTGATCAACTGATTCAAAATTTTAACAAGATAGGCTAGAATTTAGAGACAGAATTTGGATAAGGATTATATAAGGAATTTCGGGGAATGTATATTCATAACTTTAAACATAGAAATCATTTAATTTGGAAATAAATGGAAAATAAAATCTTAATTCCATCCCCACCTCTCTCTGTGCCAAAGTCAAAGTCACACCACCTAACCAATGAAATAGGTGTGCTTGAAACACTTCTTATTCCCATTTTATCGTCCAGTTCATGTACCCCAATTAGACTAATATTTTATTTATAATTTCAAGGCCGTGTGTAATCTGATTTAAATTTTTTAAAAAGCAAACTGCATTAGGCCACAAATTATGTCAGATTAAATAGGGATCAAACTATGCAATAAAACAACAACTAAATAATCTACTGTCACCAGAGGCAGGCCAAATAACTAATCTTTAGTGAAAGATATTCACAAAGTTAGCAGCTTCAATTAATGCATTGGACATGGATAACCTGTCTTACTTGCTATAATCAGACTGCTCAGGGACGAATATGATATAATGGAGGTTAATTGTAACGGTTACTACGAAAGGATCCATGTGTGGATATCAATTTAACCTTAACAGATAATAATGTACTGCCAGAAGCTTGATCACTGACATTTAAGCTTAACAGACCTACAAAACCATGAGAAATCTAGGCACTGCACTGATGGCTGAAAAAGATATTAAAATTACAGAACATCTAATCACTGCAAACTTATGATAGTAGTGCACTCGAATTCTGTGCTTAAATGTGCATAAAATATCGGAGTCTCAATTCCCCAATTACATCATCTATAATATCCTACCAACTAATTTCCTACCTAAATAACATAAAAACAGTCACACAAAATGTAAGCAAATTATTCGATTTTTCTTATCTTAAAATTAAAATAAGCAAACATAAATTCTTCCAAAACACTTTTTCCTCTACATTTCAGTGTAATCTCGTTAAAAACGAGGATAGTGTGGTGTATGTAATAAAATGAAATACATGAGAATTCTAACAAGTAAAACAAATTAGGCGCGGAACTCATGCAAACTCTATTTAATTATCAATTAATAGGATGGTAAAGTATACTAGATTAGGCATCCAATTTCGTACATTTTCAAATTTTGAGGGAAAAAAAACAAAATAGATGAAAACTAAAATCCAAACAGTCGAGGCTAAATTTAAATAAGTCCGGAACACGTCAAAACGGCAGCGGAAGAGTCGTTTCAAGCAAAAGCATACCATGAATTGAATACGACCAGTCTCGATCTCTTCCTCTTTAGCTCATCAACAGAAAAGCCAGACCGAGCTTTGACTCACGGACCGGCGCCACCAACCTCCCCCGCCGCAGGCAAAACCAGAGCTCCTCTCCACTTCCTATGACTGATTCAACAACTTATATTCCTCCAAATTTACTCCAACTTCTGGTCTCTCCAATAAATTACTAACTCCAAAAAAAAAAAACACAACGGTCTGCTGGTATGCGTAGTACGAAAAGTGGAGTGAAATCTGCCGTCTGCGTGAGTTTCTCTCTCTAAGTTTGCTTGCTGGCTTCTCGGGAATTTTGCGGTGCTCTCTCTCTCTCTCTAAAATTATTTTTTTTTATTTTCGGTTTCTTGTTGTGGAGTCCCACCACGAACATAAGAACGATATTAAAGGGGACTTTGCACTAAACCAGTTTAAGGGGTAAAAAATGTAAATTACGTCTCTTCATTTTGGGTCTTGAGGTTCCATTTCTATTTGAATTTTATTTATTTATTTTTAAATTTATATATTAAAATTACAGTGTATTTTTTCATTGTTTCTTATAATTATATTTTAATCTTTATTTAAATATAATTCAAATAAATTAGAAAAGTATTATACACATAGGCAATGCGTACGTATGTGTACTGATATAAAGTATGAAGTGTTGTTTCTCTTATTTTTCTCCCATCAATCAACTGTCTATGGTAACCGTGATATTAAAAATAATAAAGAAAGAAATCAATAAACTGTTTTCTCGAAAAGATACATTAATATCAAATTACTTCAATAATTCATCAATTTGACCCATTTTCAAAATCCAATTTTGAAATGTTAGAATAATTTATTTAAATAATATTAAATTTTATATTATGAAGTGGGATTTGAATATACCTAACTATAAAAATTTTCGACTAATAAGAAATTAAACTAGTCATACAATTAAGAAGTTTGAATAATGGGCGAATGTAATTTTGCATGGAATGGTTTTGGCAATAGTTTTGGGATTTTAGAACTATCGGATGTCCGGTCAACATTTGCTAGCGCAAGCAAGCAAATATCACTCCGTCACACGGTTCTTTTTTCATTTAAAATAATAATTATTATTATAAAAACAAATAAAAAAACTAATGAAAATAATTACCATATATCTGTAAGTTTTCAAATAAATTTCAATCATTTCGTTTTTTTATTATTATTTTCTCAAAATAATATTTTATCCATTTGATAAATTATCTTCCTTTTTTTTCTTTATCGCACTCAAATAAATTTATATAATCAGAGGTGAAGCATTTTATATTGATTTTCTATAATATGATAGCTTTGGGGTGAATGTATGATATTTTAGTATGTTTTAAATATTTATATTTTTTTATTTGTTTGGATTATTTTTTTGTTAAACTATATTAATTATTTTTTGTTTATTTTTTATTTTATTTTTTTTTAGGACAATATGTTTGATCAAAGATTGGTAAAAGTACTGCTCGAAGTTAAAATGATTCTTATGTATCTCTTTTTTTTTTCTTAGACTTAAAAATGTGTCACTAAGATAAATATTTTATAATTTCATAAAAAGACATTTTTTTATATCAGATTCGTGGAGCGAAATTTATTTTCTACAAAAAAATTAAAACAATGTAATAGAATAGCATTTAAGGTACTGTTTTGTTCAAGTACTTATAAGTACTAATATAAATAGTCATATCATATCATTTGTTTTATACAAGTATTATTTATCTCGATCAATCAAATTATTAATTATTTATTTCACATCAATTAAATTCGTAACAATTTATCTCACATCAATAAAATCAATAATATAAAAGTACGATATTACTCTTAATAAATAATATTATTAATATTCTATTAATATTTTCAACAATGACAAAATGGTAATATCATATTATCTCAAATTTAATCAATCAAATCAATTAAATCAAACATTATATTAAATATCATTTTCTATTTATTTTATTATTACCAAATATTACTTATCTCCATACTATATATCTCATACCATGATCCAAACGGTATCTAACAGTATACATTTATTTCCTTGTCTCGGTTAAGCTTAATTTAATCTTGAAATCTAACGTTTGAAATTTTAAGTTCAGTATTGATAATAACAAAAAATGATTTCATATACTGAAGTTTTGAAATTATCATTACCATTCTTTTTAAAACTAAAATAAAATTGAATTAAAAAATTAGTTTTGGTAATTTTGTACATCTATTATAGGTTCATATGAACGCTCGTGACTCAAAATTTGAAATTTTAATTTGTCAACTTTTTAAAATTGTGAACTATATTTATTTTGAATATCAACTAAAAAGCATTAGAGTGTGGCCTTTTCATAAATACATACATCCATACATCTTCACACCCGGTATATGCATATACAATAAATTTTTTATATTAAATAATTTATTCGTAACAAAATAAAATATTATCTTAAAATTGAAAAGAACGTAAATAATTTTCATCAGACTTTTTATTATAATTTATGTACGAAGGGTGAAATCGTCATTTGATCTTGAACAAACCTCACGTAATTTTGTATACTAGCAAGTTATCAATAATAAAGTTTCTTCTCCAATATTAATATTAATTAAAATAAAGATATTAGGTGTTAAATAAAAAAAAATATCATAATACCAATAATAATAACAATTAGTATAAAGGGTAGCTAGCTAATGAGGTTTTCTTTCGAGTCACGCAATAAAAATAAAAATAATAAGATATAGTCATTCGATTCTCAACAAGTATAGATTAATCTGGAAATACCAATTTGACACTTATCAAGAGCCTAGTGTAGGATAATTGAAAACAAAATCAAACTATCTCATACTAAAATGGCAGTAAAATCATCTAAAAAAAATTGCACCAAAATTTACCAATATGGTCAGTGATAAAACCAAGTAAATAATGTAGTTTTAGTATGGACATTGCGCAACACAAATCAGGACAGTCCATAAAGCAGGTCAGAAGTTTACCCATAAGTTTGCTATCCACTGCTTTTGCTAACCTTTAATTTAAATTGACAAACTCAAGAATATTTATAGAAGGATAAGCTTTTGTCGTCGGACACACTCGCGAGCAGACAAGATCTTACATCTGTACGCGAAGGTGGTCCAAATGCCACGGCCCATACCTGGTCGGTGTGGCTGGTTAATATCTGGGTAGCTGCTCTCATTTTGAGATCCCAGAGCCGTACGGTTTTGTCACTCGATCCTGTAGCAATTGCCACTCCATCTGGGGACACGTCGACACTCAGAACCCAACTAGAGTGCCCTGACATTGATGTAATCAAACTTTTTGCCTCAGCATCATAAACGTGAATGTGGCCATCGTCTGAGGCGGAGAAGAGAACTCTCGAATCGAGAGGTGCTGATGAGTACACCAGACTGCGAACTGGCATGCAATGGCCTTCTAAGTGGTGTAAGAATTTTGCACGAGCCACATCAAAAACAGAGATGGTGCCATCCATTGAGCCACAAGCGATTTGTCTACCATCAGGGCTCCATGCCACCGAGAGGGTAAACTTCTTATTGCCACTTTTCTCGGAGGGTTTCAAGCCTTCTGGTCGAGGAACTGATAACGTAGCAATTAACTGCCATTCTGCAGTATCCCAAAGCTTCACTGAAGCACTACCACCTCCAGCAGCTGCTAGCGTTGTGCCCTGAAATAGAATAAATAGTTTTTGCTTAGTCATAAAGGAGCTAGTAACATTATTGAATTTCACGGTTGATCGGAAGTTTCAATCAAAAGTTGATGAAGTTCGACAGAATCAGGGGATTTCACTCTCCGAGCTACACAATAGCAATCATCAAATTGCCTGGAAAAGAGTATAGTATATGTGCCATGAGGAGAATTTGAATTTCATAAATCATGCACATCAAAGCAGCCAGCAGGAATGACTGTTGAAGAATTCTCCCAAGTATTATACACTGACAAAAAAATTGTGAGCAAAAACATCTCATTGCAAAGCAATATGTATAATGGCACTGGAAGAACTTCCAGATCTAATTTATCTAAAAGTCAACAAAGAAATTTAGATTGCTTAACCTTAAATTGATTGACAAATACATAGACATGTACAAACCCGTGTCAAAACAAACATAAAATGAACCTAAAATGGGTGCATTTGTAACTGAAATATGTGGCATCAACAAGAATCGGAAACTTTGTGATCTATGCTCCAAACTTAGAATCTAAGTTCAACGTAGGCATGAAAAACTTATCCAACTCACGTACATGATCAACAGAGTAAAAATTTCCATAATTTGCTAATGTTAATTTCCTTCATTCCCAAAATGAAAAAAGAAGTAAGAAGGAATTTCAAATAATAGCATTTCTATCAAATCTTGAGACGAATTCCAACAGCGAGTAAATGCAAGCATCGGTTATTTTGCAAACAACGCATGTTGAGGAGACTCAAAACAAGTTAGAACAAAGAAGAAAGAAAGAATATTGAGTGACACACTTCTACCACGCACTGAGAGAAATTCTAAAATTAAATGATAGCAAACAATGGTGAATGTTCAGGAACTCTCAAAACAAGTTAGAAATGTGGCAGTCTGGAATACTTGTTGAATGCCCAAGCACGTCATAGTTCAAACATATCATGCGGACCAGGAACATGGCATTGGGGCAAGTTGCAAACCTTCGTGATGCGTAACATAATTCTTTTCAATGTATAACAGGAGCCATAAATTAAGGAAACATAAACTACAGACAAATGAAACCTACAGAATTTAGCATATAGTCAAAGCAATCTCCAGAAGATTGAATTGACATCAGCAATTAATAGTAAGATAACCTTTAACTTCTACTAACTTGGAGCATATTTGGGAACTTCAACAAAATATAACCACTATAGAAATTTCCACGAATTTCGTTAAAATTTGTACAACTAATTTTTAGAATGGAAGAAATATCTTATCACCAGGTAGCTTATTCCTAGGAGGAAAAAGGTAAGAAATAGCAAAGAGTGAAGTAGAATAAAGTCCTAAGCTATTATATTAATGCAAAAATCTCGTTAGACCTTCCACGTGTGGTGAATACTCGTAATTATGATAATTCAGGTATTAAATTCAAGTTAAAGATGTCCCAAAATAACGATCTAGCTCACATTTGGTATCTTCATTCAATTTGGATTGTTCGACGAATGTTGTCCTGTTATTTTAATCTGGTGGGTTCATAACAAATTCACTCAGATTTTCCTTGAAAGTTGAGCTATGTTTTTTAAACGTACGGTTTTCAGCCAATGATCTCCATAAGCAACAATTTTTTTTCTGTTTTTTTCTAGTCTCCAATATTTGACTAACAGGACCCGTGTTTTCCAGCACATGTAGTTGGTGACACCAGCTAAACTAAAATGACAACAAGCGCACGTTCCTTCAAAATTTATTTGGACGAGTCTCAGATGCAAGGGGTTTTCAGACTTCATTTCAGTTATAGTTCCTTTAAACTCATTTTTCCATTGAGTTTAATTTTTAAATCTACTCGGTTAAAATGGAACAGCGATATAAACAAACGGAATCTTTAGTCTAGCATACAAAAGTCTTCAAAAGGATAACGACCTCAACACCAAATTTCAATACCAATTTGATCCCTTGATTCACATGGATTCAAACCATCATCAACACACGAGCTCATGCTAAACAAAATTCACCACTACACGAGCTTTTAGTACTAGAAATAGATACCTGGGGATTGAACTTCAGTTGCCAAACTTCGGATGGGGGAGCCTCGAGAGTGGCTATAGTATTGTTAGTGGCGACATCGAAGACTCGAATAAAGCTATCGATGGAGGCGGATGCCGCAATTCTGCCGGACGGGTGAGCCGCCACAGAAACGACTCCGAGGCAGTGCCCGGTATTCGTCAGCAGCTTCTCAGGGCCTTCCGGATTCCACAGCCTCACCGTCTCGTCCAGCGACCCCGTCAGTAGAAGCGCCGCCGAATCTTCAGTCGCCGGAACCCATGCCGCCGTCCACAGGGAGTCGTCGTGAGCATTCTGGACGGAGCCGAGTGGCGCTAGTTTCATAGATATGGCAGCGTAAAACCCTAGGTCAGGTGTGTAGTGATTTGCATATGACTAAATTTTGACTCGGACTCCGTCTTATTACTATCAGTTTGCCTTTTCTTTTGAGAGATGACCGAAATAATTAGACAATATCTGAAATAAAAATTGGTAAATAATTAAAAAAATATTTGGTTAAATTGACAAAATAATTTGAGATTAAAAATAACAAGGAATAGTAGGATGTATTTTCATATTTTGTCCATTGTAATAGATGATTTGTATTTGATTTGTAAGAATAAGATAAAGCTAATTTTGTTTTTGCACTTTCGATTTAATTAAACATATAATTGTATGTACAAATGATTACGAGTTCAATTCTTCTTAAGAATATTATTTTGTTCGAGTCTATCACACATCAATTATATCATACGATTTATCATATCAAACTAATTTAAAAATTAATGCGTTAAACTCGACCCCACCCAAAAAAAAAACACTCAAAATTGTATTTCATCATATCAATTACGTCCCATGATTCGAACTACATGCGGTATAACATGCGGGGGTTTATTTCATCCTACCTATGTGGGCATTGCCCCCATGATAGGATGAATGGTCAAGATTTGTCCATGCATGTGTAGGACCCACAATTTTTTTTTGAAATTGTATGTTTGGCAAGATCTTGGCTATCCATCTTTCATAAGGGCAATGTCCACATGAGTAGGATCTCATTAACCACATGCGGGCTCCACTGCAAAACTGTTTTAGAATACCTGTTTCCCATATATTGTTGCGTCGTAAATGTCAATCAAATCACATTAAAATGACACTAATTGATATAAAAGTAGCGGCGAAATAACACCAAATGCATTAGTTATAAAGTCATTCGACGTTCGCAGACATAATGCTTCGACCTGTTAGTTGGTCCAGCTATCTTACAAAATTTTCAGGTACAAGCATGTGTGATATTTGTGATTCATCGACACGATCAGGCTGACTCACATACTTGTCTGCCGCAAAATTGGAGTGAGGAGGAATCTAGACCGATGATAAAATGTTTGGTTTATATTTGAAATTATCAAATCAAAATAGAATTTGAATTTTTTTCTAACAAAACTCAAGTCCAAATAATTTTGTTGACTAGTTTGTGATGTAGTGAGCTTTAATATCTTTTTAATATTTATTTGATAAATATATTTCGAGTAGATTGCGAACATATTCGAATATTTAGAGATGAAATCGAACTCAAGTCTTGATTCGAACTTGATTCAAGCAAATATATTAAAAACTTTGAGTTTCGAATCAAACTCGAGCTTGGATATATTTAATTAGAGTTGAATTCTGACTTTTTAAGATTTGCTTCATTTTCTACTCAATTCACCTTCGCCTCCTGCAAACTCGTACAAAAACCGAAGCACATTGTATTTTTACAAAGCAAATGCACCTACAATGCAGTTGCACAACTTTACAAACAATTTCATGCAATAAGAAACGAGTAAAAACCTCGTAGATATGAAACCTTTTGGATAAATAGAGATATATACATTCATGCAAAAACCATCAAATAAATTCAAACTTAGTTTTGCACTTCCATCTGGATAAATTATATTTCGGGTATAATATGAAATAAATAACAGTGAATAACTCGAATTATTACTATGTTGTCGAAATTCACGTATCTTTCTGAATATGATATTATAATTGATTGGTTGTTTTAGATGGACTTCTCAAATCATGACAGATATAGAATATTAAGAAATTTCAAGGAAATGTTTGTACATTTATGTGAATATCGATAAGATAACATTTATAGAATTTGTAAATATTATATGTTTCATCACATTATCGGTACTCACATAAATATACACGATAATAGTGTAACATAACAAAATTGTATATTGTATTAGTAAATATACCATTTTAAATAGGTAATATAATATTCTCAATTTTAAGTTTAGATTATCCTCGCTAATTTTTCTTTTTTTACTAATGTTATCATGTATATGTTGTAGAGGGTACCTTTTTAAAGTCAATTTTTTATATCTAGCTTCAAATAAATAAAACATTTCCGAATCCATTTAACTCACCACAATAAATAAAGAAAAAAATACGTTTACACGTGGAGAATAAAAATAAAAATATTTTTGCTGGTGTCTTGTGGATATCTCAGTCAAAATTTTAAATTATTATAAAGAAATAAATGTGCACACCAAAACATCATAATAATTAATTAATTATTTAACTAGGATTTTTTTTAAAAAAACTCTTTATATTTTTATGATAGTTTTGTGGGTTAGGGGGTAGATCTACTTATATTGTGAATACATTTAAATATATATTTTTCAAGTTTCAAACAAATTTATTTATGTATGTTTTGTGTTTTGTGTTTCTGAAAAATTGTTTATTTATCTTATTAAATTATACAGCTTTGACCCCCATAAATTGGAGTAAACGCGCCTGGAAACCTCTTTCCTGTCAGGAATCTCATTATTATTCTGGCCGCTGCCAATCCTTGGCGCTAGCAAATTGGTGAGGAATTTGTCGGGTTCATTAATAAATCTGATTTGCAATTTGACTTTTTTCAACCTATCAATAGTTTTATCGCATCATAAATATTTGTTAATATGATATCGTTAAAAAATCACGATTTTTCCCATAATTAGGTCGTAAGTTGTGTCGATTCTATCGTGCTATATTTAGAATTTTACTGATGAAATCGATTATAAGTTTACAGAAGATATTGAAAAAGATATGTAGTTTTATAAGTAAATTTTTTAATAATATCGATAATTTTTGTGCAAAAATATGAATTAATTCTTAAAAGGATGATCATGTTCGATTTCGCGTCATAATAAAAAAACGGAAAATTGGTCTACAGTCTCCAGTCGTCGTTTTTTTTTGTCTTCAGTCCCTAGGTACTTTTTTAATACCACATTTCCACATGAAGTGTACCACATTTTGTGATTGAGGATTTTTCACCAACTTTCTCATAAAAAAAAACATAGCGTGAAATGAGTGGACTGTTTTTACAATTTTTTTAAATCCAATGGATTTTATACTAATTAGACTTATATATTATAATATTATTTTAATATGTAAAAAAATAACTTGTTATGACGTGAACCAAACACGATCCTGCGTACACGTTTTTTGTGGGCAAATATGTCAAATTGATTACACTTGGTCTGCCATTAAGAAATTGGCTCTGGCAATACCACTATCTCCCTTTATTTATTCTTTATGCTATTATTATATTCGTGCCGCCATTATCAGCCTCCATTTCTCTCCAGTACAGCCACGTGGCTTTCCCACTCCGCTGCTTTTTCCGGAATATTACAGTATTCCCATCCCCACTTCTCCCTGTCCCTCTACCACCTTCGCTTATTCTCTGTCACTGTTGCAGTAGCGTATTTCTGATTCATAGGAATCGTTGCAAATGGCTAATCAAACTGTGGTTTTGGAGAATGGTAACTCCCACCAGAGTGCTGATCATAGTGATACTGACGAGCTGGATATTTACCCCCTGAGCTGTTACTACTTCGGCTCCAGAGAGGCCGTCTCGTTGAGGAACGAGACGGTGGCTGAACGGGTTTTGCGTATGAAAGCCAAGTATGTACGAGTTTACTGATTTTATGACGGGAGAGTGTTTCTCTTGTTAATTTTGGGTGTTTTTTATGTGGGTTTTTTTTTTGTTTGGAAAGCTACTGAATTTGTGATTTGGAATCAGCTACGATGCGTATGGAATGAGGAAATGCGTGTCTGCGGTGCTTGTGGTCAGTATTCTCTCTTTTCTTTGTGTTGTTTTATGACACCATGTTAGGACTCTGGATTTCTTGTGGGCGTCGTTAGTTTCCTGCGGAATAAATGGTGATGCGATATACGTAGTATAGTGCCCCATAATGATATAGTAGTGATTGAATGGTAATCGTCTTGATTGTTGAGTAAAATGTAGTCGAAATTTACATTTCTGTTGGATAAATTTGTCCATGATCGACTTGCAAATAATAACATTTTACTAAGAATTAATGTCCTTGTTGACAAAATAAAGTAAAATTGATTGCTACCGTTATTGGATTCAATAACTATTTTGTTTTTGTTGTTTCTCTTTGAATGTGTTTGACTCAGCAGACTGATAACTGCCATATCTTGAGGGTGTTCATTATTTCGCCGCATTCATGATATTAGCGTTGTTGTGGTATGAAGAGTGGAAATTAAATCTCATTACTTTATAGTACTGTATGTAAATGTATGTCATGTTGGTGTTTGAACTTTGGTACTAGTTCCTGTTTTGAACAATTCTCTAGACTTATAGCCTATCAATATGCTGCGGGAACTAGAAATTAGTAGGTAGACAATTGACATTTGGAATAACAATGCTTAACATCCAGCATAGTATCAAACTATATTCTGTAATGATGTTATTGATGCTGATATGAGTTGGTGTCAAATGTACTGCTCCAGCTTATCTTTCTAGTTTCTATGAGTTGATTCAGTCATTTAAATCCTATTATCTGGTGTGATATAGTTGATTCATTCGTTTTGGTACAATTATCCATACTTAGTCCGAACTAGCTTACTCTCATATGTATAGTTTGTTTTACATCCATGAACTTTTGCATGAGATATGCACTGCATATGACTTTTGAGATCGCTTTCCATCCCCATCCCTGAATTATCAGTAGTTCTAATTACAGGTTGAATTGTTTAAACACCCGCATGTCTTGTTGCTTCAAGTACAAAACTCCACATTCAAACTTCCTGGAGGTCGCTTACGTGTGGGTGAATCTGGTAAATCTCAATTTTAGGAGTCATTGGTTGAACTGAGCTCCTAGACTTGGTAATTGGATCCTAGGCAAGTTTCAGGACTTAAAAATTTGTTCTCGGCTGCAGATATTGATGGCTTAAAACGCAAGCTTTCAAGCAACTTATCAGTTGGTGAAGATGGTCGGGGTCCTGAATGGGAGGTATATAGAATCACAATCTTCCAATAATGGTTTGATTACTTTAATTTGCTCACCACTTCTTTTCGTGGATTTCTAGATTGGAGAATGTCTTGGAATTTGGTGGAGGCCTAACTTTGAATCACTTCTTTATCCATATTTGCCGGCGAGTACAAAAAAACCTAAGGTGAGTTTCTCGACATATTAGTCGTTCACACTTCTATGGCTGCCAGAAGTTCTTGAATCTTGACGGTCTAATGCTTATCTTTTCAGGAGTGCCACAAACTTTTTCTTGTCAAGCTTCCAGCAAGTCGGAGATTCATCGTACCAAGGAACTTCAAACTTCTTGCTGTTCCATTGTGCCAACTTCATAACAATGAGGAGGTATGACTTAATTGCAGTCACAGAAGCAATCAATGCAGCCACATTGAATTTGGCACTAATCTTATTGTGATTTAAAAGGAAAAAAAGAAAACTTTTTGCTGCTATGTTTATGTCCTCGCCCTTTTATGATCAAAATGCAGCTCACTGCAAACCAGATACTTATGTTTTGTGGGTGTTCATGAAACTTTTGCAATTAACTAGGAAATAACTTGTCCCAATTGTTGTATTCTGTAGACATATGGATCAGTTATATCTGGAGTCCCCCAGCTGCTGTCCAAACTCTCCTTCAACATTATAGAACAGTGAATGTGTTTGTTCTTCGCCATTGTGTTGGTGTGGTAAGCATGCAGCCGTCATCATAGAACAGCCCTGGATGCTAATTCAAGGACAGGCTGTTTCAGATATATTAGTGGTTTTTGGGACGAGAATACTATCAATATATGTTTTTCTACTAATGGGTTTGTTAAAAAAGTTGTATGGTTATCCATATGTGGATGTTCCTTATTTACAGTGATGATATTTTTGTGTTTTTAAATAAGGCACAGTTTGTTTCATATATAGAAATTAAAGTTGGAAATACTTCCAAGCGATCCATCCAAAGAGGAAGTTGGAGTGCTTAATTCTTTTATATACTTAAAAGCCTATCTGATTGAAAGTTTCAGGTAAAGGAAGCCGTCTAAAGCATCAGCGAACTTTGATATTCTTCTGTTTACCAAAGGCCAGCTTGATCAATTTTTGCATCAGCTCAAGCAATTCGAGGTTCAAATCATTCCTACTATGGAAAGATGTAAAATTTTGAATTATGCGATTGTTGAATTTAGTTTGAGAAATGTCAAATCTGCATTTTGAAGCCGAGGTTTGCCTCATAAAACTGTGGTATTTTATTTGTTATAATTATATTTTTTTACAGTAGGCTTTATCTGCTAGTGTACAGTTAAATATGATACTTTGAAGCTTGGAATATTGTGTAACAGAAGATATGAACCTTAGCATACTTGAATTTCATGTTATTATACCTGAATTTAGAGGTTTCTGTTGCTGCAGAAACCAACACATTGATTATGAATTCCAGAAACTTTGCCATATTTCACGATATATTAAATCCCATGAAGAAGAAAAACTGGTTTCTTCTGCAGAAGATTCTTTATGAATAGGCATATCTTTGAGGTTTTGTCTGTTGAAGTTGGCATTTGTAAATGTCTCCTGCAATGTTGTGTAAAAACTTGTATTGTTTGGTTGAATGTTAAGCACTTCATGCTGGCTACATAAGCAATTAAAGACCATATGAATTTCATGTGGACCGCGTCATGAGATTCTATTCTAACCCAAAATTAGTTGAAAAATTCAGATTATAATGAGATTTCACTGCTAAATAATTGTTTGCAGGCGTGTAATGATAATTCTATGTATATATAAAACCATACAAGCCCATGACAGATCTGTCTTAACCCAATCAGACTGGCAAACACAGTTGTGCAAGTGTCTTGTAGGTTCACATGTAATTCTTCAATTCTCCGTGGTCGCCTGTGAACTATTAATTAACCCACTTTGAAAACACAAGTCAAACCAAGCTAATCGATTTATTTTTGCGTATCAAACAAACATCAAAACATTTATAACTGAAAATAAACCAAAGCAAAACGGTTTGATTTTGGTTGGATTACACGATCGATTTAAAATCTTATTTTAAAAAAAATGAAATAATTCGATTATTTTTAACATAATTTTTAAAAAAATTAAACTAGCTATTTATAATAGACAGTGTTCGATATATAATAAGGATTAAAGAATTTAGCAATCCTTCAAAGTAGGATAACATTTCAAATCTAGTACCAGAAAAATAAATCCTTGAAATGAAGTATTTCAGCTTCAAAAACAACTGCTATTGTTTGGATGATCAACAAATATTTATTAAAAAGTAGTAAAAATAAATAAATATTATCAATCACAATGATTTAATGCTAAAATCAAATAAAATATTTCCACAACTGAAAAAATTATTAGAAAAGGGAGATCGTAATATCTAGTCTAGAACTAGAAGTAGCTGGATATGCTTTACCCCAATCGTTTAAGATATACTTGATTTTGCCTGACACATATTCAGGTAATTTTTTGTTTTTCCTGGACATCCAAGGGGGATTCTTGCAAGCTTAAAGCCACTGAAAAATATTGTTTAATAACTTGCTTGTTATAGACAAGCACTCCACTGCGATCATCCATATTGTATTCTTGAAAGAAATTTTGGCAGGGCAGAAGGTGGGAAGAAAACATCAGGATCCTCCTCCGACATGGGAAAACGAATGGAGTCAAGATTCTTGGATTCATCTCCAAATTATCGACCATATATTCGTGGGCCGTGTTTGCATTTGAGTATTACATCTGGTGATTCAACCTTGAATGTTCATCATTAGATCCAACAATGATCACAGCCGCATATCTGGACCAACTCATTAACCCAAGAATCCTTCGAGTCAATTAAGTTTCAATTTTATGTTTGTGCAAAACAGGCCATCTACTCGGTACTCGAGTAAACATTAGATAAAATTTACATTTGAAACACTTGTGATAATCCTCATTATTTTCACATTATAACAATCAAATTTTTAGATGTTGCAATTAACAAAATACTCTACTTTTTCTCTAAGATTGAACCAGATGCTTGTTTAGGAATGGTTAATCTTCAATCCCATGTAATTACAAATCTTAGTCCCATTGAAGATTTGGGATCTTAACATGAAGAGAATAAAACTAAGATAAATTTACCACATTGCAAGACCATAACAAGATTAGAAGACACGAGGACTTCAACAGTTCAACTTTAAAAAGGAGTACCGAGCTTCCTCGGCTCAAGTCTTGTTTCTAACCTCTCCTTCGAGTTTTCAAATCTACCACAATAACGGATATATTATCTTTGCTGCCTCTATGGAGAGCAAACTGTGAGAGATAATCTGCTGCATCTTGGGCTGCAGGATCGACATCTTCACCTCTTTCTTTCAAAAGGGTATCACCATTCTTTCTATGCCAAAGTAGGATTCGTCTTCTAGCCAAATCACAAGCCTCTTGATTTGTCATTACGTCCCATAGACCATCACTAGCTAGGATGAGGCACTCGTCTTCTTTTGCTCGAGGAATGAACATCAATTCCGGATCAGCAATAACGAAGGGCCTCAAGTATCTATCACCTGCCCATAAAAGAAGTGATAATACTATTAGTTGTCTTGAGACTCTTGTCTGCAGACAAAAGATTTGTAAAACTTCACAATCATATCAAGATCCAACATTGGAGTTTCAAGATCCGAAGGTCGAACCATTTTGTCAATTTCAAGGAATTACGTTGTTCGAAACCAAAGATTAATATTAGTATCATCACTTGAGTTAATTCTAGGCATCCATCAAATAGTGTGCGTATAGTAAATGCTAGTTTTGTGTCGCAAATGCACCAAGTATTCCTCTTAAATCCGTCTGTCTCCCCTCAACACAATCCTGCATCAGCCCTTCTATGTAGATACATATATCTTTCTGGAAATCAGTATGCAAAATCATTCATTGAGAAACATATTGTCAATTGCATACCAATGGATCTTGACATGGCGAGGACCCCTGAAACTCGATATCCTTCCCAGTTAATGACCCTGCCTCCTGCAGCTTCTATCCTGGCGCACTCATCCTCTCTATTTGGCTAGGGGAAAAAAAAGACTTGAAGCTAAACACACAGGAAACGAGTGAAAAATATTAGAATGAGTAACACGAGCCTTACTTTATGGTCCATAGATAATGGCATCGATGCTTTCCCCCGACAAAGAACTGCTCTTGAATCACCACAATTAGCAACAATAACATGAGTCGAACAAACAACAGCAACAACCGCAGTAGAACCAACCGAGTCAGGAGCAATAGGTGGAGGTACAGGGTTAGAAGCCATGCCCCTATTAGCAGCTATGGGGAATCCTCCAACTTTATCATCTAGTTTTCGTAAACAATTGACAAAAACCTTCGTCCACTCTTCTTTCCAATTATGTACAGTATTTTCAATCAAAGAATTTGCTTCCGAAGCAATACTTAGTTCCTCGGCTAAAGTTAGGTGTAGATGCTCTCGACAATAATTAGCAACCTATTCGTGCAACAACAAAAAAGAATCTGCTCTTTAAACACATTAGAACACAATGTCTCCTGATGGCTAAAATACAAACAGATAAATCTAATAAAAATTATACCTCAAGACTATATCAAAATCAAATTTTACCAAAGAATAATACAACCTTAATGACATCAAATCTTAATTCTAAATATATTTTACATTCTAATGAAAACAATTAGAAAAAAGAGTAGGTCGTATGTGAGACCGTCTCACGGATCATAATCTGTGAGACGGGTCAACCCTACCCATATTCACAATAAAAAATAATACTTTTAGCATAAAAAGTAATACTTTTGCATGGGTGACCTAAATAAGAGATCCGTCTCACAGATACGACCCGTGAGACCGTCTCACACAAGTTTTTGCCTAGAAAAAAAAGGTTTGGTTGTGTCTACCTGGGGACCTCCGTGTCCATCAAAAACACCGAATAGATGGGATGTTGAATCTGAATCTTGATGCTCAGGACCAAAAATTTGGATTCAGCCAACATCTGAGAAGGAATATTCAAGAAATGTGGAAGTGCAATGACCGAATCTTCCATTTCGGACATTCTTCCACAAATCGACGACAAGCCCCAAAGGGGTGTAAAATCTAAGGGAGAGATCTGCTTGTTTATCTTCATTTGTTAAGACTTGAGAATCCTCAAGAAAAAAAAATTAAAATAGTCTTTCTGATTCTTCTAATTCCGCAACCTCACCATTCTCTTCACTAGAAAAATAAAAAGGAAAAATCCTCAACTATATCCTGACTTGATTGACAATTCCCGTGAACTGAGCTTCTCGATTCCACAAAAAAACACTTTAATTCTTTATCATGAGATTAAGCAATATTTGATCAAAACTAGGGTCCTAAACTGGAACTTCCTTGATGCACAGAGTCGCTTGTTTTCATTGAGGATCTACAGCGCCTGCAGGCCAAAAGTTTGACGATCTTCCTTAAGCTGCTGGTTAATGTCATCATCTATAATCGAATAACTTTACAGTTTGCTCATGTCATGTTAAAGAATTGCTTCACCATCCTAGAACTTAATTATTCTGAACCATCAGTTTCGTAACTCCATTCTGAGTATTTTAAAAAATCAGAGGTTCTGAAAGCAGCTTGGTCATAGATGGTTCTGATAACAAACTTTGACTGTGGTTTTAATCCCAGTAATATCATCAGAATTTATCGACTTCGAATCAAACTTTCAAAGCTTAAATGCTGTAGCAAGCAGTGATTTATTTCATCCATCAAGTACAAGAGTTACCTTAAGTTTGTGAATCTCATAAACATATTAACTGAGACCAAAACATAATAAATTCCAAGAAAAACAGAAAAAAGAGTTAATTACAACTCCAATGCAATAGATTACATGACCTAAGAGAAGTGACTTTATGATATATTGTTAAATAGTTCAGGAGATGTAATCTAAACTTCATCAAATGGGACTCAAAATCCACACACAAGAAAACTGAATGACACTAACAGAGAATCTTCTGCATCTATTTTGATATTCTTCTTCATTCATAAGACGTAAGCAATCCCAAGTTCCAACCATAACTTATCATACACACCAACACACAAAGCATAAAATTATTGAATACAAAACTTACAAGTTCTTGAAAGATCTCAATCTTGAACCTCTATAAAGAGAGAAATTCCATCTTACCTCTTGATTTAAAATGACTTCTTTCGTCCCCCTCAATCCCAAGTATTAAAAATCCGAACTTTGATCTCCACGTCACCCAGAAACCTTTTCTCAGTTAAAATCAAAATTCTTAAGAAAAAGCATTAGGGACACCTAACCTCTTAACAAAACATAACTGGCATTCCTAGAGAATAGCATGCAGTGTGTACGCTTAGAAAAGACCATTAACAAGACGCAGCTCTATATAAATAAATAAAAAAAAACCGCTCATTCATACAGAAGAAGGCTAGCTGTTTACCATTTCAAAACAGTGCATTCAGTGGGCCTAATGCCTAAATGGCGGAAAGGGCTGTTTCTTGATTTCTCAAGAAAGAAAAAGGAGTTACAAAGAAACATAAACAATTATGTGTCAACCAATAGGAAACTTCAAATAATCTTCCCATCTCACTTATGGCAAACTTCTCTCCACACGGAACAACCCCTCGTATAAAAATTGTGCCTTGTGGGCCACCTGTGGACATGTGTCCATTTAGGTGTCCCATGATGATATGCTCGGTTCTCTGATGACTGGTCGCTTTCCATGGACGTCATTTTCTTTTTGAAAAATAAAAAACCACACAACAAACACAAGATTATTTTATAATGTTGATTATTTATTTTTATGGTATGTTCAAATATTAGTACTCGAATCATCGAAATATATTTATCACATTGGCTTAACATAGATTAACACGGATTTCGAGGAATTGTGGGACCTTAGCCAATAGAAACTCTCCACGATTGGGAGAAGGTTTGAGTGATTGCAGAATACATCAGATTTGGTGTGACAGACGCTGGATTATTGGCTGCGTGTCAACTTCTCAAGGGTGGATTCTAAAGTATTAAATGATGCATTAATCATTTTACTTTATATACACACACACATTGTATTTCTACTATTTCATATATGTTTAACGTATGATAATTTCTTTTAGATGAATTATCGTATGCTATTTTTTGTATATTAAATTATGTATTTTATATGATATATATTATCTTATTTTTACTACTTTGTAAAAATATATTTTTCGAATAAAGATAATATTGGAAAATGATATTCAGGTTATAAAATATATTCAAATTAAAATAGCAAATTTTTTTTGTATGAACTTAATTAAAGTTGCGTGGGGCTGCAATCTGCATGGCGATTTTTCCATCCAATTTTCTTTGAAGAATAATAATTATTCTTCTAATTCTTATTTTATTAGAGATTTGGGTGGGTCAATTATTGATGTTTCTAAAGAAAAAAACTTGTATATTTAGGGCATCTCCACCATTTTGATGCAGTCTTTCTTCTTCCAATGGAGGCTGCGCTATTTTGCCAAAATAGAGCAGCCCCACTCCCATGCGCCTGGCGCAAGGGTTTGTTTCTTTTTTCTTTTTTTTTTTTTAAATTTTTTTATTTGTATTTATTATAAATATTTGTATTAAAAATTATAAATATTATTTAAATAATAGTATAATATTTATTTTATTATTTTGATAATTAGATATTTAATCATATAAATTTAAAAATAATAATTGTTGATTTTTAAAATATTTATTTATGTTAATTATTATTAATTAAGGACTAATTTGATTTAATGATTTATAATTAATATAATTTTAATACAAATGCAAAAAAATTAATATAACAATACAATTCATAAATAAATTGAAAAAGATAATTGAAATACAAATACAATTTGAAACACATAATTCAAATACAAAGATTTGAAGTAAATGAGTTGGAGCGAGAATATTCTTTGTGGTGTAAGATTTGAAGTAAATGAGTTGGAGATGAATGTTGTATTTGATACAGAAATCGCACTATTTTAACGTAAAAATTTTACCAAAATAGATTTTGTGGTTAGAGATGACTTTATCATCATTATATCTCAAAATTATTACCACATGTGATGTGAGTTCCGTCCAATTGTGATGTTAACATGTCCATTTGATTATTTTTTAAAATACATATAAATACTAAGATGAAATAAACCTATTTTATACATACATTATTAATATTTATTACATGTAATTTATCATAAAAATAATAATTAAATTAACTGAAAAATTCGATCGACTGAAAAACTAACTAAATGCTTTGACAATGTTTTATAACAAATAATTTTTTTAAAAAATTTTAAATGGAAAGAGCTCTCTTCTAAGAAGTATAGTTAATGTTATAAAATTAATAAAGTGTTGAGGTATTCTTATGAATAAAAGGCTACAACGAATCAAAATTTTACCCATCTATCTTGCTCTCAACCTTCGCCGCCACGAGGAAAAGAGAGGAAACCAAATCTTTTTTAAAATGAAATAGAAAAACTTTTAAAAATTAAAAGTAAGTGAAATTGAAGAGAAGTTTTTTAATATATTTTTGAAGAAACTTGTTTATGAACATTTGATTTATGACTCTCAAAATATTTTCCGACGAGTATCTATATAGAGTCGCTTAAAATTGTGGCCGTAAATGCTTTTAAGAAACAGTTGTAGCTTTCAGATTTCAGCCTATAACTAAGCAAACCCATCTGATAAAATTCAATTAAAGAAGTTATCATGCAACTTTACTTAATCAGTGAAACGTTTCACAGACCCTTGAACTGATTTACTAGAGTAAAAAGTAAATTAGATACACAAAAATAACGTGACAATCTGGTACAAGGTGTTAAGTTTGAGACGAGATCATAAGACCAAGACCAATGGTAAAAAACCTCTCCCTATCTTTAAAAAAACCGTCAAGAGGAAAAATTGAGGGGATTACAAAACGTAAATTAGGAACAAATATTGCTAAAAGTTTCTCATATTCTATTCACCCCTTTCCCCGCTCTTCCTCTTACGTCTGTCGACATACTCATCTCTACGCCATTCCTCAATCACAATAACACTAGGATAAAAGTCAGCGTACCTCCTACACGTCTAGCCACAAGTTAGGGCACAAAGATTATGGGATAACTTCATGTAGAGGTAGTAGTTCAAGTTCATGTTCAGAGGCGAGTAAATCTGATGTTCTAGATTAGAATTAAGAACCTGCAAATACATCCAAAATGGCAGACATAGAGCAAAGACATTTAAAGCTCAGTAAAGTGAGAACTGAATATATTTTGTGCTTCAAAAAGTTTATAAATTCAGTCAGAGATAAGAGTTGTTCACGTGTCTAAGAATATAGGATATAACAAATTGACCAGGTGACTCAATAGCTACTAGGCATGAAAAAGAGAACGAACTTACATTACAATCTAGCTACCGATGTTGAACATGATGGACGGCTAGAAAAAGGTAATGAATAATTCTGCAATCAGCCAGCTCACACATTGTCTCTTCCCTCGACCATCGGATTTTACACTTTAGTCTTGAAGAAGAGAGTTTGGAACGTCGATCATTAGTGCTTCCTGCAAGATTCGAAATCCTAAAACAAACTGAGCGAGAGAACAAGGAAGAACTGATCAATTGCAACCATAGATTATATGGGTCTATAAACGAAAGTTCATCTGCAGGAATTAGCTTCGTAATTGAACGACAAGTTTATATGTACAAATGTGAAATATCTCGCTACCATTACTAGATAACTAGAACAAAAAGCATATTTTTATTGAGAATATAATTTATGTACATTGGACATTGTTCTCTGATCTTTGCTACAACCATGTGCTAAGAGCTTATCACTACAACATGAGCTGGTACAGCCGAACAAAAAGATCTTTACAGTCGACAGAGCATAATCAACGCGGTTCACTAAAAATCAACTTGCACAGTGCTCAACTGAACAAATATGTTTCCTGATTATGGTTTGAATGGTCACAAGAACTCCAGGTGATTGTTCAACTAAGGAGAACCACTTCCTGGTGATTGTACCATGTGACAAATGTATAGAGTAGAAGCCTCAAATCATCATATTTAAGTTCGCCAGGTCATCCATTGGTATTTCAAGGCCACCCATATAATCATGATCTTGTAATCCATCATCTTCTATATCCAACCATGATCCTATATCTTCTCCTTGACCACCAAAATCACGCGGATCCATGTCAGGGAGTTGCAGCCCAGATAAATCAATTGGCTCCTCCAATATCTGGTTAACATCTCCTCCACTGATATCATTTGATTTAAGTGTCGATGGCAACAATCCTTTTCTCTGTTCCGCCATCTTTCCTAGAGGACCATTAATAGAAGCAGATAAATTAACATTTTTCTGCTTAGGTTTTGCCTTGGACTTCCTCTCACCCTTGACAGTGGCCGATGCAGGGCGACCAATTTTAGCAGTTCCACTTCTGGACAATACCTCCCTGCTATTTCCCTTCCCTTCTCTGTCCCTCTCAGTCCTTTTTCCTTTTGCACTGCATACAAGCGAACCTCTAAGGCATGATGGGGCACCTGGAGATGTGCTAACACCAACTTCGTCAAGTAGTAGTTCCCTCCTTTTCACTCTATTTGACCAACTGTCTTCTTGACCAGAATTTGGTTCGGACCCCAAATTTGATGAGGGGAACAAGTCAGAATAATACATTTCCTGATTGTTTGAAGGACTCTGCTGCGCACCCAGATGAGCTGCAATATAAAATTTATTCAAGAAACTAAGATGTTCATTTTACTAAGAGACAATCATCACCCAAATGAAAAAATCTACTTCTGATTTAACACATATAAATGACAACAGGGATTGTCATGTATTACTGCCACATACCTGCAGCTCTAACTTCCAAAGAGCCACCAGATGTCCTAAGATAAGGTTCGCCAAATTCACTATCAGTGTTTAAATTTCGAGGTTGTTCATCAGTGAGCCGTGATACTCCAGCAAGGAAAATATCCCTGTACAATGGTTCATCAAAGCAACTCTTTCCGGTTGCCTCAAATTCCTGGCACCGTACCAGTGTGCGCTTAACAAAAGCTAAGGCAGCTTGTTTGGCCATTTTACCAGTAGCACTCTTCATCCCGTGAACATTAGAACCCCGGCAATTCTGCAGAAAAAGATGCCTCGACTTATTAATTTCATGTTAAAAAAGGAAGGTGTCAGTGATTTTTTACTTGGTTCAGTGGCTGAAAATCACTAAATAAATCAAATTAGAATTTGATGCAGAGAATTGACTTCATTGAAAGGCAAAAGAGCAAGTATCACAATGAAGGATATTTCCTATCCTCGCTAATTGAACGTTATCAAAAATGGTAATTGCACTAAGTCGAGCTCTAGTAGCATCCTACTCAAGCTCAATACAACAAAAAATTGTACTTGAGCTCAAGCTCGATGCTCAATTTTGCATTGCTTCTCAAGCTCGAGCTTGGCTCAGTAATTCTCGGTTGTCCAAGCTCGAGCTCAAGTATTAAAACTTTATTTACAAACAAACCCTTTAACTTTTTTTAAAAATAATGTTAAAATATTGAATGTATGACAGAATTAAGGGTAAAAATAATTTAGTTGAGATTTATTAAAATAAATAAAATAGTTTTTGCGAGCTCAAGTTCTTCAGCATGAGACGTCAAAGCTCGAGCTCAGCTCCAGAAAGCAACTACTAAGCTGGAGTTAAGCTTCGAACAAGATGCTAGCGTGTAGCTCAGCTTGGTTGCAGGCTTGCAACTTTTCTGCATCTCTACACAACATACAAAAGCACCTTAGAGAATATTAGGGCTATGTTTGGTTCTGTTTTCCAAAACAAATTTCACATTTCTAATTAACAAAAACGACACTGCTACCTCATTTTCATATCATTTTCTAAAAACTCAGTTTTACATTCACTACACCATAATCATTACTTCTAATTCAAAATTTTAGATTTCCTAAAAATATCAATGCTCATATTGGACACAATATAATAAAATACATCCTTAAATTTTAAAATACCAATATACTGTTAAAATATCTATTAGTAGACGCATTTGAATGATTTGTCCACTATCTATTACTCTCGTAAGGGAGACCCTTAAAGAGTAATTAATTTTGGTGTGGATGGTGAAATCTTTTTTATTTTACCTAAAATACCTTTATTATTTTTGAACAACCTCTCCTTTATCAAAGGATTAAAAATTATAATTATTTTATTTGATTTCTTTCTAAAAAATATATATTTTTAGTAATATTCTTTTCAATTTAGTTAGATTATAAAAAGATGCAAATATGAATTAAAATATATAAATTTATATTATATCTACTATTTTATACACGATTGTGCAAACATACTAATAGTAACTGAAAACAAGACTGCTATCTCATTTTCATACCATTTTCAAAAAACTCATTTTTACATCTCACGAGACATAATCATTACTTTTAATTCAAATTTTTATATTTCCTAAAAAATATCAGCGGTTATATCCAGTGTTCTAAATGGCGGTCGAGGCGGTCGCCTAGGCACCGCCTAGGCGGTAGGCGGCCCTCGACCGCACCGCCTATGCATGAGGCGGGTGTCGAGGCGGGTGTCGAGGCGGTTCGAGGCGGCAAACAGGCGGTCGAGATGGGCGAGGCGGCGAGCAGGCGGGCGAGGCAGTAACAATTTAAAAACCTAGTCAACAATTTTTAAAACTTAGTCAACAATTTTAAAAACCAAGTCAAAGTCAACTAATTTTAAATATTAGGACTATTTAAAGGTCTTACTTGGAGAATGGTAGTGGAGCCTCGGGAGCGGATGAAGTGCTACATCCAAGGAGGAGTGCAAGGAATATCCCCATTAGAGAATTTAATGAATATTTAGAAACATCGGAGGAGGAGAATGAAGAAAATGTTGATTGAGTCCGATGATGAGAAGATCATGGATGTAGTAGATGGCGCGCATATGTAGATGATTTGGAAGATTAGTTATGTTTAGTCTACTACTTGTTCTAATAATGGATAATTGATTGAAACTTTGAAAATTTAAACTTAGTTTTTTGGTAAAAAAAAATATATTACTTCGTTAGCATAATATTATTAATATACTGATGAATTTTTATTAATTGCACATTATCTAGATGATATTATATTTTGTGCTTAAACATTATTTAATTGCACATTTTACATAAAAATGATAATATTGTATGATTATCTATAAAAAATTACTTAAAAAAATCCAACCGCCTAGGCACCGCCTGGGCACCGCCTAGGCGGCCGAGGCGGTAGGCGGTCACCGACCGCCCCGCCACCGCCTCCCGCCATTTACAACCTTGGTTATATCGGACATAATATGATAAAATACATTCTTAAATTTAAAATACCAACATATTATTAAATATCAATTAGTAGGCATAAGTTACATGAATTGACCACTATAATAAATAAAAACAAAATCAAACAAACACTTCAACTCCCAGCACAGTTTCAAAATGCTCATTTTCTTAAAACAGACTTTAGAGACACTGAAAATAAAACTGAACATACCCTTGTTCTCTTCTGGTGTGACAATATCCACATTCCCCCTAACCCTTCTCATTAACATAATTTTATTGGTTAAAAATCTATGTTTCTAATATCTACTTCATATTAAATAAAAACATTTTAGAGATATTTTTTAAGCTCTCTTTGGTGTGTCACCAAGTGATTTTGTAGCTTCTTTCCTTCTTTTAAGCTATATATATCTATATCAAATTTCTCAAATTTTAATAAAAAAAACCCTCTAAAATCTTATTTGCATCCCTAAATGTGTAATGTCAAAACCAACCTATAATATCAACTTTAAAAATTGATACCAGGGTGGTTGGAAAATTTACTCTATTTTCATTTTCTGTTTATTAGAGAGAAAACACATGACATTTTTTTTGGTACATTGAGAATAGACTTTAAAAGTAATCGTAAAGTTGGAAACAGAATAGAAAGAAGGGGACTTCAAAAATAACCCCTGAGCTCAGTTAAAAGTAAAAGGATAATAACTGGGTATTTCTAAAAATCTGTCATACAATTTATTGACGAAAAAAAATATCAAGTGATAAAGTTTTAATTTTAGCAGGAAAAACTTTTTATACAAATGTAAGCATAAATTTTATCTTCCTAAGAATTATATTTTAGCAAACTTTTTAATTTTTTAAGAATAAATAAAACTTTTTTATTCGATACTTGAAGCACTCGCTGAGTGAATGCACAATAGCTTGTACTTATGATGCTACTGTCCCTCATACATTTTAGAATAAAGTTCAAAGCAGCATTGATATCTTACAGTATAAACAACAAAAAAATTAGGTTAGCAGGTTCATTACAAACAAATGTCACGCATTAATGCAACAATACATTTGCCCGGGTTTCTTTAATTTTTTTTGGATAAATATTCCAACGTAATACACTTCTAGTCTTGAAAGAATATCAAGTCCACTTCTCATTTGGTTCTAATAGTTCTCTCTCTGCTTATCTAACTTGATATCGTGAAACGATAATTCATCACATGATCCTTTTCTTACGTTTTACATGTTTTCAATCATCTAAAACCAAAACCATTACAATTGCCCGGAAATTTGAATTTTAAATTTTATGACCAGCCAAACTCAAACCATACAAACAACAAGGTGGGATTTTGCTCTAATCAAAGTTCATTGGATTTATCTTAAGAACTTAACAGTTAGTATCATGAGTTAATAAGTCCATCATATGATAGATACAATCTGATAGACAGACCACAAACGACCTCAGTTCCTTAGAAAGTCTATGTCACTGATAAACCATAGTCACCCCAAGCTTTTAAGGAAAGTTCATTTCGTAGATCAAAGAGAGACATGTTCAGGAAAGTGAATATTACCCTGTACTTTGTATAAGCCATTGCCACAAGATTCTCAAGAGCACGTCCTTCAAATTCCCTAAAATATGTTAAAATGATTAGATAATCAGAACATAGAGATTGCCCAGAGATCACAATGAAAATCTCATAAATGAAACAGAAGAAAAACTTCATACTTTTCCTGGAGTTCTTTAGCCTCAGAAGCAGAACTTAGTAGTTTTCCAAGTAGTCTTTTCTTCTTGGACACCTATACGTAGGCTAAGTTAGTACAAGAAGACAATGAAGCATCTTTCACACCAAGTTCTTTTTTGAGGTATTTAATTGTCCTGTGTTGATTTCCTTTTTCCTAAAAGTAAGATATGGAAAGGAAGGGGGTGGGAATCCATTCTAAAGTTGCCAATTACATGCCTTGGTGACAGTGCACCCTTGGCCATTATAAACAGTAATGTGTCATCTTTTACAAACACAGACTGGGCAATTATAAACAGTGATGTGTCATCTTATACACACAGACACACAATATTATAATTATATATATATATATAATTTGCATAAAGTATCTATGCATACTATTTATGTATTTGTCATCACTCCAAGTTCTTGTATACATGCACATAACCAAAATTGCAAGAAATAACAGCACAATGATTTATGTTGTATGAAAAACAGAAAGGAAACTTAGAGAAAAATTAAGAGCTGATTTAAAATAATCATAGTAACAAACCAGAAGTCAATTGCTCATGCTTTAAATCCACGCATATTAATTACTCCAGACTACAGAAGGGATCAACACATCCTACCTGTTCCTGGTACTTGTGATCCATTTCACCAATATCTTCGTTTATGTCTTCATCTCCATTCTGTGACAAATCAGACTCATCAAGAGGGGAAAATAGTACTCACTGATTTGTAAAAGAACTTGAGAAGGACATTGGAATTTAAATGCATAAGATCCAATTTTTCTTGAATGAAATCCAGCATACCACTAGATCTGGATAGATTCCAATACTGTGAACCTCCGCAAGAAGTCGTTCATCCGCTGGAATGCTATAGTATTGATACTCGGAGCATGTTGTGCCAGGCAATACTTGGTCCGAAACTAAACCATTTTGCGCATGATCATGGTTTGGAATAAAAACGGTGTTCGGCATGGATAAAATATTGTTTTCTGGCATAGTGTGGTTCAGCTCATAAATAGAATTACCGTTAGCATTTACAACATTTCCATTTGAAGAAGGATAACCAGAAAGGCCACTACTTCGACACATCTTTGGGAAGAAAATATCCGATACCATATCATCTTCCATCTTATTTCGTGATTCATCGACATCGTGCTTGAGGTCTTCCATACTGCAGTTAAGCTCTTGATTTCCTTCTTCAGGAATCAAAGCTGCAATAAGTCTCTGGAACAGGGAGATACCATTGTGTGTCTTTGCTCTTGAACCTAAACGTTCTGGGCTAACCTCAACATTTATTGTTTCGATCTCCTTATACTCATCTAGCTTGCAGCCATTAGGTATTGAAGTCGAACTATCTGCAGCAAAGGGTGCTGCTGCTTGATTATCTACAGCTGAACGAAGGGTCACCTAGAAGGAAAGTAAATTAGAAACAGAATGAGGCAAAAGATCATCATAATATAATGTGTCGACATCTCTAGAAACTTGTACTGGTCACATTTCAATTTCATTGTACTGTCAGGTAAATTTTACTTGATTTCATCAGAATTTGTACAAGGGGCCCACACAGAAACATGTACTGAAACACGGACAAATAGAAAAAAATAAAGCAATCATCATAAGCACAGAAAAAATAACTGTAAATAGGAATATATGGAAAAACAAATTTGGAAATTATATTTCTGGCAAAGTTATGTTTTGGGATCTCAGTTGATTGATACAAGTATTTAGGATAAATTAACAACCATCCATCAAGCATCTTGAAGTTGCCGTTGGACCATATGGTATGGTCCTTTAATATTTTGCACTTAAAAATAAAATCCCTGTGTTTCTGCTACAAGGAACTATCAACTATATAGCGTTACATGAAGATTAGAAATACGGATACCCATGCATTCTTTGGCATACGAAAGTAAAACCCAGGGCTGATAGAACATGACCGCCTAATTTATTAATTACACTCATGGCGCCTCACACGGTCTACCTCTTCACCTCATTGCCTGAACTTTCATTCTCTTTCAGATAGGTGGTTTCTGATAACTATTCCTTGTCACCACCAAGACACCTCATGGTTATAAAAACCCCTCCACTATCACACTCAATCTTTTCAAGGCACCTGTTCCGCTTTCTGCAGGTAAATCATGTCACTGTAAAGCTGGATGCACTAACATTTCTGTAGCACCAGCATATCTAAGCAGGAAGTTTGAAGAGTGATAAGAAATCACATGCGTGAGTTTCTCAGCATCTGTCCATCGCAGTTTGCAACTTTTTTATATAAAAAAAATCAACACGCGGGAATCTGAGTCAGATATCAAATAGATTGATTTTCCTACATGTTGGTGCATTGTAGAGAACGCCAAAACATATTATAAAAATAGGAGTCGCTCGACAGGAAAAACTACAATAAAAAATCTAACTAAAATTAATTAAGCATGCTGACATGGAAACGAAAAAATCTGATAACCCCAGGAAAACTAATCAAGAACATTAGATTACTAGCATGGCAGGCTTAACATTTGTCCGTGGCTGCTAAGCAGAAAGTGATAAACTTGTCATTCAAGCTTGGTCCATGGTCTAACGTTTAAGTACTGGATTAGTACTTTCCATGAAATGATCAATAGCTTGCATTTATCACTAATACATCTGCTTCAAAGCAATAGCGGGAATACTGTAAGTTTATAAAATGCGACTCTTCTTTTTGATTGCAGCATCACAAAGTGACTTCAAATCTAATTAGGCAATTTATACATCGACTTTAACAAAGGGTACTAGGTTAGCATTAAACTTGAAAACATCAGTAATTAAAAAGGTCAGTTCTGGACTGAATAAAGTTGAGTAAAATCACAAAATAAATCATGTTCATTACCTGTTCTTTCAAATAGGAGATGTCTGCATCAGATATAAAACGAAACAAAGGCTCCATCTCCCTCCAGAACAGGCTAGAAAGGGATTGGCCTGCATTTTAAGTAGGATAGTTAATGCTTTTAGAACAACATACTTCGAGAAAAATAAAACTAAACATATCACATGAACAATACCTCTGTTCGTAACAGCATTTGCAGCAGCCAAGAGCTCTTCATGTCCATTATCAGAACCAACTGCTAAGATTATTCAGTAAAAATCAATCAACTGGCAATAAGAAGTAACTAAAGTATAGTGTTCCATTAAAAGCAATGCCAACATTCGAGAGATCATAAGTAAGTTACCCAGGAAATCTGCTGTCATACTCATAGCCATATGCTTTTGACGTGTATATGCTTTCCTGTCAGAAAGCTTTCTTGTAGGTGGCCGACCAGCTCTGCTGAAAAGAAGGTTTTGCCAAGTCATAAAAAACACTCCAACCAATTCACAACTCAGGGTACATCAGCAAGAATGGCAAATTGAAAATTAAAACATATATAGGACCAAAAAAAGTGAAACTTAGACATTGTGTTAACCTTTCAGTCTTGTCAACACCAAGTCTGGAACTTCTAATTTGTTTTGTTGTTCCCACACCACCAAGCCTCTCAGCTGTTAAAGGCAAGAGGGGTCTTGATGAAGTCACTCCCCGACCTGTTCTGCCTTGCCTTCTGACACCATCCCCACGATCATCCTCACAGGCGCCCTTACTTTTTCTTGGCGGTAAGAGTACGGTTGACATTTTCTGGACATTCTGACCACTTTTCTCATCGATCTCATCACATTTCTTATTCTTGTCTCTTGACTTAATTTCAGGAGCACCTGATTCCTCAGTTTCAGATAATGCAGCTGGAGAGAAACTGTCACCTTTTATTTTAACATGCTGAGGAGAATGAGCAGGCAAACGCCTTTCATTTACCATCACTTCAGCAGTATCCAAAGCAGGGTTCTCGTCATTTCCAGGAACAATGGGTGATAAATTAGTTCTTCTTGCAGTTCGCGAAATCTTCTGTGGCCTCTGAACCCAATTGGTAACTGGAGGAGATGTAGACCGCGCAGAAGGTGTACGCTTCCGATTGTTATCCCCAAAGACACTAGGAAGTTTACTAGTGCAATTAGATAATTCCCAATCATCAGAAGACGTGGAACGTTGTGCCACTTGAGACAACTTGGAAACCCCACCAACTAAACCAGACCGTGGGGCACGTATGTTAGCATTCAACTTTGAGTTTGAGGTAGGGCTGCCTGAACTTAAATCTTCTCGGGAACTTGCCCTAATTATGAGGAGCGAACTCAGTTTAAAAGAGCAACACGATTTATTTTTAATAGTTAGTTAAGAGAAATCAACATTATAAACCAAAAAACATATTCCATGAAGACCAAATACAAAAAGTCACTTTTCCCTCAATATCCAACTCATTGCATATTTCCAAATTTAAACAGAGACATCATAGTTTATTCAACTGCAGTTGGATGTAGTCTTATTTTCTACTCCAGAAAAAGATTCAAAGAAAGACATAGAAAGAAAGGCATAATAAAGAAATTGATGTATTCAGCAGAGTTGCAAATCATTAAAATAGCAGCAGTTGAATCAAATTCTTCCGGTGCTTCATATAAGGCTGTACTAGTGTACAGTAATTTTGAGCAACTTGCAACTGCGGGGATAACATCATAAGACCCAATTGAGGCATTTTCGAGTAAACTCGAATCCTCTTTAGCACATGTACAGCACTTTCCAGTAAGCCAAAGATAAGTAAAAAGTAAAATCCCCAAATCCAAACGAAGAAAGGGACTCGAGATTTGGGAAAGCAGTTGAGCAGCTTTTATTCACTTATCTCGTACAATGCATTTTTCTTGGTGCTTGACTGTAATAGAGCATGGACACGTGTTGAAGAAAATTTTATTTTGGTCAATTGGAGTAAATTTTGTCTTACTTTTTGGATCAAATTAAAAAGGTGTGTTTTTCTGTTTTAAAAAAGTGCAGATTTTTAGCACAATTCCCAATCAATTTGTACCCATTCAAAATCACCAAACCATTTTCTACAGCCAAATTATCACGAGGCAGCATTGCACAGAAAGCATGCATGTATCAAAAGCTGAGGCAAATGGAACTAACCAAAGGCTGAAGTACTAAAAAAAAAGCTCCGATATTAAAACAGAAAAACACACACGATCAGAAAATAAGGGAGAAAATCATAAGATTGTCAAATGACAAGATCAATGAGATTTTGCGATTAATAATGACAAACAATGATAGAAGATTGTTACTTGTTTACAGCTTTCAGATTCACCCTTTCTTTCTCTTGACCACTTGGACGTTCTCTCCTCTCATGGAGAAGGGAACTATTGTCTGAATCAGTTCTGGAAATAGAAGAACGAATGCCTGAGCTGGTCTGGGAGGTGGCTTCAGCTTTTCCTACTGCCAAACCTCCATTAGCAACTCCAGGTCTAATCAAGATGCATAATTAGATAACAAAGTGGTTCACATTTGCAATGATAACAAAGTACAAAGCAGAAATAGATAAATAAGAACTGGAGGAAACAAATAGAGAAAGACTTAAATTTAGCATGCTCATTAATTTCATGAAAAGAACATTTTATTCTGGAAAGTCCAAAAACCTAAACTGTCCCTAGTTATCTAGGGCCATCAATTTTAGAATCCAATATTATACATCTGTTGATACTGTTAGGAGATTAATATTAGATCATGGAAATTTTCATTTCTTCAAAAAGTAGGAAAAACTTTGTACCGAAACCAGTCATATTTGCACCCCAACTTACGCACGGTTTTTAAAGTGTTATAACGGATTTTGTCATGCACAATTTGAATAAAACTCACTATCAAACATGAACTATCGTCGTCATGAAATTGAAGGCAAGTAAAGCCTCAATGTCACTAAAAATTAAAATAGAGAAAAATTGATTAACCTCGAGTTCATGGCACTAAATCTGTCAAGAGGTATTTCAAGTATATGTAAGCATTCTAGCATCTATGTCTCTTGACATGAGAAATTTCCAAACTTAATTTAAAACAAGACAGCACCAAAAAATTTAGGAATCTCCTGCTTTATGTCACGCCTAAACTTAAGTCGTTAAAATTCCTACAGATTATCAACAATGAATAAGATGTTTCTCAGATGCAATTTCCAATAAACTGGAAACTCAGTGATTATTCCTGACTCACAAAGAAAGCTCATATGTTAGTTCAATAAATGAAATGTTCCTTAGCTGAAACTACAAGTAGCAGTACTCATTTCAATCGTGTTTACAAGCATTGTTCCACGTGATGGAATCTTTTTATCAACCAAGGAACTATGAATCACTTGTTAGACAAATATAAAGCCATTAATCAAGCCGCATTATTCACAATTATAAGATGGTTACTATGAATATATTAATCCACCTGATGGATTGACAACTCAAAAGTTCCAAATTTCAATAAAAATATCCAGCGCTTAGAGCAAAATGTTCCAACATGAATGTAGCTAGGTCATTGAAATATAAGAGGATACCTAGAGCCATGAGAATCATTCAACCTTGAACGAGCTTCAGTAGGAAGCCTTGGCTGCATTCCTTGTTTGGTTTCCCGATAACCATCAACAGGTTTTGTTGTCATGGAACTGAGAGTAACGTCTGGCTTTATTCCAGTACGCTTTTTCTTCATTTTTGCCTTCTCCCAACCATCAACACTAATTGATAAAGAACGCTCATCACCCTGAACTACACTGCTGTTGGAGAGTCTTACAGCATCCCTGTCCTTGTCCATAGTTCCAGGTGGCTTTGACGGGGTACTGGCGCGCATTTCCGTCTGTATAATTTAATCACATAGTCAATTATTTCTCAGGAAAAAGTTAAATCGATTGAAAGCATAAGTAACAATAGCAGAAACCCCAAAACAAAAAGAACGAAGCAAAGATAATGTCATGCCATTCCTAATAGAAGATTATATCTCCAAGTGAGAAACACTGGGAAAGGACAAATATACTGATTACATAAATACTCAATTTATGGAAAAAGCAGAAGAGGAGGGGTTGAGAAAAAGACAGACAGATAGGGGTTTCAAACAATAAGAGCAGCTTCTGTTCTTCATGTCCAGTTTAAAAATCTCAAAATGACAATTTTACTTGATTCGCTGTAACCCATTAAAATAGGTAAATATCAATACAAAAACTAGATAGGAATCAACCAGTCATGAAACATTTTGTGGAAGTACCATCTATCCACACTATTCTTAGAATAAATGGACATTGCTAACAAGTAAAATATAGTCGAAAATCTGTCCGTAGCAGTAATCATAACATCAGCTATGTGCAAAGAAAAGTTCACCAACTTCCAATCAAAATTAAATTATCGAAAAGGAAAAAGAAACAAACCCTGACATCAACCATGGAAGTTCGAGTACGCTTGTTTGGAAAGGCATTTTTGGATCTTTCATCAGCTTTTTGCTGCTCCAATTCAAAACCACTTGTACTCACGTGATTTTGAGATCCAATTTTACCAATGCCCATTCCTGTAGTACGATCAATTGACAACAATGTGTTTGATCGGTCGTTAGACAGGGTATCCAGCCGGGATCTCTTTCTGGATGGAATGGTTGGGAAACACTTATTGATTACCGATAAACAGTCGTTCAATATCTTCACTCGTTCCCTAACAAACAGTGAAACTTTAATATATACCTCATCCAAATCCATAAATGATGCATGAATAGAACAAATAGCATTTTTTTAGAGAATACCTAGCTTTAGTCCCACTCTCCCGCACACCAGATTTGAGTCGTCTGAGATCCTCTGGGGCAGGAGTAGACAGTTTGCTTTTTGTAGGTGCTGTAAGAGAATCTTCCAAAGGAAATCCAACAGCAGCACTTGCAAACCTCTTAAATTCCGCAGGTCGATTCAGCTTATGCTCAACCACCATAGATTTCGGATCAAAACGCACACATTGGAAAAAATTAAGCACGTCCCCTTGAGTTACAGATGAAGTGCTTCTTGTCATATTTGGTAGGCTAGATAAAAGCGGGTTCTCCATGTTCTCGCGAAAACTACTGGATCTGTCCAATGTAGCAGCACCATAGGGTCCACGATGCCCAGATGCATATAGTGGCCTATCTGGGCTAGCAGAAGAAAGTTCAAACTTGCTTGAAGCTGACATTGCATCAGATTCCACTCTATCTCTGTCTTAGAATACCAGTTAACACAATTGCACATGGCAATGTTGGTGTGACTAAAATTTAAAGTGCATCAAAGCAACTGGTTGTAGTGTCAAATTGGAGAATAAGACACCTGTGATGCAAAAAGAATCCCACTTCAAAAAAGTCAGATGCAATTTTTCTAATGATTTTCCTTAGAATTGAAACCTTGGATCAGGTACATAGAAAATCCATGATATAAACAAGAACAAGAGCCAATTCAAGAGATCTAAGACAGCTTCATTAGAAGAATATACCAAAGTATCAGACTGTCAAAGTACATTGGAAATGCATCTGTCAGAGCTAGTTCAGAATTTCGATCAAGTGCAAGAACTAGTTTGTTCTGTGGTATAAAATAGAAAGCCTTGTCAAAGATAATGCTGTGAATGGTACAAATGAAGAAACGGCTTGTCAGGTCATCGTACAAATGATTATTGGAAAGAAAAAAATCAAACAACTAAACCAAGTAGCATAAACAACATCATGATCACTAATTTTTCTACACCAACAATTCCATTTGTAAGTCTGACGCTGAATTCTAACATTTAACGTCGCTACAAAAATAAAAATCTGAGGTTCCCTGGATCAATGTCACACTGATGACAGAATGTCAAATTTCTGAAATCCCAAGTTCAGAGGCTAGAGCATTAAAGCAGCAGACATCATCATTCAGCTAACTAACTCTCTCATTTTTCTCATTTTTGAAAAACAGCTTTAATAGAAAAATTATCATCAAACATCAGAATCTTCACTTTTCATCTCCATGAGCCAAAGTCCAATTCTACTGAATGTTTTAAGCATAAGCTAAATTCTGCTTCAAAGAAGTGGCCCATAAAACATCCGGATCTATATGCATATTTCTCCTTAACCACAGCTACCGATTTTAACTACCACCGGCAAATAACAAATCCCACCTATCTAATCCAACCAGAATCAGCAAAACAATTCAATTTCATAAAACTTAGCATCTATAGCTCAGATTCAAAACCCGTGAGTTCCACATCCCACAACCCAAAAAGTCCACAAAATCACAGAATCGGCACTACCTTCTCTCCAATAGCTATCGCATAAATGCTATCCGCAAACTGAAGTCTTACATAATCACTGATAAATCTGGGAAAAAAACGTGTGATCTACACAACTCCAGCTCGTAATCGTGCGATAATCAACACAGCATCGTTAATAATAATTCATCTACGGGTTCAATTAGGGTTTTGGAAAATGATACTCGAACTCAAAAACAGAAGAAACATACAGATGACGAAGACGTAATACAATCACTACATGTAAGCCCATTCATCATTGATATAAACCTAATATATTATTTCAAATCACCATAATTTAGACGGAGAAAAAAGTACAAACCTGAAATTATGAAACAAATTGTCAAGAAAAAATTGCCCGCCGGCAGCGAGTGGTCGATCGGTGGTCGACGAAATGATCGAAGGTGCAGATAATTAATTTTCACCGAATTTTGGCGGTTTTTAGCCCCAATTATAAAAGAAACTGTGTAATTAGGTAATGTAGATTTAACAGAATTCTTAGAATCTATTATAATTTTTTGTAAATAAAATCAGGACCAATATTAAGTAAATTATTCAGTAAATTATTCATACTTTATACAGAATATATATAAGTGAAAATGGGAAAGTTTGGGCCAACTGCATAGTCCGTTTAGTGAGAAAATAATCTTTAACCATTTTATTTTTTTTACAACAAAATTTACGTATCTATCTTAGTTAAAGTTTTGGTTCCTATTTTGCAAGTTTTTTAGGTGGAATATATAAATAGATTTCAAATATGGCAAAAACCCGTGTGATCCTCACATGAGACTCACTCTTCAAATAATTGGTTAGCACTTCAATTACATCACGTAATGATATCATATCTGATGATAAATGAAAAACGAAAAATTAACAATTTCATTACTTTCTTATCATCCACATAAATATGACATTTAAATATAAATTGTTCCTTCTATCATAAATCTAGAAAACATCATTTCTATGAGACTTGATAGCGTGTATGATTTTAGTAAATCTCCAGAAATAAAATTGGTAACTTGATATATTTTAAAACAAAAAATTTGTGTATCATTTAGCTTACATTTATAGCATTTTTAAATGAAGAATAGTAATATATACAAATCATCAAATTTTATATTCACAAAATATTGCACGCCATAAAACTATAATTTTTTTCCCCTAAAAAGACACATTTAAAATTTTGAATTGGTGTAATGTGTGGTAGTTTCAAATCAAATTGAAAATTGTATCTGTACGAGATTATAAATAGTTATTAATTTTTTGCAAAATGTCTCTAATAACAAATATGCAATTGCTTGGGTAACTATATGAGTTTTGAGGCATACAACGCCAGTCAGTTAGCTAGAAAAATATTGCTGAAATGAAATCTTATTCAATGTAAAGCAAACAAGAGCACTCGTGCACAAGACATACACCAAAAATGGTTACACCCTTTCACTGAAAAAGTAAACTGAAAAAAAAAAATTCATCATAAAAAGTTATTTTTTTACGATTAAGAACCCTGCAAAAATAAAAAGAAATATCACATTATAGTTCATCAATGATCATCCAACTTCGGTTGTATGAATAACTAGCTGTGTAACGCATTTTCTGTAATGGCACGGTTACATGGAGATAGACAATAGTTAACTAAAGCATCTAACCAAATATTAAAAGAAAAAAAAAACCCTAAAGTCCATCTATATTACAATGAATTTGGATGCCCCTAAGTTTATTTGATTCTTGATATAATAGCATCTAGATAGAATAGAAGTTTCGTGACACTTTGATGAGAACAATTACCTCGAACATTCTGTCAGTAAAGACATGGCTTTATGCAAGAAATTTGGGTGAGTGCGAAGAGAATTGTTTAATGAAGTACTATGCAATATAATCCACTGTAGTTAGAGAAATTCATTCTTAGTCTTACTCAATGAAAAATATATAATTGTCAAGATGAAACTAACTCTTAGTAGAATCGATTGACAAACGATCAAGTGATATAAGCATTCCACTGTCTGCGTAAACTTAAGTTTTACGTGAAAATTCATTAGAGATCAGTTTAATGAATTAACAAAAAAAACACAAGATTAATAACATTCTCGTTCAATTAAAAAATGACCGAAATTAAAGAAGATGTTGGGTTCCATGTTTTACATTTTCGGGGAAACCACTCTAAGTTCATTTAATATTTTGGAGAGAGATGATAAGAGAAGACTGTTTCCTCGAATAAAAACGAGCAAATAAGGACCCCTATCCTCTACTAGATAGAGAATGGTCATGCGAATAAAGGGGTGCACAGAGACAGAGTATCCCACAAAGCGTATATTTTTAGTATATTTGAAGGGGACTTATTTGAGATAGAAGAGAGTTCCGATGATCAAGTTTGCGACTGTATATAACCAATTCAATCACATCATACTACTAGAATGCTGTAAATAAATTGTCTGTCAGCTTCAAGACATCAAAAAGTGGAACTCGTAGCGACAGAAAACACAATCGGTCCAAAATAAAAGTCAAAACATTGTTTTATAAGAACTATATTATCTGCTTATTCACTTTTGTCCTGTGAATAAAGTGTTTGCCACCTCCTGGATATCAGTTCAGAGTAGTGTATAAACATTTAACATGACAAGGTTCGCTTTGTACAACATAACTCCATGTTCCAAATTTCTGTGATTCCAAAGGTAATTTTGTATAATTTCAAATCAAGATAGACCAGAAAAAGTTCTCTTTAGAGCCTAATCATTGTCCATTGACATGTAATTGCTCCTTTCAAATACAGTCACAGAAAGCATTTTCTGGAGTTTATCAATCTTGCGATGACATGTGAAATTCCAGAATCCGTAGCAGAGAAAAAGCATGTAAAAGAAAGAAAAAACTGGTGTCTTATGATTGGGAAAGTGAACTAAGGGCATGTTCTTGTTAACACATTTCCTTGTAATAGTCTTGAGTATTAAAAGAATCAGTAGAAAATGCCAAATTAGGATAATCCAGGATAAAGACATAATCAGACATGGCTTAAAATTGTTGATCAAGAAATGAACGTCAAAATTAACAAAAGAAAAATAACTTAGAAGTGGTCAATGATTGAACATAATAAAAGCAACTTACCAAGAGACTTGGTTCCTTTGATGGCCTCAAAGTTTCTATGTGTGTAACCGACGAAACTCAAATCTTTTGGATTATGCAACTGTTAAATTAAACGAACAATGACATAAAAAGTTAGTAATGTACAAAAGAACATTGTAGGTGTTAATAAAAGTGGAAACTTTCCAACATGTAAGATGATATTATGCGTTTCACATGTAAAAATATGTGTATTTTGATGACATCAAGAGGGGAAAAGCCGCTATTCTGCCAAAATTTCAGAGAAACAGAACAATAAATGATTCATTAATTAACAGCGTGAATAAAATGAAGTTGAGGCAAAGACATCTTTTAATGGAAATTCTAAATATGATAAAGTAGGCACTCTCCAGATCTAAGGGATGCACCCGTATGCGAAGAGAGTTGGACTCAATACTCCAGGTAGCTACCAGTTTCTCACATGATTAGGGCACAACCATCTTTTTACAAGAAGTATTTCACAATTATTTTTTTCATTGAACATGGACCTAACCAATGCTGATTTAGCCAATCTTTTTGTGTCAACGTTAATTTGGTTTTGGCTTTGAATCATGCCTCGAGTCCACACGAGGAGATGTGTCGATATGACTTCTTTAATAGGACAAACTCTTTACCAGCTAATTGGCGTCGCCAAAAGGAAATCACTGAACTTCCATGCATGAACAGAATTCTTACTTGGAAAGATGTTAAATAGACTAGCGCTATTGATTTCAATAGAGTTCTAAGTTTTTATCATCACATTTGTTATAACGTTCAAGATTCGACGACTGTCTCACTGTACCAAGACGAGTCTTACCAACATGTTTATATTTTTTTTCGAGAGCTCATCGCATAAAAACTCAAAAGTTAAATGTGCTTGACTTGAGAAAATTTTGGGATGAGTGACTCCCTAAGAAGTTTTCTAAGGTGCGTGTTAGCGGAGACATAAATACGATGCAATGACTCGTCTTGTAACAGTAGAGCTAATTGTCGAATCTAGGACATTACACTTGCCATATTTCATCACCTAATATATATGTGTAGATCAGTAGGTCTCATGTGAGACCGTCTCACGGATCTCAATCTGTGAGACAGGTCAACCATGTCCATATTCATAATAAAAAGTAATACTCTTAGCATAAAAAGCAATACTTTTTCATGGATTATCCAAATAAAGATCCGTCTCATAAAATACGACCCGTGAGACCGTTTCACACAAGTTTTTGCCATATGTGTAATAGAAGGAAGGTTACTCTTTAACTCAATATTTTCTTTGTGATGCATAAAAGGTATAAATGCAAAGTTATTTTTACTACATTCTAGTCTCCGCAAAATAATCACGAAAATAAAATAATTGAAATAAAATTACATTTCTTCGCTTGAGAAAACCTATCAATTGACAGTTAAATATCCTCAGAAATCTGTCCATAGGCTAAAATAAACAAATTTTAACATCGTGATGAAATACACTGTCATGTGTTAAATTTATGACGATCCAACGTAAAAAGACATAATGTAGCACGACCGAATTGTTTTAACAAGACTTTAATATTGGATCCAATTATAAGATCAACATAGTCGAATTAAAGTTGAATAAGTGGACATTCTCATTAACTCGTCTAATTGTCATCGTAAGTAAATAAGACAATCTCATACAATATTTACATTATATTATAAATATTTGATACTAATCAAAATATCCTTTCCTTGTAGTACCATTATCTTTTAAAACACAAAATATAGTAAAATAAGAAGTCAAATATGAACTCTGACTAAAGAAACATGAATCGAGCATATTGCATTTCACATAAAAATTTGATGTCTATATAGAATTATATTTCATATCCGAATTCAATTCTCAGAAAGACCCCAAAAAGTCAGCCCCCTGATTCGTATACCAAGTGCTTACCTTATCTTCCAAGTGAGAGCCCACCTTTGACTGGCCCTCCCTAGATCTTGATATAAAATAGCATTTCTCGCCAATGAATGCTTTAGCTGACAACTATTTGACTATGTAAATCAGTCCAAGAAAGTATTCACATTTTTTCTAAATTTTCAATGGTCGTCTAGCTGCCCAGATGTCATGACCAAAATAAAGAACCGGTTTAATTTTTTCCAAACAAATGCTTTATTGCATGTAGAAATTTTTTAACTGTCACCATCACATGGATTTTACAAGAATTTACATGATCCAATTGTGAAAAGATATGATATTTTGAAACTTTTTTAGCTATATCAAGAGATGTTCAGTTCAAGAATTCGGAAATGATAATAAGTCCCTGTTATTGGATGACGTTTTGATAGTTGACAAAATCTCGTCTGTGTAAATTGAGGGAAAAAAAGATTGTACAGCATGTGAAATTATCACATAAACCATTAACTTATTCACTCCACATGACCACGCCAAGCCATGAAAAAAATCCAATAGCTACATAACAAGGATGGCAAAAACTTCTAACACTACATAAAATTTGTGCCTGCATGATTATGATGCAAGAGCTTATGAGCGATTTGATCTCTAGCGTTCATCGCGTTGATCGATCTAACGTTGTTATCGGGTATCATTTCATCATCAAAGAGCTCGAACCTCAGATCTGGACTCAACCCCTCATTCTTGATCTCGCATATATTATGTAACACACAACAAGCTCCAAGGACCACTGGCAAATCTTGAAGTTTCATCTCAGTCCTCTTCCGTAGGCAACTCCACCTAGCTTTTAACCGCATAAACGATTCCTTCGAGACCTTTTGAATTTCTTCAATCTTTTCGTTATACGCGTGTTGAGTCCAAGTAACATTTTGGTGAGTGTAAGGGACCAAAACCCAATCCATTAACGGATAACTCGAGTTCCCGGCGATCCAAGTGTCTTTCAATGCGCCCCGGTTCGCCCTCTGATAAAGGGCCGATTTTTCCAATACTTGATCATCTGCCATAGAACCAGGCCACCCAATGCAAATGTCTGTAAAAACTCCATTAGGATCCACAACCCCTTGAACTGTAATCGAGTATGAGGTCTTCTGATTCCTCTCAGTATGTCTCTTGTTGAAATACGCAGCAACACTGACTTTAGGCGCGATGATGGGTACATGAGTAGTGTACATCGATCCACCTACATTCGGTATCCCCGAAACCAATTCGAAACTCCTCTTGATATCCCTGATTCTACCCTCATCAGGCCACTGCAAGAACTTGGGCATTAGAACAGTTTTTATTGCTGTGCAGACTTCAAGAACCAACTTGTGGCAAGTCGAAATTCCTAACCCAAAACGCTTCGAAACTTCCCGAAGAGCCTCACCGGTTGTCAATCTCCATATACAGACAGCCACACGCTGTCGAACGGGGATCGCCTGCCGCAGCATTGTGTTCTTTTTGTTGACAACAGACTCGAGTTCTTCGCAGATCATATCGAAGGTTGATCTACTCATCCTAAAAGCTCCATAAAACTCCTCTTCAGGGAAATCTGGGCTGTTGACTTGCTCCCACCACGCTTTCGACCGGTTCTTCACCCACAGCCTACGCTGGCCGGATCCGTTCGCCGCGCTGGTCGATTCATCAGATGCTTTCACCACATCCTCAGGCTCGGATCGCGACCTCTTGTTATTAGATGAGTTGCCGGAATCAGACATACCCGGATTGCTATTGAAGTAAAACCCACTCTCAGCCATCTCCTGGTTGGCACACCTTGAACCCACCGAGACTGAAGAATTCTGCACAAAATCCACGTTCTGGGCCGGTTTCTCTTCCGGTTGAGCATCAAAATTCAACCACTTGCTCAGTAAATCCTCCGCCGACGAATCGTAGAAATCATCACGCCTCGGCCGCTTACTGGGATTCGAGAAAGATAAGTTACTGGGTTCAGAGTCCTGAAGGAAGGAGAACAAGGAAGGGCCGTCTTCAGTAAATGAGAAGGACGATATTTCCATCAAGATTTTATCCACAGATGGTCGAGTGTTTGAATGGATTAACGTGGTCTGAACGGATGAAGTTGTGAACACACTGATTGCTTTGAATTGAATTGAAGTGGAAAATGGATTTAACATCTTCATATTTATACATTCATCGGGCAGTCGCGGAGTGGAGCGACGCGTGAGACGCGGTACGGAGAAAGATTCTTGTATGGGCGATGGGTTTTTGACGGTGACTCACGGTGTGGGTCAGAGTTTTGATTTTTCTAAGGATGTTCCACGCGGTGGAGGTTCTTGGGGATAATTAAAGCACGTTTTGGGGATTCGGGAAATGGGGAGGAACTAGTATCGAAGTTTCCAGGGAGGGGTTGGATTGAGCATTAAGTAAAGTACAAGGGTTGCATTGAGTTTTTGGAATCCCCCGAGAACATTACACGCCAATAGTGACAAATATCGGATTCCAGGATTCCTCTTTTCCTCCATTCTATTTTTTGAAAAAGTGATTTTTAATAATCACTAAAATAAATGTGTTTTTTTTAATCTAAATTTTAATTTAATCAAAATATCAAAATTCATTTTATATATGTTTTTAAAATGCTATATTTACCACATATTCTAACTTAAAAAATTTCAGCTTTTCGCTTTTATTTTTAAACATCGCTCACTTTTTATTTTACTTATTTTTTCGTTGTCTATAAATTTATTTACTTATCTGAAAATATAATTTTTTTCCAAACACTACGATATCACTCTTGTTAATGCTCATATATTAATAAGTGCACTCAATAAAGACTCTAAGAAACATTTTTGCAGTTTATTTATAATTGCATAACATGAATATTTTTATTTCTCTCACTATTTTTTTTCTCTAAAATATGCTACTTTTTTATATTCATATAATATCTGTAATTATTATACTATATGATAATATATAAAAATTTATTTTAACATGAAATAATGCTATTATATTAATATTTTTTAAAATATAAATTTAATTTTTACAATATCTTGTTCCATAAATGTGCTAATTTTTAGGAAAAACAGAATAATATTTTAAAAATAGTTATTATGATTCAATATAAATTAGAGTTAGATTAAGATATTTTATATTCGATTTTTTTATCATATAAAAGAGAATATATTAAATTGACTTTAATATTCACACGGACTCAATATATTTTGAAATTTATTGAATATCTTATTATTTAAATTTTTTAGTTTAATTAATCAGGGAGTAATTTAAAGAATATTATTTATTTATTTTACTAATATTTTTAGAAATTATGGTAAAAGATAAATAAAAAATAAGAGTTAAATAAAATCTAGAATATAAATAATATCTTGTTATTTTAAAACTTTTGAATATATTATCATATAATACAATGATAACGTATATTATGTTTCAATATTAAATTGAGAATTACCGAATCATATGAATAAAATGGATAGTCGGGTGTATTCACGTAAAAAAAAAAATAATAATAATAATAAGAGTGAAAAAATAAAATTTGGGGCATAAATAATACTCCCAAAAGTTATATAAAATTTATATTTTACGGTTTTATAATGAATTAATCATTAGCATTTTTCGTATGAACACATACGCTTGAAGCACGCGTATACACATAGAGTCGTAGGTTGACTCTCACTGCCAGCGTATGGAGACTGTGACTGTATCTAGATTTATTTGCGAAGCAAAACAGGGAAGAAATTGGTCAGTTTTCAATATTAATAGACATTTCTGTCATATATAAGAATTTATGAAGATATGGTGTTCGATTAGAAAAAGGCAAAAACTTGTATGAGACGGTCTCACGGGTCGTATTTGTGAGACGGATCTCTTATTTGAGTCACCCATGAAAAAGTATTACTTTTTATGCTAAAAGTATTACTTTTTATTGTAAATATGGGTAGGGTTGACCCGTCTCACAGATTTTGATCCGTGAGACGGTCTCACATGAGACCCACTCTTAGAAAAATACTCATTGAATCATATCACCCTAAATATATTTACACGTGAGTTTATATTTTTCCTAGGGGACGATAACGTTTCGAAGTAGATAAAGACAGAAAGATGTGTTGCTCTGACCGAGTGGCTCGGATTTTTTTTCCTAGTTTTTATATATCAAATTTAGTTTTATTCTTCAATGGACCGGAGACTCAATTTGCTCATATCAGCTCAAACTAGGTTTAGAAAATTCTAACTCCGATAAAACTGAAAATCTAATTATCCGTTAGAAGTTTTGTGACAATAAACATTGCAATTTTATGCTTTTCTAGTTGAGATATGATGTTATTGATCGTGTCGATTTATTTTTCACACTGAATAAATTTGGATCTAGAAAATCAGATTTTGGAAAATATAATATTAGACCTGGTTTTTATTATTTGATACATTAAAGGAAAATTATTATTATTTTCCTAAGATATTCGTATTTTTAAGTGGTAAGTAAAAGCAAATTGAAAGTTTGAATCCAATAATGAAAAAGAGTTTTTTCAATTAGTTTTAAAGGAATGGATTATATTAGAAACTAGAAGCCCCACTTTCTAATTTAAATTTTTTTTTTCCTACCGACTATTTTCATGACTTTCATCCAAATATTTTCTAGACTTCATCCAAACATGATACACTTTTTAAAGACACGTTGTCTGTCAAAAGGCTTGTTCTATCCAAATGAATTCCCACTTTCTGGAAAAAGTGCTGAGAAATTTTTTTAAAAGAGTTTTTGCAGTTCAAGCATCAATATTTTTTAAAAGAAATATATATGTTTATATTAAAGTATTCTTGATGACGGCTATTTTAAAGAAATATATATATTTATATATTTTTCGATATTCTTGATGACTGGAGGACGAATTGATGCTTGAAATGAAAAGTTAAAGATATAGAAAAAAGACTTTCTGATTATTTAAGCCAAGTGTATTTGAATTTAAATCGACCCTTTGTTGGATATTATATAACTTAATATTAGATTTAATATTCGTCAAGATTTATGAATCATCCCTTAACCTTTAAAACCAAAAACCGGAAAAGCAAATCCAGTTTAA